>NC_090442.1:708973846-709277417 GCF_031143425.1 Pleurodeles waltl
AGCGGCACTAAAAAAGTATAAATATGGGCCTCTGTATCTACATGGCGGGCTTCAGCCTGCCCATAGCCTTCCCATTTGCTGGCACCATCGTCACTCCATTTTGCAGTATTCCCATTCGTCAAGAGCATGCCTTTTCCAGTGTTTAGCCCTCCCTGAGAGAACTAGCCAACTACTGATAAAGTATGCAGGGGCCAGTTTTTAGCCATTGTTTGGGGACTACTTTTTTATTTTGTTTTCAATGGGTGACCGGTCCTGCCACACATTAGGAACGCCAGAGTTCCTGTTGCTTGGTTTGTTTCATATGGCTGCTTTCTTTTCCATGTAAGCCTGGATGTTTAACTTAGCCGTTTGTGTTTTATGAGCTGCGCCATTGAGTCTGTCAGATTGGAAACATGTTAAAGTGACAGTGTTTGCGAAAGGGAAATTCATAACCGGATTTTTGCCTGGAGTGACTCACTACATGGTAGTTTGAACATGAGCTATCGTGACCACAAAAAGTATCATGCAAACTTCCTAAAATTTGAGTAAATGTCCATTGAACAGAAAGGGAAAATGCTTGAAAACATATTCATTGACGTGTTTTCTTTCATAAGGTCACGAACATGTATTTCAGGGAACAGTGAAAAGACGATTGATTTGATTGTGGTGCAGTGGCTTTCTGTACAGTTACTAGCCTTTGGCAGTTGCAGTAAAACCTTGGCACCAACTGTACTGCTGCAGATGACATCATGCAATGTTTCCTCCTATGAATGTGATTAGAAAATAAAGTGCTCAGGAAGCTACATAGCAACCTATTCTAGATTGAAGTATTAGGATTTCGAATGAGTTGAGGGTTGCAGTTTTGCTGATTTTTCAAAGATGTGTTCAAGTCTATGAAAGCAATTACATGATGGAATTCACAATTTTGCATTACCATCCAATCCCCTTTGTATTCACAGCAGTGGATAAATCTTGCTTTCAGAAGCTAAAACTGTTTCTGCTAGTTGGTGGCAGGTGGTTTTCTCCTTGGCTGTCTCTACATGTCTCTATCACGTGCTAAGTCCAAGATGCCTCCTTTGCCTTATTTAAGGGATGGTGACGTCTGTCCTATAGGCAGTGTATGTCCTGCATTGAGAAATGGATGAGCAACAGTGCGCTCAAGCTCAATGCCGGGAACGACAGAGGTACTAGTATTTGGGACCCAGAGATCAATATGGTCTGATATCTGGTGGCCCATGGAGTGTGGCCTCCTTCAAACTCCTGTAGAATCTGCACGTAATCTAGGTGTTTTAGTTGAGAACTCCCTGACTTTTAATGCGCAAGACAGTCTTATATCTAATACATGTTTCTATCAAATTAAGAACACTGAGGAAGCTATTCCCTTTCATTCCTAATGATTAACGTCAAATTGCTCTTATCACTTCCTGCTTAGACTATTGTAATTCCCGCTATCTAAACATGGAAAAGAAAAGTATAAATAAGTTGCAGATGGCACAAAACGGAGTTTCTAGGCTTATTCTGAACAACCCCAGGCAGGACTCCATTAGGGAAGGTATGAAAACCCTTCATTGGCTCCCCATCAATAAGAGAATTGTCTTTAAGCCATTATGTCCAGTTCATAAAGCTCTTTATTGCAATAGCACTGGACAGCTTAATGCTATGTTCCGCTGGTATGTGCCTACAAGATCACTTAGATCCTCATCTCGCAGATTGATAACTTTCCCTAGATTTCAGAGAACCAGATGGGGAGGCAGGACTTTTTCGGTGGCAGCAGCCAAGCTATGAAACTCTATGCCGCTTAATATGGCAAAGGTAGAAAACTTTTCTATTTTTAAAAAATGGCAAAAAACCCGGCTCCTCGCTCACAAAGGCCTTGAATAAATTTGCGGTCTTCCATCTTATGCAGGTCCCCGATAGCGCCTTCATACCCTCGGTCTTAGTGCGCTTTATTAATGCATATAACATATAAACTAACATAGTGAAAACACAAATACATGACGTATACACAGCTTATGTACTTTATTTGTCTCACACTGTAGGAAGTTGGCTCTGTATGTGCTATTTCAAAGTAAGGAATAGCATGCACAGAGTCCAAGGGTTCCCCTTAGAGGTAAAATAGTGGTAAAAAGAGATAATACTAATGCTCTATTTTGTGGTAGTGTGGTCGAGCAGTAGGCTTATCCAAGGAGTAGTGTTAAGCATTTGTTGTACATACACATAGACAATAAATGAGGTACACACACTCAGAGACAAATCCAGCCAATAGGTTTTGTTATAGAAAAATATATTTTCTTAGTTTATTTTAAGAACCACAGGGTCAAATTTTACATGTAATATCTCATTTGAAAGGTATTGCAGGTAAGTACTCTAGGAACTTTGAATCATTACTTTAGCATGTATACTTTTTACACAAAACACAATAAGCTGTTTTAAAAGTGGACACTGCAATTTTCACAGTTCCTGGGGGAGGTAAGTTATTGTTAGTTTCAACAGGTAAGTAAGTCACTTACAGGTTTCAGTTTTTGGTCCAAGGTAGCCCACCGTTGGGGGTTCAGAGCAACCCCAAAGTTATCACACCAGCAGCTCAGGGCCGGTCAGGTGCAAAGGTCAAAGAGGTGCCCAAAACACATAGGCTTCAATGGAGAGAAGGGGGTGCCCCGGTTCCAGTCTGCCAGCAGGTAAGTACCCGCGTCTTCGGAGGGCAGACCAGGGGGGTTTTGTAGGGCACCGGGGGGGACACAAGCTAGCACAGAAAGTACACCCTCAGCAGCGCGGGGGCGGCCGGGTGCAGTGTGCAAACAAGCGTCGCGTTTCCTTTAGTTTTCAATGGGAGACCAAGAAGTCTCTTCAGCGGTGCAGGCAGGCAAGGGGGGGGCTCCTCGGGGTAGCCACCACCTAGGCAAGGGAGAGGGCCTCCTGGGGGTCACTCCTGCACAGAAGTTCCGTTTCTTTAGGGGCTGGGGGCTGCGGGTGCAGGGTCTTTTCCAGCCGTCGGGAAATGGAGTTCAGACAGTCGCGGTCAGGGGGAGCCTGGGGATTCCCTCTGCAGGCGTCGCTGTGGGGGCTCAGGGGGGGACAACTTTGGTTACTCACAGTCGTAGAGTTGCCGGAGGGTCCTCCCTGAGTTGGTTGTTCTCCACCAGTCGAGTCGGGGTCACCAGGTGCAGTGTTGCAAGTCTCACGCTTCTTGCGGGGAGTTGCAGGGGTCTTTAAATCTGCTCCTTGTAACAAAGTTGCAGTTCTTTTGGAGCAGTGCCGCTGTCCTCGGGAGTTTCTTGTCTTTTTCGAAGCAGGGCAGTCCTCAGAGGATTCAGAGGTCGCTGGTCCCTTGGAAAGCGTTGCTGGAGCAGGATTCTTTGGAAGGCAGGAGACAGGCCGGTAAGTCTGGGGCCAAGGCAGTTGGTGTCTTCTGTTCTTCCTCTGCAGGGGTTTTTCAGCTCAGCAGTCCTTCTTCTTGTTAGTTGCAGGAATCTAAATTCTTAGGTTCAGGGGAGCCCTTAAATACAAAATTTAAGGGCATCTTTAGGTCTGGGGGGTTAGTAGCCAATGGCTACTAGCCCTGAGGGTGAGTACACCCTCTTTGTGCCTCCTCCCAAGGGGAGGGGGTCACATCCCTAATCCTATTGGGGGAATCCTCCATCTGCAAGATGGAGGATTTCTAAAAGTTAGAGTCACTTCAGCTCAGGACACCTTAGGGGCTGTCCTGACTGGCCAGTGACTACTCCTTGTTGTTTTCTTTGTTTCCTCCAGTCTTGCCGCCAAAAGTGGGGGCTGTGGCCGGAGGGGGCGGGCAACTCCACTAAGCTGGAGTGTCCTGTGGTGCTGTGACAAAGGGGTGAGCCTTTGAGGCTCACCGCCAGGTGTTACAGCTCCTGCCTGGGGGAGGTGTTAGCATCTCCACCCAGTGCAGGCTTTGTTACTGGCCTCAGAGTGACAAAGGCACTCTCCCCATGGGGCCAGCAACATGTCTCTAGTGTGGCAGGCTGCTGGAACCAGTCAGCCTACACAGATAGTCGGTTAAGTTTCAGGGGGCAGCTCTAAGGTGCCCTCTCTGGTGTATTTTACAATAAAATGTACACTGGCATCAGTGTGCATTTATTGTGCTGAGAAGTTTGATACCAAACTTCCCAGTTTTCAGTGTAGCCATTATGGTGCTGTGGAGTTCGTGTAAAACAGACTCCCAGACCATATACTCTTATGGCTACCCTGCACTTACAATGTCTAAGGTATTGCTTAGACACTGTAGGGGCACAGTGCTCATGCACTGGTGCCCTCACCTATGGTATAGTGCACCCTGCCTTAGGGCTGTAAGGCCTACTAGAGGGGTGACTTATCTATACCTGCATAGGCAGTGAGAGGCTGGCATGGCACCCTGAGGGGAGTGCCATGTCGACTTACTCGTTTTGTTCTCACCAGCACACACAAGCTGGCAAGCAGTGTGTCTGTGCTGAGTGAGGGGTCTCCAGGGTGGCATAAGACATGCTGCAGCCCTTAGAGACCTTCCCTGGCATCAGGGCCCTTGGTACCAGGGGTACCAGTTACAAGGGACTTATCTGGATGCCAGGGTGTGCCAATTGTGGAATCAAAAGTACAGGTTAGGGAAAGAACACTGGTGCTGGGGCCTGGTTAGCAGGCCTCAGCACACTTTCAATTCAAAACATAGCATCAGCAAAGGCAAAAAGTCAGGGGGTAACCATGCCAAGGAGGCATTTCCTTACACAACCCCCCCCCAAACGAAAGAGGATGAGACTAACCTTTCCCAAGAGAATCTTCATTTTCTAAGTGGAAGAACCTGGAAAGGCCATCTGCATTGGCATGGGCAGTCCCAGGTCTGTGTTCCACTATAAAGTCCATTCCCTGTAGGGAGATGGACCACCTCAACAGTTTTGGATTTTCACCTTTCATTTGCATCAGCCATCTGAGAGGTCTGTGGTCAGTTTGAACTAGGAAGTGAGTACCAAAGAGGTATGGCCTCAACTTCTTCAGGGACCAAACCACAGCAAAGGCCTCCCTCTCAATGGCACTCCAACGCTGCTCCCTGGGGAGTAACCTCCTGCTAATGAAAGCAACAGGCTGGTCAAGGCCATCATCATTTGTTTGGGACAAAACTGCCCCTATCCCATGTTCAGAGGCATCTGTTTGCACAATGAATTGCTTGGAGTAATCTGGAGCTTTTAGAACTGGTGCTGTGCACATAGCTTGTTTCAGGGTGTCAAAGGCCTGTTGGCATTCTACAGTCCAGTTTACTTTCTTGGGCATTTTCTTGGAGGTGAGTTCTGTGAGGGCTGTCACAATGGATCCATATCCCTTCACAAACCTCCTATAGTACCCAGTCAAGCCAAGGAATGCCCTGACTTGAGTCTGGGTTTTTGGAGCTACCCAGTCCAGAATAGTCTGGATCTTGGGTTGGAGTGGCTGAACTTGGCCTCCACCTACAAGGTGTCCTAAGTAAACCACAGTTCCCTGCCCTATCTGGCATTTGGATGCCTTGATAGAGAGGCCTGCAGATTGCAGAGCCTTCAAAACCTTCTTCAGGTGGACCAGGTGATCCTGCCAGGTGGAGCTGAAGACAGCAATATCATCAAGATAAGCTGCACTACAGGATTCCAACCCAGCAAGGACTTGATTCACCAACCTTTGGAAGGTGGCAGGGGCATTCTTTAAACCAAAGGGCATAACAGTGAACTGATAATGCCCATCAGGTGTGGAGAATGCTGTCTTTTCTTTTGCTCCAGGGGCCATTTTGATTTGCCAGTACCCTGCTGTTAAGTCAAAGGTACTTAAGAATTTGGCAGCCCCTAATTTGTCTATTAGCTCATCAGCTCTAGGAATGGGATGGGCATCTGTCTTGGTGACAGAGTTGAGACCTCGGTAGTCCACACAAAACCTCATCTCTCTCTTTCCATCTTTGGTGTGAGGTTTGGGGACTAAGACCACTGGGCTAGCCCAGGGGCTGTCAGAGTGCTCTATTACTCCCAATTCCAGCATCTTGTGGACTTCCACCTTGATGCTTTCCTTAACTTGATCAGACTGTCTAAATATTTTGTTTTTGACAGGCATGCTGTCTCCTGTGTCCACATCATGGGTACACAGGTGTGTCTGACCAGGGGTTAGGGAAAAGAGTTCAGCAAACTGTTGCAGGACCTTCCTACAGTCAGCTTGCTGTTGGCCAGAGAGGGTGTCTGAGTAGATCACTCCATCCACTGAGCCATCTTTAGGGTCTGATGAGAGGAGATCAGGGAGAGGCTCACTCTCAGCTTCCTGGTCCTCATCTGTTACCATCAACAGATTTACATCAGCCCTGTCATGGAAGAGCTTAAGGCGGTTCACATGGATCACCCTCTTGGGGCTCCTGCTTGTGCCCAGGTCCACCAGGTAGGTGACCTGACTCTTCCTCTCTAGTACTGGGTAAGGGCCACTCCATTTGTCCTGAAGTGCCCTGGGAGCCACAGGCTCCAGAACCCAGACTTTCTGCCCTGGTTGAAATTCAACCAGTGCAGCCTTTTGGTCATACCACAACTTCTGGAGTTGTTGGCTGGCCTCAAGGTTTTTACTTGCCTTTTCCATGTACTCTGCCATCCTTGAGCGAAGGCCAAGTACATAGTCCACTATGTCTTGTTTAGGCTCATGAAGAGGTCTCTCCCAGCCTTCTTTAACAAGAGCAAGTGGTCCCCTTACAGGGTGGCCAAACAGAAGTTCAAAGGGTGAGAACCCTACTCCCTTCTGAGGCACCTCTCTGTAAGCGAAAAGCAGACATGGCAGGAGGACATCCCATCTCCTTTTGAGTTTTTCTGGGAGCCCCATGATCATGCCCTTTAATGTCTTGTTGAATCTCTCAACAAGGCCATTAGTTTGTGGATGATATGGTGTAGTGAATTTATAAGTCACTCCACACTCATTCCACATGTGTTTTAGGTAAGCTGACATGAAGTTGGTACCTCTGTCAGAAACCACCTCCTTAGGGAAGCCCACTCTGGTAAAGATACCAATGAAGGCCTTGGCTACTGCAGGGGCAGTAGTCGACCTAAGGGGAATAGCTTCAGGATACCTAGTAGCATGATCCACTACTACTAGGATGTACATATTTCCTGAGGCTGTGGGAGGTTCTAGTGGACCAACTATGTCCACACCCACTCTTTCAAAGGGGACCCCCACCACTGGAAGTGGAATGAGGGGGGCCTTTTGATGCCCACCTGTCTTACCACTGGATTGACAGGTGGGGCAGGAGAGGCAAAACTCCTTAACCTTCTGGGACATATTGGGCCAGTAGAAGTGGTTGACTAACCTCTCCCACGTCTTGGTTTGTCCCAAATGCCGAGCAAGGGGAATATCATGGGCTAAGGTCAGAATAAACTCTCTGAAACCCTGAGGCACTACCACTCTCCTAGTGGCACCAGGTTTGGGATCTCTTGCCTCAGTGTACAGGAGTCCATCTTCCCAATAGACCCTATGTGTTCCATTTTTCTTGCCTTTGGACTCTCCAGCAGCTTGCTGCCTAAGGCCTTCAAGAGAGGGACAGGTTTCTTGTCCCTTACACAACTCTTCCCTTGAGGGTCCCCCTGGGCCCAAGAGCTCAACCTGATAAGGTTCCAGCTCCATAGGCTCAGTTCCCTCAGAGGGCAGAACTTCTTCCTGAGAAGAGAGGTTCTCTTTTTGGTGTTGTGTTGCAGCTGGTTTCCCAGCTGACTTTCCTTTTCTCTTGGTAGGCTGGGCCATTTTTCCAGACTCCAGCTCTACTTTTTCACCCTGTGCCTTGCAATGTGCCCTAGTCTTGACACACACCAGTTCAGGGATACCCAGCATGGCTGCATGGGTTTTCAGTTCTACCTCAGCCCATGCTGAGGACTCCAGGTCGTTTCCAAGCAAACAGTCTACTGGGATATTTGAGGAGACCACCACCTGTTTCAGGCCATTGACCCCTCCCCACTCTAAAGTTACCATTGCCATGGGATGTACTTTAGTTTGATTGTCAGCATTGGTGACTGGATAGGTTTGTCCAGTCAGGTATTGGCCAGGGGAAACCAGTTTCTCTGTCACCATGGTGACACTGGCACCTGTATCCCTCAGGCCCTCTACACTTGTCCCATTAATTAAGAGCTGCTGCCTGTATTTTTGCATGTTAGGGGGCCAGGCAGCCAGTGTGGCTAAATCCACCCCACCCTCAGAGACTAATGTAGCTTCAGTGTGACACCTGATTTGCTCTGGGCACACTGTTGATCCCACTTGGAGACTGGCCATTCCAGTTTTAGCTGGATGGGAGTTAGAAGTGGTATCTTTCTTGGGACAGGCCTTGTCTCCAGTTTGGTGTCCAGACTGACTACAGCTATGACACCAGGCCTTTTTGGGATCAAAGTTTTTACCCTTGTACCCAGAATTGTTTTGTGAAGAGGCTCTGGGCCCACCCTCCTGTGCAGGTTTTTGGGGGCCTGTAGAAGACTCTTTACTATTTTTGTTTTTGGCTGTCTCACCACCTTTCCCCTGGGGAGGTTTTGTGACCCCTTTCTTTTGGTCACCCCCTGTGGAAGTTTTGGACACCCTAGTCTTGACCCAATGGTCCGCCTTCTTTCCCAATTCTTGGGGAGAAATTGGTCCTAGGTCCACCAGATGCTGATGCAGTTTATCATTGAAACAATTACTTAACAGGTGTTCTTTCACAAATAAATTGTACAGCCCATCATAATCACTTACACCACTGCCTTGAATCCAACCATCTAGTGTTTTTACTGAGTAGTCTACAAAGTCAACCCAGGTCTGGCTCGAGGATTTTTGAGCCCCCCTGAATCTAATCCTATACTCCTCAGTGGAGAATCCAAAGCCCTCAATCAGGGTACCCTTCATGAGGTCATAAGATTCTGCATCTTTTCCAGAGAGTGTGAGGAGTCTATCCCTACACTTTCCTGTGAACATTTCCCAAAGGAGAGCACCCCAGTAGGATTTGTTCACTTTTCTGGTTACACAAGCCCTCTCAAAAGCTGTGAACCATTTGGTGATGTCATCACCATCTTCATATTTAGTTACAATCCCTTTAGGGATTTTCAACATGTCAGGAGAATCTTTGACCCTATTTATGTTGCTGCCACCATTGATGGGTCCTAGGCCCATCTCTTGTCTTTCCCTTTCTATGGCTAGGATCTGTCTTTCCAAAGCCAATCTTTTGGCCATCCTGGCTAACTGGATGTCCTCTTCACTGGAGTTATCCTCAGTGATTTCAGAGGTGCTGGTCCCTCCTGTGAGGGACCCAGCATCTCTGACTATTATTGTTGGAGTCAGGGCTTGAGAAGCCCTGTTCTCCCTAGATAGGACTGGTGGGGGGGAATCACCCTCCAAGTCACTATCATCATCCTCTGTGTTGCCATCCACAGAGGGGTTGGCTCTATCATACTCTGCCAACAGCTCCTGGAGCTGTAGTTTGGTAGGTCTGGAGCCCATTGTTATTTTTCTTATTGTACAGAGTGACCTTAGCTCTTTCATCTGGAGATGGAGGTAAGGTGTGGTGTCGAGTTCCACCACATTCATATCTGTACTAGACATTATTCTTCTAAAAGTTGGAATGCTTTTTAAGAATCTAAAACTAGTTCTAGAATCTAATTCAAACTTTTACAAACTTTTAAACTCTAAAAGAAATGCTAACAGGGACTAACACAAGGCCCTAGCAGGACTTTAAAGAATTTAGAAAAATTTCAAATTGCAAAAATCAATTTCTAATGACAATTTTTGGAATTTGTCGTGTGATCAGGTATTGGCTGAGTAGTCCAGCAAATGCAAAGTCTTGTACCACACCGCTGATCCACCAATGTAGGAAGTTGGCTCTGTATGTGCTATTTCAAAGTAAGGAATAGCATGCACAGAGTCCAAGGGTTCCCCTTAGAGGTAGAATAGTGGTAAAAAGAGATAATACTAATGCTCTATTTTGTGGTAGTGTGGTCGAGCAGTAGGCTTATCCAAGGAGTAGTGTTAAGCATTTGTTGTACATACACATAGACAATAAATGAGGTACACACACTCAGAGACAAATCCAGCCAATAGGTTTTGTTATAGAAAAATATATTTTTTTAGTTTATTTTAAGAACCACAGGTTCAAATTTTACATGTAATATCTCATTTGAAAGGTATTGCAGGTAAGTACTCTAGGAACTTTGAATCATTACTTTAGCAGGTATACTTTTTACACAAAACACAATAAGCTGTTTTAAAAGTGGACACTGCAATTTTCACAGTTCCTGGGGGAGGTAAGTTATTGTTAGTTTCAACAGGTAAGTAAGTCACTTACAGGTTTCAGTTTTTGGTCCAAGGTAGCCCACCGTTGGGGGTTCAGAGCAACCCCAAAGTTATCACACCAGCAGCTCAGGGCCGGTCAGGTGCAAAGGTCAAAGAGGTGCCCAAAACACATAGGCTTCAATGGAGAGAAGGGGGTGCCCCGGTTCCAGTCTGCCAGCAGGTAAGTACCCGCGTCTTCGGAGGGCAGACCAGGGGGGTTTTGTAGGGCACCGGGGGGGACACAAGCTAGCACAGAAAGTACACCCTCAGCAGCGCGGGGGCGGCCGGGTGCAGTGTGCAAACAAGCGTCGGGTTTCCTTTAGTTTTCAATGGGAGACCAAGAGGTCTCTTCAGCGGTGCAGGCAGGCAAGGGGGGGGCTCCTCGGGGTAGCCACCACCTAGGCAAGGGAGAGGGCCTCCTGGGGGTCACTCCTGCACAGAAGTTCCGTTTCTTTAGGGGCTGGGGGCTGCGGGTGCAGGGTCTTTTCCAGCCGTCGGGAAATGGAGTTCAGACAGTCGCGGTCAGGGGGAGCCTGGGGATTCCCTCTGCAGGCGTCGCTGTGGGGGCTCAGGGGGGACAACTTTGGTTACTCACAGTCGTAGAGTCGCCGGAGGGTCCTCCCTGAGTTGGTTGTTCTCCACCAGTCGAGTCGGGGTCGCCGGGTGCAGTGTTGCAAGTCTTACGCTTCTTGCGGGGAGTTGCAGGGGTCTTTAAATCTGCTCCTTGTAACAAAGTTGCAGTTCTTTTGGAGCAGTGCCGCTGTCCTCGGGAGTTTCTTGTCTTTTTCGAAGCAGGGCAGTCCTCAGAGGATTCAGAGGTCGCTGGTCCCTTGGAAAGCGTCGCTGGAGCAGGATTCTTTGGAAGGCAGGAGACAGGCCGGTAAGTCTGGGGCCAAGGCAGTTGGTGTCTTCTGTTCTTCCTCTGCAGGGGTTTTTCAGCTCAGCAGTCCTTCTTCTTGTTAGTTGCAGGAATCTAAATTCTTAGGTTCAGGGGAGCCCTTAAATACTAAATTTAAGGGCGTGTTTAGGTCTGGGGGGTTAGTAGCCAATGGCTACTAGCCCTGAGGGTGAGTATACCCTCTTTGTGCCTCCTCCCAAGGGGAGGGGGTCACATCCCTAATCCTATTGGGGGAATCCTCCATCTGCAAGATGGAGGATTTCTAAAAGTTAGAGTCACTTCAGCTCAGGACACCTTAGGGGCTGTCCTGACTGGCCAGTGACTCCTCCTTGTTGTTTTATTTGTTTCCTCCAGCCTTGCCGCCAAAAGTGGGGGCCGTGGCCGGAGGGGGCGGGCAACTCCACTAAGCTGGAGTGTCCTGTGGTGCTGTGACAAAGGGGTGAGCCTTTGAGGCTCACCGCCAGGTGTTACAGCTCCTGCCTGGGGGAGGTGATAGCTTCTCCACCCAGTGCAGGCTTTGTTACTGGCCTCAGAGTGACAAAGGCACTCTCCCCATGGGGCCAGCAACATGTCTCTAGTGTGGCAGGCTGCTGGAACCAGTCAGCCTACACAGATAGTCGGTTAAGTTTCAGGGGGCACCTCTAAGGTGCCCTCTGTGGTGTATTTTACAATAAAATGTACACTGGCATCAGTGTGCATTTATTGTGCTGAGAAGTTTGATACCAAACTTCCCAGTTTTCAGTGTAGCCATTATGGTGCTGTGGAGTTCGTGTAAAACAGACTCCCAGACCATATACTCTTATGGCTACCCTGCACTTACAATGTCTAAGGTATTGCTTAGACACTGTAGGGGCACAGTGCTCATGCACTGGTGCCCTCACCTATGGTATAGTGCACCCTGCCTTAGGGCTGTAAGGCCTACTAGAGGGGTGACTTATCTATACCTGCATAGGCAGTGAGAGGCTGGCATGGCACCCTGAGGGGAGTGCCATGTCGACTTACTCGTTTTGTTCTCACCAGCACACACAAGCTGGCAAGCAGTGTGTCTGTGCTGAGTGAGGGGTCTCCAGGGTGGATTAAGACATGCTGCAGCCCTTAGAGACCTTCCCTGGCATCAGGGCCCTTGGTACCAGGGGTACCAGTTACAAGGGACTTATCTGGATGCCAGGGTGTGCCAATTGTGGAATCAAAAGTACAGGTTAGGGAAAGAACACTGGTGCTGGGGCCTGGTTAGCAGGCCTCAGCACACTTTCAATTCAAAACATAGCATCAGCAAAGGCAAAAAGTCAGGGGGTAACCATGCCAAGGAGGCATTTCCTTACACACACCAATCCCGAGTTCACATTATTGGACAGACACTGGATGTCTTTAATCATGGCCACTTTTCAATGATATGAGAAACTCTTGTTTTGATTTTCGTTCGCAGGACTTCGGAGTTTATTGGTCTTCAATCAAATTAGGTTTATCACAATGTACACTTACTGTGCCTTTCTGCTTGTGTCTTTCCCGCTGTTTGTGCCCTCTGCACATTTTCTGCTCGTTTCTTGCCCTCTGTTTGTGCCTCGATGCCTGTTCCCTGCCCTGTTTGTGCCTTTCTGTTCCTTTATTGCCTTCTGTTTGTGCCTTTCTTCCACTTTTCTGCTCGTTTCTTGCCGTTTGTGCCTTGCTGCTTGTTTTCGTTATTACCATACTGTGTGCCATATCCCTGACCCTTGTTGCTTCTTTTAGCTGCCCCCCACCGGCTCCTGTTTCATCTCCTCCCCACCTTCCCTTCTCATTTCTGAATTTTACAACTCTTTCCGTGGTGCGACTATCTTTAGGGCCCAAATACAGGTGCGGTCTTGTTGCCGCTCTGCCCCATCCGTGCTCCGTCCAAAGCACTGCATCGATGGCCGTAGGCCACCGGTTTATCACCCACCCACTGGCCCTCCCATTCACCACACACACCCCACTCCCAAAGGCAATAGGCCACCAATTGCCAAGATGTATTGGCTTTGCTAATGCTTGTTTCCCTCACCCCATTGTTCCTGTAGTCCTTTCACTGTTACTTTGTTCTTTTCAGATGTGGTAAAGTTGATATCTGGCTGCAGGACCCTCTGGTTGGCTTCTGCGTTACACATCCTGGAGTGGGATGAAGGGCAAAGCACCAATACACCTCACACTGAACAACAACCCAGGCCTGCATTACTATGGTGGAGCAATCAGAGTGCAAGCAGGGAGAGAGAGCTTTATATGGTGCTGGGAAATGACAAGGGCACTTTTGGGCTTTTTGTGCTGTTGAAAGAGAAAGAGAATTGCATCTTGTACTACTTTTCTGTGGTTCAATGAAGGCCAACTGGCAGCTAATTGTTTTTATGTCTGGTATTAGTCACGACCTTCTGATTTTACTAAAGTACATATATTTACTACACTTACATATGGGGGCTTCAACCAGCCCTCTTCACTCATTGGTCTGTTCTTGTGTCATTCACAATTTCTTTCCACCACAGCATGGGGCAGTGGGTCAGCCCACTTCATCCACTGCCTCACTTCACTGTGACCGCATTCTCAGAGAGTGCATCCACACAAAGTAGTTCCCTTCGCTGCCAGTAACAGCTATTCCAATTGTGCTTTGTCAGGATAACATTATTTGTACTTTTTATATCGGCAGATAAACAGCAGCTCCTCAGAAAAACAGTTTAACATAAACCATTACAAAATAAAACAATCATTGACAAGGACATAAAAGGCTGGCAGTGATTGAGAGACTTTTTGGCTTTGCCAATGCTTGTTTCTCAGCTGAAGCAACTTTTCTCTTGGATGCATGGAGATGCCTGGCAGAGTCAGGAAAGGAGGGCTAGTGGGTCAGGTTTGTGGGTTGTGGCGTGTTAGACGGGCACTAAGTGGGAGGTCTAAAAACTACTGGTAATTAGCATTAGAATTAAGGTGTGATTAGCCCTATTGCAGTTCCCCAGCAGTTTGTTGAATATTTACCCATCTTTTCAGTACCATCTCCTTAACCTATGCTGAATAACGAGTGGGCAGATAATGGTTATAGGTTGTAGGACAGCACCATTTGTTACTGAGTGATCACTGGTAAATCACTACAATATTGAGAATGGACAGATTGTTAGAAATTGTGTATTAGCCATAAATTAGAAGTTACAGGCATTGCCTGCTGTGGTTAGTAATGCATACACTTCTCTCCAGCAAACCTTTCGTTTCACTTGACTATAGATACAGCAGTTGCTACCCCTCTGCTAACATATTACACTAGGGTATGTATAACTAAAGTATATCAAATTCAAAGCAGGTAACAGGGTGTTGCAGGACATATCTCTGTCCCTCGTATCCGGGGACTAACACCAGAGTCTACTGAACAGCTGGCAGGCTGAGGTCCATCCAAGAATAACCTAAGAGACATCGGAAGCCTAGCCAGTGGTTACACCACGGTGCCAGTCATGTGCCCGGCCCTCATGCCAAGCATATATTTTCCATGTACGCAGGCCTTTGGTTACAGTGTCTGTGAATTGCAAACCAGAGACAGCTCTGTCCACTATACTTTCCTTTGTGGCCTGAATCACCTCTCAGCCTCTAATGGTCCAAAAGCAGTCACTGGCGCAAGAGATCTCCCCAAAGAAGTTTGCTACTTTTCTCCCTTTTACCCTGTGCTCTCCACTTGCTCAGTCCCCAGTACCTCTCACTGTTGCCTGGTATCTTTCCCCCTTCTCTACACTCAAGCGCTAGTGTGTTCTTTTGCCATGTAGGAGTCCCATCATTGTGATGTGCCTAATTCTTTCTTCGGCCTACAGTCAAGCTTATCTCCCCCAATACTCCCACTAATTGATCCCTCTTAATGATTTCTCTGGGTTGGGGCTCGCATCAGCCCCATCAGCGTACCAGCCTGGTTGCTGCCAGATGAGAATTGCATAGCTCCAAGTAAGCGGTGACTTAGTTTCACGTATTGCATTGTAAGTTGAGCATCAATCTTTGGGAACTTCTTGGCAGGCATCATGCCTCCCCACACTAAAGTGTTTCTGCTGTAGCAGTTGTAAACACCGACTCCCCTATGCCCAGTGATCTCTGGCCACTTCTTTACTGGGTCTGGTGTCATGTGATTGGTGAGCAAAGCACCACACTTGATCCACACTTTAGCTGCTTGCAACACTTATATGATGGTGACCACTCCAATAGCTGAAGATGGAAACCACTCCAGTGGCAAGGCAGACTGGGAACCCTCCTCTTTCGTCTCTGAAAAATACATCACCAGTTTACTGGAGCTAGCAACATCCAAACAGAACTCTCCAAAGATTGCCATTCTTTCTGGGGGTGAGCACTGAACAAGGGGGAGAGCACAAAGAAGAGGGGAACCCCAGTGGGAATGGTGACAGAGTACAGCACAACTTATTCCGCGTCAAAACATTTACCGCCGGCTAACACCATTCCAACACGCCAGGCGGGCGCCTTATTAATGGATTGACGTTAGCTGGCGTAGGGAAAAATGGGGGTTGTGCGTCAAAAAATGGTGCAAGTCAGGTTAGAGTAAAAAATCATGGCTCTAACCGGACTTGCGCCATTATTTGACACACAATCCCCATTGAAATGACTCCTGTCTTAGTAAAGACAGGAGTCATGCTCCCTTGCCCAGTGGCCATGCCCAGGGGACTTGTGTCCCCTGGTCATGGCCATTGGGCACAATGGCATTTAGGGGGGCCCAAGTTAGGCTCCCCTATGCCACTTTAAAAAATATATATATATATATTTACCTCGACTTACCTGTACTTACCTGGGACGGGGCCCCCCATCCATGGGTGTCCTCCAGGGGTGGGCAAGGGTGGCAAGGGGTGTCCCTGGTGGCAGGGAAGGGCACCTTTGGACTGCTTCCATGGTTAGAGACCATGGAAGTGAGCCCACAGGTCCCTTAACGCCTGCCCTCACCCAAGTGTTAAAAAATGGCGCACATCAGGCTGTGCACCAATTTTTAAGGCCCGCCCCCTCCTGTGCGTCAAAATGACGTGGGGGTATAAATAAGGCGCACAGGCCTTAAAGTCATTTTTTGGACGGGAACGCCTACCTTGCATGTCATTAATGCAAGTTGGTTTCCCGCATCCAGAAAATGACGCACAGAGGAATTTTGATGTTCGCGGGGTCGGGCGTCATAGTATAAATATGGTATTAGGTTTATTTTACTAACACAAACTAGGTTTATTTTGTATGCTGAGTAAAAATCCACAAATGGGCATCCCCATATTCAAGGAGCTCCTTTTATGGCCTATTTACACTATGTGCAAACTCTTCAGAATTTTCTCAGCGCATGCTTGATTTAAATGCAAAAGGGTGTGGATGTCGAGGTGGTAAACATGTTTGTGTAAATCCCTAATTCATGCAACAGTGTATTTACATGTGAACACAGGGTAGCCCTGTCTTCCCAAATTCCCGGTCAGATAAGGTACAGAGGGAGAAGCAGGGAAAGGAGGAGTAATTTATGACACCGGTGTGGCTTTCATTTGTCCATGCAGCTATGTGCTTTACTGTACAGTTCTCAATGTTTGCCTGTTAGACAGTACTAGAATTTTTTTAAAGCATGTGTTTTAGAGGATGTATCCTTTAAGACCTGTGCTCTGAAAAGCATGTCTGTCAACAGACCTCTGCCGCTTCACCCCATGCAGGTGTCGGGAGGCCAAGTATAACTAAACGTGTTCCAACTACATGGTGATGCTTGGAGTGTTGAGGTGCAAACAATATGCCCTGTTCACAAAGATACTTTCTGCCAGATGCATGTATATATATAGTATTTCTATAGCATAAACCTAGCCAAAAGGCAGCAGAGTGCTGTGTATGGTCAGACACAAGCATGGATACATGCATTTATATTTGAAAACACCTCCATTTACTCCAACAAATAATTCTTGGCAGGTCTGAATGCATTTACGATCATGGATTTATCTGCTGTAAGTTCGCTCATAAAGCACAATCAAGGGTCCGGAAGAGGGTTTTCTAAGGTGTGGTTTGTCTTTGAAGTTTGGGAACTCCTACATACATGTACGGTTAAGGGCATTCCCAAACTGCGATCTGATCCTTCCCACCCTGGAAATGGTTGTAAAGTTACTGCGATCAAAGGCAGGAGTAACTTCCATTCATGGATGAGAACTGTAATGAATAACCTCCACATTTGCTGGGTGGGTACAGCCGAAGGGGAAATATTTTCCCCACAGATAAGTAGAAAAAAAAATGCACATTTGCACAGAAAGCTCCATTGCTTCATCAGGAAGTCTAGATCTCACTTGAGATCTTACATGACATTCCAAAAACTACGCCTGGAAACCTGTACCTGGCCCATTAACTTCTTGTAGACTTCTAGGAATGTTTGCTGATAGACAAAATACTGTAAATGTATGCTCAGATAGAGGTGTAACTCCTTTATGGAGTTTTTTTTTGTGAATAGGCCCCCATGCGAACTGTTGCAGAATATGAAGATCTCATTTGTGACTAAGTGGCCTGTTTGTTTTTGGGATAGTCGCACGTGTCTAATGCACAATTTTAAATATTCAAATCATAAACATTTATAAAGCGCGCTACTCACCCGTGCGGGCCTCAAGGCGCTAGGGGAAAGGGGTTACTGCTGCTCGAAAAGCCAGGTCTTGAGTAGTCTCCGGAATGCGGAGTGGTCCTGGGTGGTCCTGAGGATGGTGGGGAGGGAGTTCCAAATCTTGGCCGCCAGGTAGGAAAAAGACCTCACACCCACCGTGGAGCGGCGGATGCGAGGGACGGCGGCGAGAGCGAGGCTGGTGGAGCGGAGAAGACGGGTGGGTGCGTAGAAGCTGAGGCGGCGGTTGAGGTATTCTGGTCCCTTGTTGTGGAGGGCTTTGTGTGCATGGGTGATGAGTCGGAAGGTGATCCTTTTGCTGACGGGAAGCCAGTGCAGGTGTCTCAGGTGTGCGGAGATGTGGCTGTTGCGGGGTATGTTGAGGATGAGGCGGGCGGAGGCGTTTTGAATTCGTTGCAGACATTTCTGGAGTTTAGCGGTGGTTCCTGCATATAGGGTGTTGCCGTAGTCCAGGTGGCTAGTGACGAGGGCGTGGGTCACGGTCTTTCTGGTGTCAGCGGGGATCCTACGGAAGATCTTTGGGAACATGCGGAGGGTGAGGAAGCAGGAGGATGATACGGCGTTGACTTGTTTGGTCATGGTGAGAAGTGGGTCCAGGTTGAAACCGAGGTTGCATGAGTGGTCTGAGGGGGTCGGTGCGGTGCCAAGGGCCGTGGGCCACCAGGAGTCGTCCCAGGAGGTCGGGGTGTTTCCGAGGATGAGGACTTCCGTTTTGTCTGAGTTCAGTTTCAGACAGCTGAGTTTCATCTAGTCTGCAACGTCTTTCATTCCGTCTTGCAGGTTGGTCTTGGCGCTGGTGGGGTCCTTGGTGAGGGAAAGTATCAGCTGGGTGTCGTCGGCGTAGGAGGTGATGATGATGCTGTGTTTGCGTACGATGTCGGCGAGGGGGCTCATGTAGACATTGAAGAGAGTCGGGCTGAGCGAGGAGCCTTGTGGGACGCCGCAGATGATCTCGGTGGGGTTTGAGCGGAAAGGTGGGAGGTAGACTCTTTGGGAGCGGTTGGAGAGGAAGGAGGTGATCCAGTCTAGGGCCTGTCCTTGGATCCCAGTGGAGCGGAGGCGGGTTATTAGGGTGTGGTGTCAGACGGTGACGAAGGCAGCCGAGAGGTCGAGGAGGATGAGGGCGACTGTTTCTCCGTTGTCCATCAGGGTTCTGATGTCGTCTGTGACTGAGATGAGGGCGGTTTCTGTGCTGTGGTTGGCTCGGAATCCAGACTGAGAGGGGTCGAGAAGGTTGTCATCTTCAAGGAAGTTGGTAAGCTTCTTGTTGATGGTCTTCTCTATGACTTTGGCAGGGAAGGGGAGGAGCAAGATGGGGCGGAAGTTCTTCAGGTCGCTTGGGTCCGCCGTAGGTTTCTTCAGTAGGGCGTTGACTTCAGCGTGTTTCCAGCTCTCGGGGAAGGTAGCAGACGAAAAGGAGCTGTTGATGATGGTCTGGAGGTGCGGGGCGATGATGTCGTCGGCTTTGTTGAAGATGAAGTGTGGGCAGGAGTCCGAGGGGGCACCGGAGTGGATGGAGTTCATGGTGGCTTTGGTCTCTTCTGTGTTGATGTGGGTCCAGGCGTTGAGGGTGATGACTGGGGTTGTGGGTTCTGTGGTGGTTGGCTGGGTCTGGTGTCCGAAGCTGTCGTGTAGGTCGGTGATCTTACGATGGAAGAAGGTGGCGAGGGAGTTGCAAAGGTCTTGTGAGGGTGTGATGGCGTTGGCGTTGGGGTTGGAGAGCTCTTTGATGATGTTGAAGAGTTCTCTGCTGTTGTGGCTGTTTTTGTCCAGTCTGTCTGTGAAGAAATTCCTTTTGGCGGCGCAGATCAGGTGGTGGTGTTCGCGGGTAGCGTTCTTGAGGGCAGTCATGTTATCTGCGGTGTGGTCCTTACGCCAGGCTTTCTCGAGAGTGCGGCAGGTTTTCTTTGATTCCTTAAGGGTGTCAGTGAACCAGAGAGGTTTTTTGGTGTTGGTCTGTCTTGGGAGGCGTCTGAGGGGAGCGAGGTTGTCTGCGCAGTTGGTGATCCAATTCGTGAGGCTGAGGGCTGCGTCGTTGGGGTCGGAGGAGAAGGTGGGTTGGTTGTCGATGAGAGTGGAGAGAAGCTGTTCTTCGTGGATTTTGTTCCACTGTCGACGTGGGATGGGTTGTGTGCGGAGGTGGCGAGTCTCGCGTCGGAAGGTGAAGTGGACACATCTGTGGTCGGTCCAGTGTAGAGCGGAGGAGCGGCTGAAGGATACGTGGTTGCTGGGGGAGAAGATGGGGTCGAGCGTGTGTCCGGCGATGTGGGTTGGGGTGTTCACCAGTTGCTTGAGACCGAGGTTGGGGAGGTTGTCGAGCAGGGCGGTGGTGTTGGGGTCGTTGTTCTGTTCCAGATGGAAGTTGAGGTCGCCGAGGAGGATGTCGTCCGGCAAGGCAAGGGTGTGCGGGGAGATGAAGTCGGTGATGGAGTCGCTGAAGAGGGCGCGTGGTCTGGGGGGACAGTAGATGAGAGATCCTCTGAGGGTGGTCCTGGGGTCTGTGTGGATCTGGAAGTGCAGGTGTTCGGCGGCGAGGGGGGTGTCTTCGGTGGAGGTGGTGACGTTGATGGAGTCCTTGAAGACGATGGCGATTCCTCCTCCTACTTGGTTGGTGCGGTCTTTCCTGGAAATCTTGTAGCCTTCGGGGATGGCTATGGCGATGTCGGGGCCGAGGAGGCGTTCATCCAGGTCTCAGTGATGAAGGCGACGTCTGGTGCGGTGGAGTCCAGGAGGTCCCAGAGTTCAACGGCGTGCTTGTGGACGGAGCGTGCGTTGATCAGGATGCATTTGTGGTGGTTGATGGCGCGTGGGCTGGCGGATGTGGTGTTTTCGTGGTGGAAGGTAAGTTTGCAGTTGTGACATACGAAGGGTCCGTGGGTACGTTGGGCTTTTGCTTCATAAATCAGTCCCATTGTTTGTTGCAGACTACTGAGGGGACTCAGCATTTTGCAATCTGTTTAGAAACTGAACATTAGGTAGAAATAATAGAATGACATCAAGAAACCACTCGGAATCAGAGGCATAATGGTATATGCGTGGATGTAGCATTATCGTAGAGAAGCATGTGTCAATATAAATACATTGTGCTTCAGATTTTGGAATACACAGAACCGAGGAAACAGACATCATGTCTTCCGAGATTTCTACCACCAGGATTTTGTCCTCAGTGCCCACTGCTTCACCGGACAGCACGTCTGAACTCGGGGTGCTGGAACGCTCTTCAGCCACAATAACACCAGAGAGCAGTTCAGTCGGAACAGCAGCTCCAGAAGAAACCACACTAACATATACCAGCCAACTTGACACATCAGCTGGTGAAGGCTTGTCAGGTTAGTAAGATGAACAAAAGTCAAACATCTGATAAGAACCCATTCCCTGCTAACAGAGCATAGTGATGCATGATGCCAAGCTACTAGAAGCAAGATGCAAACTAACCAGCCAAAATTAATGAAGGAATTGGCCAATCACGTTTCCAAACTCATCTAAGACGCTAACACTTTCATAAAAGCAACTACTAGTGTCAAGGGCTTTATCCATCTGCCATCACTGTGCATAGCTCTCATTCTACATTTGAATTCTTTACATGTGCATGACAACTCTTACTAATCACAGTCTTCTAAAGTGATCAGAACACCACAATAAATAAATAATACGCATTCTCTAATTTCTGCTGCATTTAACAGCCATAAATGCCATTCATAGACAAGCTGTTTTGATGATTATGAATACTCATTGGGAACAAATGGCTCTAATTGTTGCAGGTAACAATTAAGGACAATGTGAGTAATACAAAATTACAGGACTTCACTTGTTGAAATATGAGCAGAGGCTTGAAGGTTTTTTTTTTTAAAGAGTACATAACTGGCAACGCTGCTGAATGCTGTGGTGTGCAACACCAAGGCTACTTAGTCGTGATTCCAACTCTTTCCTCTTTCTTCCACCTCCCTACACTTCCTGTCTCCGTATCTCACTCTTGCAGGTTCTTCCTTTCTCCCTTTGACAATGTTTTCTCACCTTTCTTTCTCAGTCTGCCGAGATTCTCTAGGCCACATGACCATTTATACCACATTCAACTAACATTTTGCTTGTACATACAACATAAGACCATAGTGTTATCTTCACATCCTAACAGCTATCACTGTGGCACAGCTACCTTGCATTTACTAAAATGACCACTCATGTCCTGTTTTGAATCAGTGATAGTGTCACAATCAATGCAACATGATTTTGAAAGGTTGTAATGAGGTACAAACCTTTATGTCACAAGATGTGATTGATGGATTTAGAAATACTAATTCCACAAAATTATATCTGCCCAAAATATTACTACTCTTTTTTTTTTTTTTTTTATCTGTTTATTAAACGCATACTGCACACAACAATACAATAGCTGTTGATAATTTGGGATCCGTTAACACGCTTATATAAATTTACACAGCATTATTACACAGCAAGGTGTCAAAGAAAAAAAATAAAATAAGAAAACTAATGATAATAAGGAACGAGGAAAACAAATATAAAGCAACATAAAAAGTGCAAATCCAAGAAGAACTAAGGAGGAAGGGGGAGCAGCATTCGACATGGAGGCTATGAGTGAACTGTTTGCAGATCTAGGACACAGGTGGCCACTTTCAGTGTCACTACTAGTTTAAATGATCCCTCACGTTGCGAGGGGAAAGAGAGAAGAGGGAGCGCGGTTAATATGTGTGAGTAAAAGGAAGATGGCTACCACAGAGGTGTAGTATATGTCTATGGAAATGACAGGGTGCAAGGTAGGTATGACCGCACGTGATCTGGGTATAAGTAACATACGTGTGTTATCCCCTAGAGCGTGTCTAATTGTGGTGCAGAAATACTTTGCGGGAGGTGAGGTTGTTAGCAATGGGTACAGTTGAGGGGGGTTGAGTTTGGGACAGTATAATTAAAGTGTTGACGATGTTTAGGCATTGTTGTAGTATGTATGTATATTATCCTGCTTACGGGGGATATATATCGTCTCTGGCTTCAATGGCCACCACAAAAGTGTCCCAGACCTCGGGCCGTCTTGGATGAGACCCCTTTGTCGCAGTAAGTGGAGTGTCTGGGCTTCTGCCTGCGCACGGCTATGTAGCTCACGCAGCCAGGACAGATGGGAGGGGACATGTGGGGCTTTCCAGTGCGTTGCTATTAATCGTTTGTGAACCACGAATGCCAGGTCTATAAATTTATGTGTTTGTTTATCTGTTCTGGTTCGGTGGCGTATGCCAAGTAAACAAGAGTCGGGCGTAGGCACCAGGGTATGGGTTGAGATATCTGCAGTGGTCTCTGTCACACGCTGCCAGGCCAAATTTATTGAGTGACAACTCCAAACCATATGAAAGAAGTCAGCCGCCGGTGTGGCGCATCTGGGACATGTCGGTGATGTGCTCGGATATATTCTTTGGATGCGGGCTGGTGATAAATATGAGTGGTGAAGATAATTGAATTGGGTATAACGCAGACGAGGGTTGCGGGATACTGTTTTAACCATTGCGAGAGCGGCGGCCCACGATTTTTGCGTTAATGGTGAAGGAAGGACGGAGTCCCAACGTGCCTTCGCGTATGGCAGGGTGGTGCATATCGGCTCAAGCAATGCTTTATATAGTTTAGTTATAGTGCCTCTTGTGCTACCTATGGTGAGGATGGTAGTGAGTAATGGGGATTCCAGGGGCTCCGTGTCATTGGTGCCCCAGAGATTATGGAGTAGTCGTTTTATGGCGCTATATGTTAGAAAGGCCCCATTATGCATCATTCCGGCGGCTACCATTTCCGCAAAGGTATGCATCACAGACCCAGAATATAAGTCGCCCAGTTGCAATGTGTTTATTCCACGTGTGTTATGGTACATTGAGAGGACTTGAGTGCCTGGTAGTTGGAACAGTGGTAGCAAGGGTGAATAAGGGGGAGAAGAGGCTTTATTCTGGACGTATCTACGCCAGCAAAAGCGAGCTGCTTCTAATAATATTAGTCTAGGAGATGTGGTGGGAGGGGTGGTTAACATTTTAAGCAGCAGTACCTGCGGCGCTATATGTTTTTGCAGCATTGCGCCTTCGACAGAGGGAGTTACTTGAAGCCATGCGGATACCCATGATAGTTGGGCAGCCGCATAGTATCTTTCAAAGTTAGGCATACCCAGCCCACCCGACTCTTGCGGATGTTGTGTTATGGCCAGCGCCACTCTCCGTCTGTCTTTGCCCCAGAGTAAGTCAGTTAGCATTGAATGCAATTTGTTAAAGAACGAGCGTGGCAGGCACAGAGGTAGGGCAGTAAAATAATATAAGAACCTTGGGAGGATAAGCATCTTGGCTATCGCCACGTGACCCATGGGAGACAAGGGGAGTGAGCTCCAGAAAGGTATTGAGCTACGAGTGGAGCCGAGCACCCTATCAATGTTGCCTTCTTTTAAGTCTGTGATTGAGTGATAAATCTGCACTCCGAGGTATTTAAAGGTTGTATGTGACCAAGGTAGTTTATACTGTGGCAACGCCTCATAATGGTCAGCCGGGATGGAAGCGAGGGGGAAAATGCTTGATTTGGACCAGTTAACATGCAAGCCGGAGGCAAGGGCGAAGGAGTCCAGCAACTGCAATACTTCTGCCATATAGGATGAGTGATTGCGCAGGTATATTAGGGCATCGTCTGCATACAAGGATATAATGTGATAGGTATTGGATTCCGGGATGCCCCATATGTGTGCGTAGCTGCGTAGTTTAATTGCTAATGGTTCCATGGCAATAGCGAATAGTAATGGGGATAGTGGGCAGCCCTGTCTGGTGCCTCTGCCTATAGGGAATGCTTCAGAGATAACTCGGCCATTTTTAACACGGGCTGTGGGCTTAGAGTAGAGCGTTTTGATCCAATTAAGGAAACCGGGGCCAAAACCGAATGCCTTAAGTGTGCATAGGAGATAATTCCAACTGAGCGTGTCAAACGCTTTTTCAATATCTAGGGAAAGGGCCACCGCTTCCGAGTTTGTGTTGCTGTGCATTATATGCAGGAGTCTTCTGATATTTAAAAAAGTGCTCCTGCCAGGGATAAAGCCGGATTGATCATGGTGTATTAAACCCGGTAAATAGGGGAGGAGCCTATTTGCGAGTACTTTCCCTAGTAGTTTGCAGTCTGTGTTGAGTAAGGAGAGCGGCCTGTATGATTTGACATCGAGAGGGTCGCGTCCTGTTTTTGGGAGGACGACTATCAATGCCTCACGCATAGAATCCGGCAATTGTAAGTTATGGTGTGCTTCGTTAAATACTTCTAGGAGTGGGTGCAGTAAGTGGGTAGCATGGGAGTTAAAATATTCTACCGGTAGACCGTCGGACCCAGGGGTTTTGTTACGTGCCATTTGTGATAGGGCTAAGCGTAGCTCATCTATAGTAATAGGGCCGTCTAGTGTGTCGATGTTGTCAAGGATAAGTTGGTTTTGAGGGACCAGGTGTAGTGTGTCAGTAAGGTGCTGCTCTAAGGGATGGGGGGGGCGTATAAAGAGCGCGGTAAAATGCAGAGAAGGCATCATTTATGCCTGTTTGGGTGTTAACAATGACATCAGGGTTTAAGCGTATAGCGCCAATAGGAGCTGATTGTGATGGCTGTCGTGTCAGCCAAGCTAATAGCCTGCCCGACCTGTCTCCCTCAGCATGTTGTCTTGTCATGTAGTGTCTATAGTCGTGTTTGCTTAATCTGTTGTCCGCTTCCTTGTGAGCCGCTCTGAGCGAGTGCAGTGTTGTTAGTGTGAACTCTCCGTTATCAATCACATTTTCTGCCCTGCGGAGCTTCACTTCTAAGTCTTGTAGTTCTCTAGTAAGTGCTTTTCTAACCCCCACGGTGGCCGCGAGGCAGTGTCCGCGTATTACCACCTTATGGGCATCCCACTCTATAGCGCGGGATGAGGTTGTATTTTTGTTTTATAGAAAATAATCGGCTAAACTTTTGGCCATATCTGCTTGAAAGGGGGAATCTAGGAGGGCTTCTGGCTGTAGTCGCCATGTTGGTATCCGAGTATGCGTGTGTCCCCAAGCCATTGTTATGCATAGAGGGTTGTGATCCGATATCGTACGTGCTAAGTACTCAGATGAGCATACTTTATGAATGACAGCTGTAGATACAAATAACATATCTATTCTGGTATGTAGTTTATGCACTGGAGAGTAGAAAGAATATTCGCGGTGAGTGGGGTGGTTCACCCCCATATATCACTCAGACCATTGTTTGATGCCCAGTGCGCCAAAGCCTGTGAGGCACGATTAGAAGGGGCTGTGACGAGTGGAGGGAATGAACGGTCTATTTGAGTGTCCAGGACACTATTGAAGTCGCCCCCCCATATACACTCCAAACTAGGATCACTTAGGTTGCCGGTAGAGAGCGTAGATAGGAAGTCGCACTGATTTACATTTGGGAGGTATAGTGCGACCAGAGCCAAGGGGGAGCCATCAATGGTGCCTTCCAGTATCACATGTCTGCCATCTGGATCACACTGTGTGCGAGTCAAAACAAACGGGACCCCCGGTGCAATCCAGATGGCCACACCGCGGGCGAAGGAGGAGGAGGAAGTGCCATGCAGTTGGCCTTTCCATTTAGAGCGTGCATTTTGAAGCGTGGATTTAGCAAAATGTGTCTCTTGTAATAACGCTATGTGTACTTGGTGTCTTTTAAGGAAAGCGTAAACCCTTTGGCTTTTCCGTGGGGTTGCCATGCCTCTGACGTTCCATGTGAGTATCTTATATTTTAAGAACACTTGGTGTGTGTGGGTGGCCATAATGTTTTTGTAGCTATTATGGGACCAGGGGGGTAGTTGTCTTTCAGCCTCATTGTGGCATTATTTTGACGTTCAGCTTCTATAATAGATCGGCCAGTAGTTACTGAGCTATGAGCTGCGATCCTGTTGCTATATTGGACATATCCTATGTGTTTGCTGCTCCTTTTACAATTAAATTGCACTTGAAAAAACCAATCACCTAAAATGAAGGTGCACACTAAAACTACATACAACAACAATTGAATTACTACCAAATAAAAAAAAACAATACCGGTGGTTCCCGGCGTAAGATAATGGTCCATATGAAGCAGGGGGGTGCCAGTGGACAAAACTGCAAAGATGTGGGCCTACCCTGCCCAGGTCTCTTATGGTACAAAAAACAAATTGCGCCAGCCGGAGGGCACCCACGGACCGCATGAAGCCGCGAAGGAACAATGAAAGAAAGAAAAAGAGAACAACAAAAAAAAAACACGTTCGGTAATCAATGGGCAACCAAAACAAGGAGGAGGCATCAGATGGCAGCCAGTCAACAGCAGCAGGTAGAATTTAACTACACATCAGATGTCATCCGCTGTGCGTGGTGTGAGAGGGGGACCCCTTGAGGACTCGGCAGAGTCTGAATTTATATCCTGTTCCAGTTCAATATCTGTTTGCATAGATAAAGTAGTAGGCGAGGTGTTGACGAATCTGGATGTTGTCTGTAGGAGCCAAGAGCATTCAGACTGTGCCTGTTCAGGTGAGGGTTTGGTACCTTGTTTTTTGCGTTGCCTGCGTCCTTGCGTGTAGGATAGTTTATTGTCATCCTGTGTACTTGCGTCTAGCGGGTCGGCTAGGCCCTTGGCATGCAGCCAAGTCCAGGCATCCTCCGGAGTAGTGAAAAAAAAAGAGCGAGTGTCATCTTGTACCCGGAGTCTGGCTGGGAACATCAGCGCATACTTGATGTCATGTTTGCAGAGGCAAATTTTTACCCGGTAAAAGGAGTTGCGTTTTTTCTGCACTTCTGCTGTGAAGTCTGGATAGGCCGCGATCACAGAGTTTTCATAGCTTATTGGGCCAGATTTGCGGAATAACTGCAGGATGAGATCCCTGTCTCGGCAGTTAAGAAATCTTACTATGAGAGGGCGTGGATGCGAACCAGGTGATGAGGGTCTGCCTGGAATCCTATGTGCTCTTTCAACGGAAAAGAACTTCGGGATATTGTCTTTAAGTATTGTGTCTATGAGCCATTGTTCAATAAATAGTTCAGCGCTTAGGCCCTCTGTGCGTTCAGGGAACCCGACCAATCGTATGTTGTTGCGGCGGGACCTGCTTTCCGCATCTTCCGCTCTGCGTTTTAGGGAATCCACTTCTGTTGATAAATGCGTTAGTTGCAGTTGGAGATTTTTCATAGAGCGGGGGAGAGTCGTCGCATCTTTTTCAAGCTCAGACACCCTTTCGGCCAGTGCGTGTTGATCGGTGCGAAGTATATTGAGATCTTCCGCTACCGAGCCAATTTTAGCTTCCAGGGTGGTCTTGGTATCCAGAATAGCTTGCAGTATTTTTTCGAATTGTGACGTGTGTGATTGTAAGGTGAGTTCCAGCTTCTGTAGTGTTGTTTGTGTGGTGGCGTGGTCCTCTGGGGGAGGTAAGGTAGTGAGATCCATTTTTTCTGGGGGCACCCGTACTGTCTTTGGCTTAACCATTTGGTAGGTGCGGCGATGCTTGTGCGTTAGCACTGCGCAAGAACACACAACGGAGGTTACGGTCTCGACAAGTATCTCGGAGATCTGAGAGGTGACTACAGAACAAGTAACTTAGGAATTGGCGGTCCAGTACAATGACTATTTATTTGCGAGGCCAGCAATTTATGATGCCAATGGGGTTTTGTAGTGCTGATGAGATGTGGAAGTTAGACGAGGGTTATAGATGTTCTGGGTGTATGGAATGTCAAGAGAGTAACTAACACAGTAGCGAACCACGGCCCGATAAGTGTCGCCGGGAAGCTCACCTTATGAAGTTGATCGTGCCCGGTTCACCCTTTTCGTCCGGCCCTTGGATGTGTTCTTGCTGCGTTGTCCTTCCTGTGGTGGGGCGAGTTTCAATGCAGGAGAAGAGAAGGGTGTGCTCCTGCTGGGTTGCTCTTCCTGAGGTGAGATGCAGAAGAAAAAGAAAAAAAAAAGGGGGAAAAAGGGGGGGGAAGAGAACCAGCGCAGTTCGAGCCCTCTTGTCGATGGGGTTAGCCCTCCAGGGCCTGGTGGCTGCAGACTGATAGCAGGCAGCTCTCCAAAATGGCGGCCTCGGCCTGTGAGGCCACCCAGCAGTGTATTGTGTGCAGCTCAATGGCGTTGGCAGTTGCTCCCCGCGAGCTCGCACCTTAAAAGTCCAGTAAAAGA
Organism: Pleurodeles waltl; assembly: GCF_031143425.1. Lineage (NCBI taxonomy): Eukaryota > Metazoa > Chordata > Amphibia > Caudata > Salamandridae > Pleurodeles > Pleurodeles waltl. The sequence continues at coordinate 709,002,709 of NC_090442.1, forward strand.
GAGACGGCGCCACCGCAGGAAAACCCCGACCGGCGCCGCCTCACAAGACAACTCTCCCTGGGCCTCCCCAGGTCTGCGCTTAGCCCCCGGTGGAGTCAGCAGTCTCACCAGCAATATTCAATGCCGCTCCAGCGGCATTAGGAGGGAGCTGCGCCGCGGATGATCGCCGCAGGCGCCCACCTCCGTAAACAGCTCCGGCCAGCCTGCTCCAGCAGGGCCCGGTCAAGGATGGGAGGCGTCGCCACGGGAAGGGCTCGGCCGGCGCCGCCCCTCAAAACACTGCTCCCCGGGTCCGCACCTCCAGCAGGGACAGCGGTCCCTTTATTTTACAGCTCCAGCCGGCTCGGGCATACGCTCCGGGCCAGCATGCATCCGATACAGCGCCCACCAAGCACGCAGGTCCCGAAACGGGAGCGGGCCCTGGTCGGGCGAACCTACGACGATCAACCAATGCTGCCGCAGTTCCAGCTTCGCAGCTTCGGGTCCATGCGCGGCCCCCCGGCGGCTTTTCAAGCGGCGTCTGACCTCCCCGGGGGGGGAGCCAGGGCCGCTCTGTGCAGGATAATTATTTGGGCCAGGGATCGGAGCTGCAGTTTAGGCTGCCGCTCCGGTCGCCATCTTGGCCACGCCCCCAAAATATTACTACTCTTAACATATATAAACATAAACCCCGCAAAAAGAAAATTACAGATGTTGCAATTATAATTTGGGGGCCAAGGAAAGCATTTAAAATAAACACTGCATACAACGTTGTACTCAGTGTCAATGAGAACCAGGCAGGCGTCCAGGCATCTTAATATACCGCCATAGCCTACTTAAAAGTAAGAGGTCATTATAAGAGTCTATGCTTCCTGTCTTTTGATAGGTTTGTGTTTATTTATCAGGAATTGTACTTAAAACCATGCCATCTGCGTCTACGCTGCAATCTGTTTCCTCCTCTTAGATTTTATTTTATGTTGCCGCAAGGGCCTGGCTTTACTCCAGTCCTTCTCAAGCAAGTCACATTTTCTTCAAAACGTTTATTATCTACACTTCGTTGTTGATGGCATCGTCTCCTATATGAATGAGCCACAATGTTCATTATACCGAACTCTGATCTGGCTTCTGTCTTTATCCGTCACCCTACAAACTGTGGCAGGAGTTACCTAGAAATGTCCATCAGCGTGTACTTTGGGTTTTATGTTCAATTGCAAACTGTCTTATTCAATAAAGGTACTGATGTGAATGAATATGTACTATCTTCACCAAATGGGAGAGAAGAACCTGCCTCGTTTTATTTTCTTATAATTATATTCATCCACCACTAGGCTTTGCGTCTGAGGCCTGAAAGATTTCATCCCAATGCCTTCACAGAAATATTCATTTGAGGAATCCTACATGTGTTCTAACAATAGGGTAGTTTGATTAACCCTGAAGCATTGTGTCATTAACACTTCCGGAATAGTTGTAACCTCTTAAGATTTGCTGGTGATGTGAACGTTAAAAATGCTGACTCCTTGCAAGGCAGACTCATTTTCCGAGGTTGGTTAATTGAGTACCAAAAATTAGGAGATACAACATCTGTTAATTACAGCACTCAGAAACGTCAGAAGTGTTGCACGAAGCACTGCATAAGTAGTTATTATTAGCCTTACTGTCGTTGCCTGCCGGGAACAGCGGCTTGCTGATTGGTCACCCACCTTTTACGGGCAATAGTCTTCGGCTCAGGGCCACAATACTGGGTTAGGCAAATACTTACTCATGATCAGCATGTGACAAAGGTCACTGTTCAATGGGTGAGCCCAAGTCTCAATGTTTATGCTTGGCGGCAGGCAGTGACTAATCTCGATATGCATGTTTTGTTTAGAGAAATTTATTACGTTGTCTCCTCTTATGAGTGTGGTACATAATTTCATATACCACGTGAGGGCATCACTGTGCTTCAAGAGGTTCAGGGCATGTCGAATTATTCTGATAGTGAATATAGTTATTGAGATGGATAGCAAAAGCAGCTGACAAATATCTTCATTCTACAGAGCCTGTTCAAGAGCAATCTTGCTTTTCTGCCGGTGAGAAGCTGATGCGAAGAAGAGAAAGGGCAGGTAGGGGATTGTTGAGGTGCCACGGGGAAATCATAGTAGATCAATTAAAGTGTTCACTAATTTAGAAGAAAATTGATATTTCTAGTTTGTACTATTAGGTGGTTGTGCACTGGCATTTGTAAGAGATTCATTTAAGTGTTCATGAGCACACTGTACCCAGGCAAGCACAGGCAAACATCACGTTTAGAATATAAACTAGAACAGATTACTGTCTGGATATTTCCAATTTATAGAAATTATTTGAAACTGTAATCTTCAATCCGAGGAACTAAATGTTTCTGGGTCTCTGCTTAATGTGGATGGAGAAAGTGGTGACTAATATTTTAGAGATTGTAATTGTTAAAATATTTCATACTATTACTATAATTATTTTTAAACTGAGCAAACACCAAAAGGCTTGGAGTTCTGAGACTATTGGAAGAGACCACCAAATCGATCTAAAAGAACGGAAAAAGTACACTTAATTTACCAAGACAAAAACACTTTTAATGCCTTTATAATGGCCAATAGACTTTCAATCACTCTAAGACTAAAGGGCAGTCCCTTCCAGAGCTTCAGGACACATGTTGAGGAGCATCACCTTGCCATGGTTTCTCTTGAAATGCCCAGGCTGGATTGTAGGGTTGCAAGAGATGATCAACCTATGTTGTTTCTAATCTGTTTAAACATGTAATGGGTGACACAAAATGTTTGAAATTACCCTTCTGTTCAACCACCATCCAGGACCTATTTCTCTGGAACATGGCCAAATTGTTACACATTGCAGGCTCTTAACTGCGATTTTCTACACCCTTTGTTTGAAGAGCTAACATTAGATGAGCAAGCAGGCTCAGGTATGTCAAGGCACAGTAGCTTAGCAATATCTTCACAGAACAATACTATTAAATATTCACCATGGACGTAGGTGACATAGCACACCTTTGCTGCCATGTGAGAGTTCGAAACCAGTTATTGTGGCTGACCGGATCATGATTTCTCACCTGTATGTAAAATTACTTCTAATCCTTCAGAATCAAAATTCACTTGGCTTAGAAGGGGGCTTGATTTTAGTTAAGAGATTCCTATTAATGAAAAATAGAACAGAAAGCAAATGAAAAGTATAAGCAACCAAACATCCCAATTCGCTTCACTAGAGTCTCTATGTTATAAAATAAACATTACCATTTCCAAGGTAAAGATCATATGAAAACCACCTGGTGTGACCCACTAAAAGCCTCTTAGAGTCTCAGAAGTGCCAGCCACCCTCTGTTCCTGATTTCTGCCTTAGTTGCTCTCCAGTTGTGTGCAACCCTTCAGAACCCTGTTGACAGTTCCGGTGGACGCAGTACAAGTTAAGCAACACTTTCGCCCTTCCCTCTATCAATAAATTATCCTCTGTTAATATATGTGAGTGAGTCATTGGGCTCCTGTGCACACTAAACCAAAATGTTGACAACAACAGCCTGAATTACAGTTTGTTGGGATCTCTGAATACTTGAGATTCTGGAGGAAAATATGGAGCAGAGGTAATTAGCTGCATTTCCTACGCTATAATGTCCATCTGGTGAAGGTATTTCTGTAGGAAGGTGGTCTATTTCTAGCATGGTTACCCCCACTTTTGGCATGTTTGTCAGTGTGTTTGACTGTCTATTTGGGATCCTTCTAATCAGGACCCCAGTAGTTATGCTCTCTCTCTTAAATTATGGTTGTAGGATACTGTTAATCCAGTATTTCGCCCACAATTGGCATACTGGTGCCCCCTAGTAAGCCCCTAGTATATGGTACCTAGGTAACCAGGGCGTTGGGGTTCCAGGAGATCCCTATGGGCTGCAGCATTTTTTTTGCCATCCATAATGAGCCAATGCAAAGGCTTCTAAAGGACTGCCATCGCAGCCTGTGTGAAAAGGTGCATGCACCCTTTCACTGCCATTTATACTGCACCAGGTCACTTATAAGTCACACCTATAGCAGGCCGTCCAGCCCTGAGGGCAGGGTGCAGAGTACATGTGTGTGAGGGCACCCCTGCACTAGCAGAGGTGCCCCCACGACCTCCAGGATCTTTTTCCCGGACTTCGTAAGTGCGGGGATGCCAGAACGCGTGTACTGGATGTAGGTCACTACCTATGTCCAGGTACATAATGGTAACCACCCAGCAACCCGTATCTGTCTTCTGGGGTGCAGTACTGACTGTTGTTCTTCACTGGTGGTTCTTCTTTTACACCTTCATCCGGTTTAGCAGGGGCTCCTGTTTTCCCTGTACTCTTTAGTGCTTCTTGGACTTGGTCCCCTTCTTCCACAGGTCTTCAGGTCCAGGAATCTATTGTTGGTGTCTTGCAGTCTCTTTTGGTTCTTGCAATATCTTCTTTCTCGTATTCTTGTGTGTTCTAGGAAAGTTACTGTGATTTACTCCTGCTTTCCTGGGCTCTGGGGTGGGTTCTATTACTTACCTGTGGTGTTTTCTAATACTCCCAGCGCCCCTCTACACACTACAATTGCGTAGGTAGGAAACAGACTTTCGCATTACACTTTCTAAGTATATGGTTTGTGTTGCCCCAGGCCCATTTCTAACTATTGTGATTTTTACTTTTTGCACTGTTTTCTAACTGTTTTTACAGCCATTTCTGCATACTAGTGTATATAATTTGCATATTATTGACCTCCTAAGGGAGTAGAGTCTCTATGGTATTTTTGGCATTTGTGTCATCTAAATAAAGTACCTTTATTTTTGTAACACTGAGTATTTTCTTTCATGTGTGTGAGTACTGTGTGACTACAGTGGTATTGCATGAGCTTTACATGTCTACTAGTTAGGCCTTGGCTGCTCATTCACATTACCCCTAGAAAGCCTGGCTTCTAGACCTTACATTTCACTAATAAGGGATAAGTGGACCTGGTATGAGGTTTAAGTACCTTAGGTCCCCACTACAAACCAGGCCAGCCGCCTACACTTTCCACTGTTTGATTCTACTCAGTTTCTTCCAAAAAGTAGTAGAATATCAGTCACCAATGAACTCTAATTCAGGCTCGAGTGCAGAGAAAACATGACTGTAACATGGCCTCTGTGACGCAATGTATACACGTTATCATAAGTTGCGCAACTCCCGCTCCTGGACCGGAAACACACATTGAAAGTAATAGTCATAACATAAATGAATGCAAATACCTAACATGTTCAAGTTTAATACCAACAGGAGAGGTTATTTCTGATATTCTCTGGCTCGAAACTCAAGGAAGTGTCCTGCAGGCCATCACAGTTTTACAAGACTGAAGGCTAGCATTATGCATTCAGGTCAAGGATTTGCATCACTTTTGTGGCACAGTCTCAACGAAAAATAATGTTTGATCATTTACCAAGCCACACAAAGCCAATTTATATTTGAATGTCCAGAATCCTTTGAGAAGGAGGGAAGGCTTGACTCACCATAGTGTCCTGTACTGCCCGCATACACAGGGTACGCTGAGAGGGCTCTAGGTGAGATCTGGGCCAGTTGATGGGAAAACCCAGATTGAACAACCATTGAGTCCTGAACCACAAGTGATGCAACAGCAACTCTGGAGACTTGGCTTTGATGAGCCAGTTGTTCAGGTGAGAGAATATTGGTATTCCCAACCTTTTGTGATGAGCTGCAACCTTTGCCATCACCTTTGTGAAGACTCGAGGAACATAAACAAGTCCAAATGGGAGGAATTCAATCTAATAATGTTGAGACCCCACCATGAAGCAGAGATATTTCTTGTGTGACTGCAGAATAGGGATGTGAAAGCAAACATCTTGCAAGTCGTTTGAAAGAATCCAGTCTTATTTCTCCATTGTTAGTAGCACCTGAGCAAGGGTCAGTTTCTTGAACTTTTCCTGTTTGAGAAACCAGTTCAAAACCCTGAAGTCTATGATCGGCCACAAATGACTGTCCTTCTTGGGGATGAAGAAATAACATAAATATCATCCGTGACCCCGTTCCTGTTCTGGAACCAACTCCACTGCACCCTTTGAATTAAGGATTGGACCTCCTGTTGGAGGAGCTGAAGATGTTCTAAAGAAAGCAAATTCTGTTGGGGTGGAAAGGGTGAGGGAAATTCTTGGGAAGGTACAACATACCCCTTTACCACAATATTTGATCCCATTGTTTGGTTGTAATGGCTCTCTACTGATGTAGAAACTGGGACTTCCATCCTCCCACCAGTAAAACATACTCTAAAATGGGAAAACTAGGGCTGCCTTCCTGCATTGTTGGCAAAGGAGGAGAAAGAGGATTAGTAGGAAGATGGGAGAAGGGGAACTGCTTGTTGCCTACCCCTTCCACGCCCTCAGTAGATTCTATAGAGGGGGTTGGATGACTGCTGCTGTTACCCACAAAAAGAAAAGCTTCTGGCAAAACCTCAGAATCTCTTAAATTGCCTGTAGCCATTGGGCTGCGATTGATGACCCAAAGAAGGAGCTGTTGTCTTACTCTTTAAAACATTCCAGGGCAGAAACTGCTTTAGCCCCAAACAATTAAGAGCCATCTAATGGCAATTCATCAGAGAATTTTGCACATCCTGGGAAAACTCAGAACCTCACAACCATGTGTGCCTTCTGGTAGAAACTGAAGTGCCCATTGCTCTAGCCACAGAATCTGCAGTATCCATCCCCAACTGTATAACTTGGTGGGCTCCAGCTTGGCCATCACTCAGAAGTTCAGAAAGATGTCCCTGAACATCATCAGACAATTTTGTAACAGCAGACGTAACAGAATCCAACAAAGCATGAATGTGACAGCCCAACAGGCAAGTTGTGTTTTTGAACTTCAATGCCACGCTGCTTCCATCTTTTTGGATTCTCTATTTGCAGGTGAAGAAGGAAGTGATTCAGGAGTCAATGTTGATGAGCATGAAGCCTGAACTAAACTCAGATGAAGGCTGAGAAGACAAAAAGACTGGATCCCCTGCAGCTGGAGTTTGACAATGAGTAAGAATGAAGTACCTCAGTCAGTATATTTGATTTTACTTCTGTAGTAGGAAGAAGTAAATCCAACATTTCCGCTACTTTCCTCATACTGAATGATATAAAGTGGTGTCCGGAGGTGGAATACCTTTTAGAGACAAAAATTCCCATTTTCGAGACATATCCAAACTACTTGCGCCTCAACCCTTCAATGTTTAGGTCTAATAAAGGCACAGTTGTTTCTACAAAGAAATATTGTCCTTCTTTCATAAGCATTTGAGCTTCTCTCCTTTATCTTTCTTGAAATGTCGGCAATGGCACTGGAGATGCAAGAAAAGGCACCAAAGCTTGTGATATCAGTACGGAGCTAGTCAGTGCTGTAGAAGTTATTTGCGGTGTTGGCAAAACCTCAGCAGGTAGAAGGATTAAAAGTATTGAGTCCCTTTCCTATGAATATCCATCAGCCAGGAAACCTGGGCCATCGGCATTAAGGGCATTAAAGGCACCCCTTGGTAAGGCACTGGAAAGCCTCCCGGAGAACAGAACTGAGGACCCATGGGGGGCCTGCCAAAGCATCAGATGGAGTCATGGCACTATTAAAGATTCTAATCATAGAATCCAAAAAGTGGCTAGGATCCGCACCTGGAGGTGGGAATGCTGGATACACCTGCGCCTGCTGAGGCTGAGGAACTGGATCCAAGATTGGCTCTGTGTCCTGAGGCTGAGGCAAAGTCAGCTGCGGTACTGAACCCAAACTCGGAAATGGCACTGGAGACGGAACTGGAATTACATTCTGTCAATGCTCTTCTGAAGCCATACGTGAAGATACCAACTTCAGCGACTTATCTTTTGAAGAGCTGTGTTAGGAGCCATGACACTGCTTCTTATGTTCCTTCCTTGACGATTTTGATGAATGAGGAGACGGAGTCTTCGACCTACAACAAGACTTTGACGACCCCTCTTTATATGACTTGTTCTGGCCATGAGCAGCTTTGCCTCTCTTTGTTTTAGGGCCTTCGGATTCATCCATTGACAATTGTTGACATCATGATCCTTCCCTAAGCACTAAAGACACTTATTATGAGGGCCAGTAATAGACATCTGACCCCCACAGTACTTGCAGGGCCTAATTCCCAATTTTTGGGGTGCAGACATTTTTTTGCACAAATTTGTCAAATTTGAAAAAACCTCGAAAAACTTGACAGTTCCCTAACGGTAAGTTAATGAAAAATGTCAAGCATCAAATGCACAGAAAAAAGGCAAGTGATGTCAGAATGCCAATAGGTGCTTCTTATGGCTCCAGTGATGTCACCTGCAGAGCCATGTGGTTTCCTACACATTTGTCGACGTGGGACAGCTTTCAAGAAAAGTTTCTATGCAATGCTACTGTATGGGGTTATTCAAAAGGTGAGGAATCCACAGGTAAAAGTATCCATCAGATAAAACCTATTTACAAAGGTATTTTCAGACAAATATATGTGTATGACTATGCTACTTCTTTAGTGCAAACCTAGCCAAAAAGCAGGAGCGCTGTACATGTTCAGAGACAAGCATAGAAACATTAATGTTTGAATATACCTCCATTTACACTAGCCAGTAATCCATAAAATGACTCTTTTGGCACATCTAAATGTATTTACGACTCCAGATATTTCTGCCATACATTTGCTCTTAAAGCCCATTCAAGGAGCCAGAGGAGGAATTCCAAGGTGTGGTTTGTCTTGGAAGTTTGGGAACTCCCTCATACTTGTATTGTTGAGGGCATTCTCAAACTGTGATCTGATCCTTGGCTGTCCTGGAAACGTTTGTAAAGTTACTGCTGTCAAAGGCCAGAGTAACTCGCATTCCAGGATGGAATGGAGAATGGACCACACCCACATTTGGTGGGAGTGTAGAGGAAGGCCTTTCTCCAAAGGGAAAATACTTCTCCACATATAAAATGAAGTGCACATTTGCACAGGGAGCTAAATCCCCTCATGCGGAAATCTAGATCTCATTGGAGGGGTCAAGTGACATTCCAAAAAGTACACCTGGAAAGCTATACCTGTTGCAACACGTCTTGCAGGCTTCTGGGAATGTTTGTGAAAAGAGGTAAAACTGTAAATGTATGCTCAAATAGAGATGTAAATCTTCTTCCATACTTCTATGGCCCTTTTTGTGAATAGGTCTCATGAGAGCTATTGCAAAACATGCACATCGTATTTGTGACTAAGGCACCTGCTTGTTTTTGAGATGGTGACGTGTGTAATGCACAATAATATATATTGGGGTTTCCCTTTATAAATCAGTCTCACTGTCTGTTATAGATCAGTAAATCATGTCTCAGGTTTACTACTACAAGATTGAGGGGACTCAACATTTCGGTAATCTGCTTCAAAATCTTTTATTAGGTAGAAAGTATAGGATGATATCAAGAAACCAAAACAGGACATAGGTCATTTCTAACACTGAATCAGAAGACATAATTGTTTATGTGTGGATGTAGCATTAACGTAGAGAAGCATGTGTCAACATACATACATTGTGCTTCAGATTTTGGAACACACGCAACCACAGAAGCAGACATCATGTCTTCCGAGATTCCCACCACCAGAATTTTAACCTCTTCAACATGCACAGCTTCATCTGAGAAGACGTCTGAATTTAGGGTGCCGGAACATTTTTCAACCACAATAGTACCATCAGAGAGAAGTTCAACTGGAACAGCAGCTCTAGAAGAAACCTCACTAACGCATACCAGCCACCATGACACATCAGCTGTTGAAGGCATGACAGGTTAGTAACATGAACAAAAGTCAAACATCTGATAAGAATCCTTGCTGATAGAGCACAGTGATGCATAGTGCCAAGCTACTAGAAGCAAGATGCAAACTAACCAGCCAAAATGATTGAAGGAATTGGCCGATCACTTTTCCAAACTCATCTAATACGCTTTAATAAAAGCACTTACAAGTATCAAAGGCAAGTAGAAATGGAAAAGATGTTCTTTATCCATCTGCCATTACTGTACTCTGCTGTCATCCTACATAGTCTTCCTTTATAATTGCATGACAACTCTACCTAATCAGTCTTCTAAATTGATCAGTAGATCACAATAAATAAATAACATGTATTCTTTAATTTCTGCTGCATTTAACAGTCATCAATGCCGTTCATAGGCGAGCTGTCTAGATGATTATGAATACTCATGATGCAAAAAAGTGTAATTGTTGTAGGACACACATAGACAATATAATACAAAATTACAGGACTTCATTTGTTTAAAAAAATAATGTGCTGAGGCTCAGATTTTTTTTTTTTTAAAGAGTCCACCACTGGCGATGCAGCTGAATGCTGAAGTGTACAAATACCAAGTCTACATAGTCATGATTCCACCTCTTGCCTCTTTCTTTGACGATCCTACACTCCATTCCTACTTACTTTTCTCTTGCAGGTTCTTCTTCATCCCACTGTTTCCTTCTGTCTTTCCTGCCGAGGGTCGCTAGGCCATGTAACCATTTACTATCGCAGGTTGGCTTGTCTTGGAAGTTTGGGAACTCCCACATACATGTACGGTTGAGGGCATTCCCAAACTGTGATCTGATCCTTTCCACAGTGGAAATGGTTGTAAAGTTACTGCAGTCAAACGCGGAAGTAACTCCCATTCCAGGATGGGCAGTGTAATTAATAACCTCCACATTTGCTTGGTGGGTACAGGAAGGACATTCTCTGAAGGGGAAATATTTTCCCCGCAGAGAAGTAAAAAAAAAAAAAAACTGCACATTTGCACAGAAAGCTCCATGGCTTCATGGGGAATTCTAGATCCCACTTGAGACGTTAAGATGACATTCCAAAAACGACCCCTGGAAACCTTTACTTGGTGCACCACTTCTTGCAGACTTCTAGGAATGTTTGTGAATAGAAAAAAAGACTGTAAATGTCTGCTCAGATAAAGGTGTAACTCTTTTATGGAGTTTTTTTGTGAATAGGCCCCCAAGCGAGCTGTTGCACAACATGCAGATCTCTTTTGTGACTAAGGGCCATATGTACGAACACTTTTTCCCATAGACACAGAATGGGTTGAAACCTTTGTTACATCAGGCCCTAAGTGACCTGCTTGTTTTTGGGATAGTCGCATGTATGTAATGCACAATGTTAAATATTGGGCTTTTGCTTAATAAATCAGTCCCGTTGTTTGTTAACGGATTAGTACTTCAGGTTCATTCCTACAAGATTGAGGGAAGTCTGCATTTCAGTAATCTGTTTAGAAACTGCACATTAGATAGAAATCATAGAATGATATAAGGAAACCAAGACAGGACATAGGCTATTTCTATCACTCGGAATCAAAGGCATAATGGTATACGCGTGGACAGAACCGAGGAAGCAGACATCGTGTCTTCCGAGATTTCTACCACCAGGATTTTATCTTCAATGTCCACTGCTTCACCTGAGAGCACGTCTGAACTCAGGGTGCTGGAACGCTCATCAGCCACAACAATAACACCAGAGAGCAGTTCAGTCGTAACAGCAGCTCCAGAAGAAACCACACTAACATATACCAGGCAACTTGACACATCAGCTGGTGAAGGCTTGTCAGGTTAGTAAAATGAACAAAAGTCAAAAATCTCATAAGAATCCAATCCCCGCTAATAGAGCATAGTGATGCATGATGCCAAGCTACTAGAAGCAAGATGCAAACTAACCAGCCAAAATTAATGAAGAAATTGGCCTATCACTTTCCCAAACTCATCTAGGACGCTAACACTTTTATAAAAGCAACTACTAGTGTCAAAGGTATGTAGAGGTTAAACCAATTTTCTTTATTCATCTGCCATCACTGTATGAAGCCGTCATTCTACATTTGAATCCTTTACAATTGCATGACAACGCTTACTTATCACAGTCTTCTAAAGTGATCAGAACACCACAATAAAGAAATAATACTCATTCTGCTGCATTTAACAGCCATAAACACCATTCATAGGCAAGCTATCTTTTTTGAATCTGTGATTGTGTCACAATCAATGTAAAGCATTGCTTGCTTGTGGTCCCGAAACACAAAATATGATTTTGAAAGGTTGCGATGCAGGGTGATGTTTATTGAATGAGATACAAAAATATATGTAATACGATGTTATCGATGGATTTAGATATACAAATTCCACAAAATTATAACTGTCCAAAGTATTGCTGTTGGTCACATATACTGTCATAAAACCCACAAAAAAATGCAAACATCACCATTATAGACTGGGGGCCAAGGCAATCATTTAAATAAACATTGCATACAACCACATTGCTCACAGTGCCAAACAGGTAGACTTCCAGGCAGTTTAACATGCAGGTAGACTTCCAGGCAGTTTAACATGCCTCCTTAGTCTGCCTAAAAGAAAAGGGTCACTTGAAGATTCCAGATTCCTGTCTTTTGATAAATCAGGAATTTTACTTATAATCCAAATCCTCTATAATGTAATCTGTTTCCTCCCATTAGCCTTTCTTTTTTGTTGGCGGCAAGGATTGTCTTTACTCGAATCCTTCTAAAGAAAGTAATAATTTCTTTAAGCCGTTTAACATCTACAATTTTGGTTGAAGGCATTTTATTATAAATGAATGAGATGCAATATTATTCTGAACTTTGGCCTGGCTTTTGTCTTTATCTGCCACCCTGCAAATAGCCTAGGTCAAAATTAATTGTTATGCTTATCTAGATGCTCATATTCGGTACTCCATTATATTGGATACCTACGTTGAATGCCAGGCCTTTTTTTGGCTATTTGGAGCAGTGCGCGCTTAGGCCCTCATAACATTTTGTCCACATGAGCAACCCACACCAAATATGCTTCCTTTTTTTCCCAACATCCTAGGGATTCTAGAGGTACCCAGACTTTGTGGGTTCCCCTGGAGGAGACCAAGAAATTAAGCAAAATACGGCAAAAAGTTAGTTTTTTTAAAAAAATGGGAAAAAGGGCTGCAGAAGAAGGCTTGTGGTTTTTCCCTGAAAATGGCATCAACAAAAGGTTTGCAGAACTAAAATCACCATCTTCTCACCTTTCAGGAACAGGCAGACTTGAATCATGAAACCACATTTTTCAACACAATTTTGGCATTTTACTGGGTCATACCCCCTTTTTACTATATTTTGTGCTTTTAGTCTCCTTCCAATTAGTGACAGAAATGGGTGTGAAGCCAATGCTGGATCCCGTAAAACAAAACATTTCCGAAAAGTAGGAGAAAATTCTGAATTCATCAAGGGGTCATTTGTGTAGATCCTACAAGGTTTTCCTACAGAAAATAACAGCTGAAATAAAAAAATATTTAAATTGAGGTGCAACAACAGCCATTTTTCTCCACCTTTTACTCTGTAACGTTTTCCTGTGATGTCAGATTTTTTAAAGCAATATACTGTTACGTCTGCTGGCCTCTTTTGGTTGCCGGATATATAGGGCTTGTACGTTCATCAAGAACCATAGGTACCCAGAGGCAACATATGAGCTGCACCTTGCATTGGGTCTTCATTGTATACCGGGTATACAGCAATTCATTTGCTGAAATATAAAGAATGAAGAATATGTATCAAGGAAACCTTTGTATTTCCAAAATGGGCACAAGATAAGGTGCTGAGAAGCAGTGGTTATTTGCACATCTCTGAATTCCGTGGTGCCCATACTAGCATGTGAATTACAGGGCATCTCTCAAATAGATGTCTTTTTGACACACTGTTTTACATTTGGAAGGACAAAATGTAGAGAAAGACAAGGGGCAATAACACTTGTTTTGCTATTTTGTGTTCCCCCAAGTCTCCTGATAAAAATGGTACCTCACTTGCGTGGGTAGGCCTAATGCCCGTGACAGGAAACGCAACATGGACACATCACATTTTTACATTGAAAACTAACGTGTTTTTTGGAAAGAGCCTAGCTGTGGATTTTGATCTCTAGCTCATGTGGCACCTAGGAAAACCTACCAAACCTGGGCATTTTTTAAAACTAGACACCTAGGAGAATCCAAGATGGGGTGACTTGTGGGGCTCTCACAAGGTTCTGTTACCCAGAATCTTTTGCAAACCTCAACATTTGGCCCAAAAAAACATTTTTTCTTCACATTTCAGTGACAGAAAGCTCTGGAATCTGAGAGGAGCTAAAATGTTCTTCCACCCAGCGTTGCCCCAAGTCTCCCGATAAAAATGGTACCTCACATGTATGGGTAGGCCTAGTGCCCGTGAAAGGAAATGCCCCAAAACACTACCTGGACACATCAAAATTATCAAACACAAAACGACCTGTTTTTGCAGGGGACACTTGCGTTTTTGGTCCTGGGCTCAGCAGCCAAATAGGGAAATGTACCAAACCCAAACATTTCTGAGAACTAGACACCCAACGGAGTCCAGGGAGGTATGACTTGCTTGGATCCCCCAGTGTTTACCCAGAACCTCAGCAAACCGTAAATTTAGCAAAAAAAATCTAATTTTTCCCACATTTCTGTGTAGGAACACCACATCGGGACAGATTTCCTACTACCCAACGTTCCCCTCAGCCTCCCAGTAAAAATTATACCTCACTTGTGTAGGTGGGCCAAGTGCCTATGACAGGGAAGAGCCAAAAAACATGTTGAAATTGAGAGGGAACGAACCAAAGCGGATCCAACATGGCAGTTTGAAAAAAAAACATTTTTAGCCTTAGTAGTGGGGCAGAATTTTTATCGGTATAGATGCAATAATGCTGGATGGTAGGAATTTTATGGATTCCTGCAGATTCCGGAACATTCCATCACAAAAATGTGGGGAAAATGTGTGATGTCCAGCAAAATTGGAGATTTGCAGGGCATTGTGGGTAATAAAATGGTGTGGAGTGCATGTGAAGCACACCACCCTGGACTCACTCATATGTTTAGTTTACAGATGTGTCTAGGTCTTGTGGATTTTTTTCTACATGGCAGCGTCCCAAAGTCCAAAAAGTGCAGCCCTCACCATTCCAAGTGGGACGATTTTGAGAGTTAGACAAGGGCCCATGGCCCAAATGTAAAACTAAAACCCAAAATAATCATGCGTCCTCTTGCTTGCCGTGGGATAACATGTTTTAGTGTGCAGGGGAAAGCTGAAAGACTGTTACCCCCTTCAGTTGGTGAGGGGGCATAACCATGTCCAAACTGGTTGGTAGCCACCAGCCCACTATTTCTATTTTTTCATTTCCTGGCATATAGTAGGGTTTCTGGCCCCCCACCCCTGGGGAGTGGATCGGGGGTAATTGCCCCATCTGCCCACCGGTGGGCAGAACAACTTTGTCCCCATTTATCTCGGGTGGGGGTATAGCCATATGCCACTCTCTTTTTTTTAAAACAAAATCTTCCCTGGTGTCTGGTGGGGTTTCTGCCACCCCGGGGAGGCAGATGAGCCTTACAAAAATAGGCCGATCTACCCCCATGTGAGGCAGAAATGGCCTAAAATAAACCCCCCCACCCCCCAGGGGAGTGACCCTTGCCTAAGGGATCACTCCCCTTGCGTGAAACTGACCTAAAAAAATATCCCTGGTGTCTAGCGGTTTCTGCCTCCTTAGGGGGCAGATTGGCCTAATAAAAATAGGTCGACCTGCCCCCAAGGGGAGCAGAAATTGAACTAAAAACAATTTCCCCCTCCTCCCCCCGCCCCAGGGGAGCGACCCTTGCCTAAGGGGTTGCTCCCCTTATCAATGTAAACAAAAAAACAAAAAAATCACTGGTGTCTAGTTTGTTCGGGGCAGATTGGCCTAATTAAAATAGGGGGACAGAAAAGGCCTAATAAAATTATTGTCCCCTGGGGAGCGACCCTTGACCAAGGAGTCGCTCTCCTTCATTATAAACAAAAAAAAACTCTCTGGTTTCTTTTGATGTCTCTGTCTGCCCCATCCTCCCGAGCGGAAGAGAAATGCTTAGCATTTGTGCTTCCAGCACGAAGGGAGGTGACCTCTGATAAGGTCAGCTCGTGATCGCGTGCTGACGTCTTCAGACATCACTGGGTGGGGTCGAGAGGGTGCGGGGGTGGAAGTGGAAGCGATTCTTCCTCCATCCCTGCCCTGGGGGGTGGGGGCATGGCCCACGGGGGGAGCGCTAGCGCTTCCCCAGAGGGCCAGTACAAGGACGTAATGGTACCATCCGTGGCGCCTCAGTGCCGGCCACCGGACGTAACCATTACGTCCTTGGCACCCAAGGGGTTAATTCCAAATGTATATGTTTAGAGAACTGAAAGAGTTCGTTTTACTAAGATTCCGAGTGTTCGTTAATCAAATAAAATATATTTTTTATAGTAAAATCAATCTATTGATGGTTATTCACCAAGTTGCAGTTGAAGTTGAGGTTCACACGTCCCCCTGAAGTGACCATTGTTTCCTATATTATTGTACTACCCAGGTCCTAGGGTTACTGGGTTGTCCCTTGCTTTATGTATATAAACATTGAAAAAAGTCACAGACCTAACGTAAGTCAAGGGTGCGTACCCATTCCCACTATTGAGGCCTTTCCTGTGACAAGTCTTCTTTGTGGTTGAGGTTTTCAGGTCAGAAAAACTCCAAACTGAAGAAGCATAAGAAGTCAACCCTCTCCCACCACTCTCTCACCAAAGAGAATTTACGAGGGCATCAAGGTACTAATCAGTCTCGCTCCCAAATGAGGAGGCAGTTCCACAACTAGTCCCACTGTGCCTTAAATTTCCTGGGCCACTGGTGATGCAGCAGCATGTTGACGCCTTTAAGGAGGCAGTGCTGAATAGGAGACTACCAGTTGGTTTTCCACTGCCAGATCCATCTTCAGCACCGTCAGAGTATGTGGAACCCATCTTGAGTTTCAGCCCAAATTCAATTTCATTACCAAGACTCACGCCGATCCCTCTTTTGCCAATGCTGGTACCAACTTTGCCAGCACCATTATGGGATACGGGTGCTGGTTCTGATGTTGGACCCCAAGCCGAATCAGTCCCGATCCTGACCGAGGTCTCACTAAGACTCTACTGCACTATACCCGGTCCCTGTACAGTCTGGCTCAGATAATATACTCTTTAGCTGTAACCCTGTAGTATGGTTGTGACAGTTTATGTATGGACTTACCAGAGGCAAATGGCCTTGATACTTCCTCTGATATAGGGTCAATTACATCCTTTTTGACCCTGAATGGAGGAGAGTGCTTCATTTGCTGTAATGATTAGAGCAGCAGTTGCGGTCATGGACCTACAACTTCCTTTCTGTTGAAGTCAAGGCAGAAGTCCTGACTGAGGTTTTGCACCTTGGGCTAGCCTCTTCAGAACCCTTACTTCCATTTAATGAAGCCCTCACTTACACCCTTATGGGCATTTGAACTAAACCTTGCTATTGCCCACCAGTGAACAAGCAGATGGTCACAAGCCACAGACCACCATCTGGTGATCTAGATTGTTTTATGCAGCATCCTACTCCTGAGAGTTTATTGGTCCACGCCTCCACCAGCAATGTGAATCCTAAATCATTCCCTTAAATCCTCCAGGCAGGGGGTCGAAGAGGTTTGAGGTGTTAAAGTGAATTTTACCAGCTTAGGCTTGAGGTCAGTCAGTGCGGTCCGCCAATCAGGCAGTTGTAAGCACACCTTCTGGGACACGGCTGGAGGAATCTTGCCAGTGGTTCCCAAAGAATGTCGGGCCTCTTGCTCTCAAACTATTCAAGGCAGCTACCGATGCAGCCAAATATGTAATTCGGGCTGTCCTGGATTCTACCAATTGCTTGGGGGAGTGATGGGCTCCAGTGTGGTGCTCCGTTTCCATCTGATCCACAGGCTTTTCTGGAGCGTGATGGATATGCCTTTTGATGGGTTCTGCCTATTTGGCAAAAAGGCTGATTTTGCCCTTGAACCCTTCAGCCTTTCCACCATTGCCAGACAGTTTACTCATCAGTTTCCACACTTACAAGGCTAATGCACATGGATGGCATATAGATAACACAAGTCCCTCCTATCACATTCAACCCAGTCCTTTTGTGGCCGGGGACAAGGATCAATCACACATGTAGGTCACCAGGAAAACATTTCTTCTCAGCCCCACTCCCCAGTGGCATCAACCCCCAATCCCCTTTAGTTTGCCCTTAGCTGTGCACACTGACACCGAGAGATAGGATCATACATTTTCTCCCAGGGTGGCAGTCCATCACATCTGCCATATGGGTCATCCAGATCATTCAGCTGGGCTATGCCCTCCCATAGCTTTCCAACCCACCTCAGCTTCCTCCCACATCAGAGCAGCTTTCAGAGGACCACCTAAGCATCTTGCAAGATGTGCAAGCTCTGCTGATCAAAGGGGCCATTAAAAGGGTGCCGGAAATAGAGATGAGTTATTACTCTAGCTATTTCCTCATGCAGAAGAAGGATGTAAGGCTTTGTCCTATTTTATATCTATGGCCTTTGAATCCCTTCCCGTATAAGGACAAAGTTCTGTCTGCCCTGGATCTGAGTGACTGGATGGTAGTATTGGACCTGCAGGATGCGTGCTTTTCATGTGCCAATCCTTCATTTTCACAAGTGTTACCTGTGGTTCAGGGTCGGCCAGCAGAATTTTCAGTTTGCTGTGCTCCCATTTGGCCTTACTAGTGCCCCTCGGGTTTTCACCAAGGTGATGACAGTGGTCTCTATATTATTTTTAGGTTTTAGGGTGGGTATGGGTTTTTGGGTAGTAAGGGGATTTTTAGTGTTTAGGGTGGGTACAGGTTTTTGGTTGGTAAGGGTAATTTATGGTTTAGAATGGGTATGGGTTTTTGGGTTGTAAAGGAAATGTCAGAGTTTAGGGTGGGTATGGGTTTTTAGGTGATAAGGGAAATTTGAGGTTTTAGGGTGGGTATTGGTTTTTAGGCGATAAGGGAAATTTTAGGTTTTAGTATTGTTTTTTGGGTGGTATGGGGATTTTTAGAATTTTGGGTGGGTATAGGTTTTTGGGTGGTAAGGGTACCTTTAGGTTTTTGGGTGCTTATGGTTTCGGGTGGTAAGGGAACTTTTAGGGTTTAGGATGTTTATGGATTTCTCTGGGGGGTAAGGGAATTTTGTGGTAGGAAAGGAGGTTGGGTACTGGATTTTGGGTAGTAAGGAACATTTCTGGGTTTGGGTGGGTGTGGGCCTTTGGGTGATAAGGTAAATTTAGGTTTTAGGGTTGTTATGGGTTTTTGGGTGGGAAAGGAACCTTGAGGTTTTAGGTTGGTTATGGGTTTTTGGGTAGTAAGAGAACTTTTAGGTTCTAGGGTTGATGTGGGTTTTTGGGTGGCAAGGGCACTTTTAGGTTCTAGGGCTGGTATGGGTTCGTGGGTGGTAAGGACATTTTTAGAGTTTGAGTTGGGTATAGGTTTTTGAGAGGTAAGTCACCTTTTAGGGTGGGTATTTTGCTGTGGTTGTTAAGGGAACTTTTAGGTTTTAGGGTGATATTGGTTTTTGAGTGGTAAGGGAATTTTTAGGGTTGGAGTGTTTATGGATTTTTGTGGGTAGTAAGGGACTTTTGTGGTAGGAAAGGATTTTTTTAGGGTTCAGGGGTTATTGCTTAAAAGGTGTGTGTGTGTGTATATATATATATACACACACACACACACACACATATATACATATCTTTGCAACAGATGCCTTTCCACAAAAAAGTATTTTACAAGTCAAAGTAATACCATTTTATATGTGTGTGTGTGTGTGTGCATATTACCTAGTGACAGTCGCGACTAGGTAATTATAGTTAGGGCCTAGTTTTTATAGAAAAAGCATGTTTTGCTTTGCTAATAACTTTGACACTGTTTGATGAATCTTCACGAAATTTTCCAAAACAAATACGAAGCTAACGTCAGCTGCTGTCTGGAACGTTTCGGGGTGATCCGTCAAGCGGGGACTGAGGAAAAGGGGAGGGTCCCAAAACACGTTTTCCCCATTCATTTTTCCATTGGGATTTTGTACAGAAATAGCACACAAACTACTGGATGGAATTACGCCACATTTGGCAGAACAGTAGCTCTTGGTCCAGAAAGAGGCCTTTTTGTTATGTGGTGTAAATCCGTTCATTAGTTTTTGAGACATTAAAGAAAATCCAAATTTGTATGTATAGGGACGTGAAGGCTTTGCAAATCCATCCGATCTCGTGGTGAATTCAGATTGGCTGCCAACACTTAAACAAGGAAGTGTTTGCAGCCATTTTGGGGCTCTGCTTCCCAGAAAAAAGATGAAAAAAAAACCCAAAACGGCCAGAGTAAGGAAACCCTAACCTTAAGCTCCCGGTCCCAAAGGGTCCCCAACAGAGCTAAAAAGCATTTATTTTTTTTAAATGTTGCTACCAGTCACGGCAGATCTGGCAACAATTTAAAAAAAAACACTGTCTCCTGCGCTTGTTCCTGTGAGGCTGCCGGGTGGGCCAAGTCCTGGGAGCATTGCCATTTAAATGTGGGAGGACCTCCCAGCCCCCCACCCCCTGCGGCCCCCCCACTGCAGCAACGGGGACCTCCACGAGGCAAATATACAATGGAATGCATGGGGGCCATCTGGACTACCACCTCCCTGATGCTTTTATCAAATGAAACACTGAGAGGGGCTGCCCAGCCCCCCTGCAGCTCCGAGGACCTGCCACCTTCCTGGGGCTTTAACCAAGTAGAGTGTGGGGCTATGCAAAATATTTGGTATGAATGTTATACTTACGTTTGGATGCAGAGCGGAACAGAGTCACTTCTGGCCTAATGGCCAAGGTCTTGTGCTGTCACTCAGTAGGCTGAAGGTACACTGCCAGTTACCCCACAAATGACAGTACTCATGAAATCTTTGATAACATCATTGATAATATCAATGTAATATTTTCAGTTGAATTTTTTACAAAAAAATTTACATGGCGGGCGTAAGTTATAGTTACCTTAGGGCACTAGTTATAGTTACTTGAGATAACTATAAATGGTGAATTTATGTGTTTTTGTATGAGCAAATGCAGGACCTAACTATAGCGTTACTGTAACATTTGTTTTTTTTAAAGTGAATTTCAGTTTTTTTTTAATTCTATTTCCTAACTATAACGTCCCTGAAAACTTTTTTTTAAAGTGAATTTCTTCTAATGACATTTGGTATTCCGTCATACATCCCCCTCCAGATGACGGCGAACTTCCTAACTCCGTTGGGGTTTCAACCAATGAACCAAAGTTACACCTGACTCCTTTGCAAAAACTTTCATTTACAGGTGCTGTGTTGGACATGATAGAGTTTAGGGCATTTCCTCTGCTGCAACAATTCTCTCACAAAGACATCCTTTTACAGGAGTGGTTTTGGATTTGGTGGGGTTCAGGGCCTTTCCTCTGCCACAATGAGTCTAGGATACTGGGGCAATGATCCTGATGTTTCAGCCTTGTTCCTGAATTACTGTGAGAACAGGTCTGCGACTTCTTGGCATGTTGGTCTCAAACATCCTGTTGATGTCCTAGTCTTAAACATCCAGGAGTTGACGTGGTTATCGATATGTCACTATTGGGCTGAGGAGCTTATGTGTGAGAGGTAGAGATTGGAGGACTCTGGTCTACGGCCGAAACCCAACTCCACATCAGTCTGTTAGAGTTGCGGGTAATACACATGGTATTGAAGGCCTTCTTGCCATTCAGCAAAGGAAGAATGGGGCAGGTTCTCATAGACAACGCTGTCGACCACCTGGTGTGAGTTCTAAATACAAGGGGGAACAAGCGCAGCCGATGATGCCTGGTGGATCACAAGAAGCATTTGCACCTTGAGATAGTGCAGTGCATCTTCCGATAGCAGGGTAAACCCTGGCAAGATCTTTTTGCTACAGTTGGGAACAATTTTCATCTGAATTTTATTTCCCAAGAAGATTCTCTCTAGGAGACACATTCAAGCAAGAGTGAAGTGTGGCATTCTTATATGCCTTTCTGAATCAGTCTCTCTTGTCGCCAGTCCTAAAGAAGGTCAGGAACGATCAGGTCCAAGTAATTTTAGAAGCTCTGATTTGGGCCTGGAGAGTGTGGTACGTAGAATTCTGGACAGGAGCACCTGTTGTCTGACCGCTTCAGGTGGATCTTCTATCACAGCAGGGTTCTTCACCTGAATCAGAGCAATCTACATTGACATACATGGCGACTGAGTGGCGGCAGTTGACTGAATTTATACCTTAAAATGTGTGTGTTATCCTTGCGCGAGGAGTCCCTCAACAAACTCCATTTACACTTGGTGCTGGGACGTTTGCAACCTGGTGTGGAGTCCACTAAATAGAGGCTGTATAAGCCAAACTGCCTGATGTTTTATTGTTTCGTCTTTGGCCCAGCAAGGTCAGAGGGCACGAGCAAAGGTTAATTGTCAGCTCTTTTTGCATTTGCCAGACCAACTGTCCTTGTTTAAATCACTTGTGATGCGGTTTATTAAAGGTTTGACACAGAAGTTTACTCCCAAACCATTTGAGTTGTCACAGTTGGATCTTAATTTGGTCCTGATGTTCCATCTAAGCACCCCTTTCCAACCAACACACAGCTGCACAATGCATCTTCTGACTCACAAAACTGTCTTCCTCACTGCCATTATTTCGGCTTGTTACATGAATGAGCTCCAGACTCTCTCATGCAGCTGCCCTAGTCCACCTTTTTCTCAGACAAACTGGTGGTGAGAACCAAGGCACAATTTGACAAAAGTCATGACTCTTTTTCTGTTGGGTAATCCATCACTCTCCACATATATTTTGGTCCACCTCACACCTCCAACGCGGACGAGAGACTCCATTAACTGGACCCCCAAAGAGCTTTAAGCTCTTACATCGATCATACCAAAGACCACTGAGTCGACAATCGGCTTTTTGTGGGGCTCTTGATGGCCAAGAAATGTCCATCAAGCCCTAAAGTTGTGCTGAACAAATTTGAACATGACAAGCAGCAGTCAAAGGGAGCTAGAATGTGAATAATTTAATTCCTCAAATGGTGCACAGGGAGACCTGGTGATGGACAGCTGGGATGGGTTGGTGGAGAAAAAACATCAAGAAATGTAAGGTGCTTCAAAAAAGACTTTATCAAGTTCTCTGGAAGGACTGAGGGCTCATTTTACCAGGGGACAAGGCTGCTACCATGTGTTGGTAAGTGGAGTGCCTATTATGGAAATCTGCTAGGATGCAACATGGACATTGCTGCACATGTTCATGAAGCACTATTGCCTTGTCAGCCAGGTCCGACGGAAAGGGCATTTTGCCTGTTTGGTTCTGAAGGACTTTTTTGGTCCGAGTCCAATCCACATTCCTTTCACCTTGGGAGGTAATGCTTTGGTATATGTTCTAAAGGTAAGGAATGTAGGATAAAAGTATGCTTCAGAAGAAATTACTTGCATTGGGTGTAGGAAACTGGCCCCTTGTTTGCAGTACCCCCCACGTTTCACCTGATTTCTGATGCTAACTTGACTGAGTGTGTGCTGGGATCCTGCTAACCAAGCCCCAGCACCAGTGTTCTTTCCCTAAACTGTCCCATGGTTTCCACAATTGTCACACCCCTGCCACACAGCTAAGTCCCTTGTAAAAGGTACCAGTAGTACCAAGGGCCCACCCTTAGGGACTCATCACCAAACACATGCACACTGCAACTGCAGATTGTGTGTGCTGGTGGGGAGAAAAAGATAGACTCGACATAGCATCCCTCTCAGAGTGCCTTATCCACAAACCACTGCTTGTGGCATAGGTAAGACACCCCTCTAGAAGGCCTTATAGCCCTAAGGCAGGGTGCACTATACCATAGGTGAGGGCATAGCTGCATGAGCAATATGCCCCTACAGTTTCTAAGTCCATTCTTAGATATTGTGAGGGCAGTGTGGCCATATTGAGTACATGGGCTAGTAGTTTGTCATTACGAACTCCACAGTTCCATGATGGCTTCACTGAAGACTGAGAAGTTTGGTATCAAACTTCTCAGCACAATAAACTCACACTTTTGCCAGTGTTGGATTGATTGTAAAATGCACCCAGAGGGCATCTTAGAGATGCCCCTGTATTTTACCCAACCCTTTAGGGGAGGACTGACCAGTCTGCGCCACCCTGCCACTAACAGACAAGTTTCTGACCCAATGGGGTGAGAGCCTTTGTGCTCTCTGGGATCAGAAACAAAGTCTGCTCTTGGTGGAGGTGCTTCACACCTCCCCCCTGCAGGAACTGTAACACTTGGCGGTGGGCCTCAGAGGCTCAGACCTCCTGTTACAATACCCCAGGGCACTCCAGCTAGTGGAGATGCCTGCCCCCAGACCAAGCCCCACTTTTGGTGGCACGTCTGGCAGGAAAAGTAGGAAAAACAGGGAGAAGTGACCACTCTAGCTAAGACCACCCCTAAGGTGCCCAGAGCTGAAGTACCCCCCTCCCTGCAGAATCCTCCATCTTGGTTTGCAGGACAGGGGCCAATAGGGTTAGAAATGTGTCCCCCTCTCCAAAGGGAGTGGGCACTGGAAGGGTGTAGCCACCCCCAGGGCAGTAGCCATTGGCTACTGCCCTCTGACCCCTGTAACACCCCTAAATCTAGGACTTAAGTGCAATCCTGAACCTAGCTAACCAGATTCCTGGTGACCTCAAGACAAGAAGAAGGACCACTAAGCTGACCTTCCAGCAGTGAAGACTCCAGATGACAAATCACTTGTCCCCAGCCCTACCGGCCTGTCTGTTGCTTCAAGGACTCTGCTACGAAAAGACGACGAATCCTGCAGAACCAGCGACCTCTACAAACCCCAGAGGACTTTCATCAAAGGACTAAGGCCCATATTTATACTTTTTTAGCGCCGCATTTGCATCATTTTGTAACGCAAAAGAGACGCAAACTTACAAAATACAATTGTATTTTGTACGTTGGCGCCGCTTTTGTGTCGGAAATGCAACGCTTAAAAAGTATAAATATGGGCCTAAGAACCCCCGAGGACAGTGGCCCTGCCCACAAGAAACTCCAAGAAGGACTCCAGAACCACCGCAGAACCGCCAGTCCTGCCCACTCCGCACCCAACGCCAGGAGGCCCACCGGTCGAGAGCAGGTACCCAGGTGATTCTGACCTTGTGTACACCTTGGGTTGACCCCTCCTGGCCACACGATGACGCCTGCAGCCTAAATCCAGAGGACCTCCCACCTGACTGCGAGAGAACCGGACAAAGATTCCGGATACACAAAAATATCCCTGCACCCGCAGCCCTGTGTCCTTGGCAGATCTGACTGATGGTCCAGCAACGTTCAGCAGGCAGCCTTCCTCCTTGTCCAGCCTTTTGTTTTTCTGAACTGACCCCCTGGATCCAGCTTGCAACATCTTCGTGACCCCTTGTGGTCAGCCAAAACTTTGACCTGTGGACATCCTAACCCCCGAAGACTGGAATTGTAAGTTGTGTACTTACCTCTTTCCTCCCCCCTGGGACTCTATGGACTCCTAAGGAAAATTTAACTGTCAACTTTTAAACTGAAAAGTTATACTTACTTGTAAACTGATTTATCTGCAAAATTCAAACAAAGTACATTTGATACATATGCTTGATACTTGCTCACAACTGTACTTAACTGCAACAAAGATTCGGTTCTAGTAATAAAGTAACAAAATATATTTTTACTATATAAAAACAATTGGCGTCGAATTAGTCATTGAGTGTGTGCTTCATTTCTTGACTGTGTGTGTACAACAAATGCTTTGCACTACCCTCTGATAAGCCTAACAGGCTAGACCACACTACCACAAAAGAGAGTATTACTTTAGCCTCTGTTAAGCCTCTGGGGAACCTCTGGACTCTGTGCACATTATTCCTCATTTTGGTATAGTATATACAGAGCCAGGTAACACTTTTTCGGGTGGATTCTATAAATGACAAATCTGCAGTTAGAGTATCCACCAGAAAGCTATATTTAGGGATGGATCTTGCATTAAGAAGGGCTGCACGAATAGCTAGTGGGGTCAACTGGCTGGGTAAAGCATGTCTCCTGGTGCAAGAAGAAGGTATAGAACAGTCTACCCGAATTTCTGAAGGAAAATAATTATATCCCTTTGATAACATCATTCTCTTTGTTCTTTCCTTGATGGATTCGGAAGAAGAGTACTATAGCCAAGTTCTAGAAGCTTAAGATGTTAAACTCGTGCCTGGCTGCTGCTGCATTGCGGACATAGATGGACAGTAAACAGACTACTCCGAGTTGCGCCTTTTCCAGCAAATGCAATGTCGGAGTCCTAAAATTGTGCTGAACAAATTTGAACATGACAGGCACTAGTCAAAGGGAGCTAGAATGTTAATCATTCCCTTCTTGAAATGGCGCCAGGGAGACCCGGTGATGAACAGCTGCAATGGGATGGTGGAGAGCAAACATACCGAATCAGCAGATACTTACACACACCACCAGAAGAGTTTCAAGTTAAGACGTATTAGTGGCCACAAGAATTATGAAAATATAAAAACTCTCTGGTTTGGAAAGATAAAATATACAAAGTACCAATCTGCACAGTTCAGAATATAAAAATATAATATAGAGTTTGAATTCGATCAGCAACTCAAATTACCTTAGTGGCAGTGAGCAGACGCACTGCTGGAGTCCTATAACAGTCCCAGCCAATGCTGCACATGGCAAGCAGCGGCCAAAGGGACTAGAACACTAACCATTAATTTATAAATCCAAGTTGCAATCATGAGTTGAATTAAAGTTTCAAAATGTACAACCTCTTATATCCCTTGTTCACCCTCTGCACGGAATATAAACAAAAGAAAGTAGCAGTGGTGGTGGTAAAAATGCATGTTCGTGCATCCCTAATTCACACACGTATGTATTTACCTCTACACAACACCTTACCCCGCCTTCCTCCTTGGCTAATGAGTCTGAGCACAGAGGAAAACTTGGGGAAGGCTTGTGTCATTTATTTATTGAACAATGTAAATAGCACAGCTGCACCAACGTGCAACAAAAAACAAGATCAAGAAAAAATAGTAATAAATACAGTATTGTTGGGCAGAGTGCGCCAAGCCCCTTTATAGCAGCTTGACGCAGCTCCTCCGGCGTGATTCCCGCTTCTAGGACATGTGCAGCTGCCTGTTCCAGACCCTGAGTCGGCAGACCAGAAGGAGGTGTAAGAAGCGGTTCTGTCTCCAATTAGACATTTTTGAAGACTTTATATTTCAGCTCAACTTAAAGGCTGGCAGAGTGCTTCCCAGTTTGTCTCCCAAAATGGAATCATTAGGTCCAAGCAATGCTAGACTCCGGAGATGAGGCAATGTGAAGCCACCACCCATATAGATTACTGCAAGCAGCAGGCCAGTGGAGATCACTGCATCCATGGATGTTTCAGAGCCCTCTGGGGCTATACTTCAGTTGCTGTATGGCAAGAGAAGAGAGTGGTGTTTCAGAAGTCTGCAGACAGCTCTGGAGTTGATGGAACCCAGGCCTCTGTTAAGGTGAAATCTAACGGGCAATCGTTCCGCAACACCTTCTATGCCCATTCTCGTTGGATGATTCTGGAGCTTTTGAGTGTATATTACAGGGGTGTTATCAAGTGGCCAAAAGAAAACAAAGGAAACTCCCTTGGAGAAAGAAAGGTATTTTAATCCCACACCATCAGCATATATGGAAAATTCTGCTTCTAGAGCATCTGAGGATCCCATCCTTGACACTCGAAGAATTACTGTGGTTTGAACTTCTGCAGAATTTGAAGACATAACACCATCCAGCAATATATCAGAGAAAGTCTCTGCAATGGAATTAGCAGTTAAGTAAATCCAAACCAGGGAAGAAGCCACAGAACAGGAGGTGCAAGAATTGTCAACAGAAGTGAAATCTCATCAGGTACAGTTGCAACAAGATGCTGACATGCAGAACTAGAAAACATTTTAAGAATTATGCGATTGTCTGTTTTGCCAATGGAATCTAAAATTAAGAGATGTAATACATTCCCTGCTGGCATGTCCGTGCCTCTGAGGGCACCATGACAACAGCTGAGCCAACTTTTGTTAAGCTGCGTGGGGTTATGGCTGCTTCTTCGCTTTTAGGTCTTTCCTTTGAGGTGGTAAATTTTTACTTCTCTTTTGGAATTATTTAATTTTGTTGTGCCCATCGAATTCCCAGTCCTGGGACAAGTGCCACTTGTTTCCTGAGCACATGCAACAGGATTTCCAATGACCACATACAGCTCCTGCCCGTCCTCCCTGCTCGTGCTGCAGACCTTTATTACAACATTATTTACAATAGGAGACTTGAAAAGAGAGGGTTGATCTGGCAAGTGCAAAAAAAACAGAGATAGGAGATAAATTACCTGGTAGGGTGCACAATGCAGAAACCTACTCTGCAAGTGAAGGATAAACAAAAGTACCTTGGAAAGGGAAGCAGACACAGGATCAACCTGTTACTCAGAACATCCGGCCACAAATTTGTTCCAGGGGCCGGCATATACCATCTTGGTAGAGGGACATCGAGCTGCCAAGATAACATAGCAGACTTTGGGCAGAAGGTTAAAAGCTGTCAACTGCCGTCGCTCACTCTCCACGTATGAAAACAGAGGGTTGACAGTTTTGGGTGGAGAACACTCCCTTACTGCTGTGACAGAAGATCCTCATAAAGGGGCAGCCTGGTCGGAAGACCGCTGGTTATGCTCAACAGCTCGGGATACCAGACTCTTTGAGTCCAGTCCAAAAACACATGGATGACTTGATTCCGGTTGTTCTTGATCTTCTTGAGAAGTCTGGGCAAGTGTTGTATGGGCAGGAAGGCGTACAGGAGGCCTGAGCTCCACTTGAGGTGAAGAGTATCTCTGAGCGAGAGCTGCCTTGGAAACTCCAATGCACGGTACTGCTGACATAGCACATTCTCAGTGCTGGTAAATAGATCTAACCAAGGCTCACCCCACTGCTGAAAGAGACCTTGGACCACCAGCAGATGGAGATACCATTTGTAATCTACTATGCATCATCGGCTGACTTTGTCCTCCCTGGTGTTCAGAAATCCCGTGGCATGTTGAACCACAAGGGATATGCACTGGTGTTCAAGCCATGTCCTGAGACACAGGGTTTTGTGACAAAAGGTCCACAACCACATCCCACCATTTTTGTTGCAGTGCCATATGGCTATGGTATTGTCAGTGAAAACCTGCAACAACCTTCCCTTGATAGAAGGTAGAATGGCTTTGAATGCCACTCGGATTGCTTGGAGCTCCAACAGGTTGATGTGGAGTCTGGATTTCGCTGGAGAACAGAGTCCTCTGATCCACCTCTCCCAGATGGCCGTCGCCTCCCAGGAGTGACGCATTTGTCACTACTGTCAGATCTGCTTGGGGAAGCGGAGGGAGGGGTGTGGGGGTCTGCTGCTGACCTTGTCACGGTTCGTTAACCAATGCTGCAGGTTATTTTTGCAGTGCCCTCTCAAATCTGTACCATGCTGGAAAGACACCCCTGAAACTTCAGGTCCCACTGCAGAGCCTGAATGTGCCAGCTGGCATGTGACTCTAACAGGATGCAGGAGGCCCAGCAGCCTCAGAGTCAGTCTCATCAAAACACAGGAGAGTCGCTGAAACATTGGTATCATTGCCTATATATCCTGGACTCTCCAGTACTGCCCCAATGAAAGGAAGTGTCTGAGAAGGGGTCAGGTGGGACTTCAGGACATTGATAATGAATCCCAGTGAATGGAGGAGGTTTGTCACACTCTGGAGGTGGAAGACGTCTGCCTGGGCTGAGCCTGCCTTCAACAGCCAGTCGTCGAGGTAGAGGGAAGATTAGCACCCCTGATTTCTGCAGATGATGTGCACCAACTGGCATCATCTTGATGAACACCCAAGGAGCATTAGTAAGGCCAAAGGGGAGCCTGGTGAACTGAAAGTGCCTGCTGTGATCGGCAGGTAACATCTGTGGGCAGGCAGGAAGGGTATGTGGAAGTATGCGTCCTGCAAATCCAACGGTACAATCCAATATCCCGGGACCAGGGCAGACAGGACTAAGCAAGTGTGAGGATTTGGAATTTCTCCTTTTTTGGGAAGAACATGAGAGGTTGCAGGTCTAGAATAGGACAAAGGACGCTGTCCTTCTTGGGCACCAGAAAGTAGCAGGGATATCAATCACTATGTACTTCTGATGTGGGCACCATCTCTATGACTCCCTTGACCAAGAGAGCTGATACTTGCTGATGGAGTAAGAAGAGATGGTCCAACATCAGCCTGTTGTAAAAAGGTGATATGGGTGGGGGGTACTCACGAAATAGCACCTCAGGACAATCTGGAGAATCCAGCTATCTGATGTTATTGACCACCAGTGGTGCATGTGATGACATATCCTGTCACCCTCTGGTTGCCCATGATAGTTGGAGGGCTAACTAAAGGTGCTTGGAGGTTGCGGCTGCTGGGGGTGGTGGACTGGGTTGTCCTCTGGCTGCCTGATACACGGGGTCTGTGAGTGCCACGACCTCACAATCCAGAGGCTGGGAAGCTTGTTGGCCATGGTGGCTGGGCAGGTAGAGCTTTAGCAGAAAACCCCTTCTGTGGCCATGAAAGGAGCAAGAGGTGGGCTGCAGCAGATGGGAGGTTATGGAAAGGACCAAGAACCTAGCAGTACCTGTGCTGTCCTTTAAGCGCCCTAGAGCTGAATCCATAAAGGAAGCCTGGCCATTCCCTGAAAAGCCAGTTGTCCTCAGCCATATGTGGTGCCTTAAGGCTACTGATGAAGAAACTGCTCTGTCTAGCGAGTCAGTCATGCCCAGCACACATTTGGTTGCAAACTTAGCTGTGTCTCTCCCATCAGTCTTTGCTTGGGAGATTATGGCCCGGGCCAGCACCTGGTCAACCGAATCCCAAAGAGAAGGGAGCAGGGGCTCAAAATGTATGCGTTGTTCACAGACCGCAATGCCAGACTGGCAGAAGAACATCTTCTTTCCCAAAGTGTCCAGCCTTTTGTATTCCTTTTCCAATGGAGCAGTAGGGAATGCATCAGGATTTACTTGTGAAGTGGAGGATTGGACCACCAAGCTGTCCAGGGTGGGGTGCTGGGTGAAGAAAGAGAGGTCCTCTGGGCCGGGACGATGGTGGTGGGCAATTGTCTTGTTCACAGGAGACCATGTGCAGGGCTTGGACCAAGCCCCAAGCAGGACATCTGTGGAGCTTCATTAAAAGGAAGAAGCAGTTCTGGAGGGGTGACTCCCGGCTGAAGCACCTATGTCAAGATGTTAGTCTTGACAGTCACTGGGGGCAGCTGAAGGTCTACGACCTTGGCTGCCCTCCGCACCATTGTAGAAAAACGTGGCTCACCCTCCTCCACAGCCATGGTAGGGAGAGAGGCCAAGCCAGTATCTGGGCAGGTGGCCAATCCACTGGCATTTGCCAATTCCTTACACTAGTCCATATCAGAGTCTAGGGAGTGGTATTCTTCAGGGTCCGGTGGCCCCTCCCAATCTTCCCCCAAGTCCTAACCCTTTCGAATAGGGCTCAGGCTCTGACCCGAAGGGAGTGTCTCCTGTTGGCAGTGGATGATGCTCCTCCGGCTTTGGGTCGGTAATGAGTATGGGGACGTACTGCAGGTGGGCGCCGTTGGTGCCAGCAATGTGGAGAGTGGGACAGATGCTGGGTAAGGTCAAGGTGGCATGACCACTGCTGGTCCTGATCCATCTGTGGATCCAAGGGGCCTGACTGGTGCCCAGGGCGGACCCGCCAGCAGGTAACCAGGAGGAGCACTTCCCAAACCATGGGGCCAGAAGGTGCTCCTGTGGAGATGGGCCATCCAAAAATGAGGTGCATGGTCTCATAGAATTCTCGAAGTTAGGAGAGGGCTGTTCCGGCTACTGGAAATTCAGGGAGGCACAGAGATGACCCAGGCGAATGCTCAACCGGGGAGCCAGGCCTCGAGTGACGACATTCCCTCGTCCAATGACTTTGATGGATGGGGTGCTCTTGGTCTTCTTTTTATGGGACTCACTCCAGTGGGATAACTTTGACTGCAACAAAGATCGGCAGCTCTGCGACTGATCCCCAGATCTATCAACTGGGATTGAGACCATCACACCATTGGACGTCAAGCGACAAGGACCTTGAGGGATCACTTCATTAAGGTGTCATGGTGCATGGCACAAAAATTGATGCAGGTCATTGCATCATGGTCATGCTCAAGGCACCAGAGACAGATGAGATGCGGATCTGCCACGGTCATTTGTCAGTAACAGGCTCCGCAAGGCTTGAATTCAGCCTTTCTCATGGACATCCCTGCCACACCAGGAGGAAAAAAAAATGGCAAAAATCTTAGACAAAAATGTCAGCCAAAAATTAATTGGGGGTTGTGCCCTATTGATCTGCGCTGACTGGTGTGGAAAAAAACCAGAACTGACATCAGGGCACTGAGGTAGCACTTATATAGGTACTTTGCATGTCACTTCCAGTGCGGACACCACTGACAATGTCACATGGAGCTGTACAACCCCACTACTCGGTGCAGAGGTACTGCTTGCAAAAACAATTTCAAATTCAGTATGATGCCTGGGGATAATTCTAAAGTAAGGAAACTGTGGCTAAAAGTCTCTATCAGCCTTTTTTTAAACTAACCCTCTTCCATCATGGACCTACCCCACAAGAGCTAGGTGGCCAGGGCATTCCTACCCCCTTTATACCGTAATTATTTGCTTTGTTTATTTTTTTATTTTTCAGGACATGAGGGCCAAGTCCCTGAGTCCTGTAATGCCAGCCCCAACATTTCTGCTTGTGTTAGGGCCACCCAATCAGAGTGAGCACTATTGCAGGAGCCTCTCACTTCTGCAAGATGGCCAATGGAAAAAAAAGGCCAAACAGATTGCTTCATTAATTGACGTTTCCCACATGCATCTTGCAATACTTTTGCATACTCAGCTGTTTAAATATCTATAACATTGCTGAATATATTTCTTCTAAATCACAAAAGGCATGCTTTCTGGCTAAAGATCTAGCTTTCTTATAAATTTGGTGTAACTCCGTTCAGCCATTTTGGCTGTAGTGCTGTCTAAACTTCCAGATGAAAATCACTTGAGGAAACTGTATTATTGGACCCCACCTTTTTTTGCAACCCGACCCCGCACCCTGCAACCCCCACCCCCCCACCTATTTCAAGGATCCCCCTCAAACCTTCGAGGAAGGAGAGCTGAGGTGGATGAACTTCTCTCCTGAAAAGTATTGGCAAATGGCGTCAAAGTTAATAGCAAAAGAAGTTGCTCCCTATCAATCAAATAATTTAGCCACACCCAGACATCTATACATTTTTAACCTTAATTACTCAATGGATTTACACCAAATCACAAAACACATGATTTCTGAGTGTAGATCTAGCTTTTTGACGCATTTGGAATAATGGCATTCAATCAGTTGTTTTCAATCGCTGTTTAATTTCCCTATGGAAAATTGCACAGGGAGATTGTGTTTGGGCTCTCCCAACCTTTTACCCTCTGCCACCCGCTTCCCGGATCACCATGAAACCTTTCAGGAAGAAGCTGAGGTGGCTGAGAGTTTTTTTTCTTCTGGAAAATGTCTTGGAGGTTTGTCACACAGTGCCAAAGTTATTACCAAACCAAGATTATTTTCCTCTCAGCAGACTGCAACAAAAGAAAACTGTGCCAAAAGAACTCAAACATGCCTGCAAAGCAAACATCTACAATATAACACAGTAAAGACCACATCCAGGATATAAGTTAAAATGTAGCTACCTTTGCCTGTATATATAAATATATATATATATATATATGGTTTACGATACATTTGGAGCACCATCTTTCCTGTTAAGAAGCGGATTTTGGAGCATCTGAGAGCGATTAGAAATTGTGACCATAATTATTCAGTGGCTAGACATTGGGAAAAAGAACATGCCAAAAATTCTGTTAATCTTTCCTTTTTTGGTATTGACAGGGTGGAGGTTTCAGCAAGAGGAGTCGACAGAGAGGAAATTCTGGATTTTGGAGTCTGAATATATTGTGCGTCTTAACAGTAAGGCCCGATGGGTCTGAATCTTGATGAGGAGCTTTCAGTTCATATAGGCTGATAGAATTCAGAATATGAGACAATTGACAATGGTTTACTTATTTGTCTGCTTTATGTTGATGAGTACATACATGGGAGACAGATGATAGGGGCACCTATGGTGGGATGATACTTTCGCTTAGCACTCTTCTTATTTTATATTTTCACGTATCTATTTATGTGGGTGTACGGGTTTTCTTTCTTGTGTACAAGATTGACATGAAAGAATAAAATAAAATGAAATTCTGTTAGTTGGATATAAAAGATAAGAATATATAGCATGATGGGATTTAGGCAGTGGTTATGAGTGTTTGGAAAAGATTAATCATGCGCAGGGGATTATGAAATATTATATGGCCACTTGGCCAGTATATATATTTGGTATAGATATGATATGTGTTGAGATCTAGGTGGGGTTATGAGTATTTGCTCAGATTAATTATGTATAAGAGATCATGATATATTATATGGCCACTTGCCCGGTATATAGGATACAGATATTTACATAAAAGCTTTTTGGAAATGATGTAAACATGATTTAATATCACTGGTCATAATACATGTGTGTTGAGTATTTTTTTAAATATATATAGAAAAATGTGGAGATACAAAATTGATTAATGTATCAAGAAAATAATTAGAGGTTGATGAATTGTATATATTTACATGTATAATAATTTCTTTGTCTTTTTTCTGATATTGTGTGAAAGGCTCATAGTATTTTACTATGTTTAAGGTATGTTGAATGTTTTTAAGGGAGGTGGTGCACTTTATTTTTATTGGCTGTGAGGAAGATCTCCGGGAGATTGAAACACGTTGCCATTAAATTTCTTTATCACGATTAACAAGCCTGTGGAGTGTGTTTGTTCAGGTATCGGAGACAGTGGCACATGGATTCCTTTTTTTCACACACATATATATATATATATATATGTATATATATATATATATATATACCTAGTGGCGGTCTCCACTAGGTAGGTATAGTTAGGACCTAGTTACCTGTATCTTTGCCGCCGCTTGACGAAGCTTCACAAAATTTTCCCACAAAATCTGACAGTCACATTAACTGTTGTATGGAAAGTTTCAGGGTGATCCTTCAAACGAGGGCTGAGATAAAGGGGGGGGGGGTGAAAGTGAGAGCATTTCCAATGTTAATTCCCATAGAAAAAATTGAAGAGTGATGGTGCTAAAACCACTGGACTAATGACACCAAATTTGGCAGAAATGTAGCTCTTGGTCCAGAAGAGCCCTTTTTGTTATTTGGTGTCAATCCGTTCAGTAGTTTTTGAGAAATTTAAGGAAATCCAAATTTGTACATCTGCTGACGCGAAGAATTTCCAACCCCTCCCGATCTCGTGCTGAGATTTGATTGGCTGCCAACACTTCAAACCAGGAAGTGTTGGCAGCCATCTTGTGACTCAGCTTGAGCTGAATCACAGAAAAAAAGAATGAAAAATACGAAAGGGTTAGGGTATGAACACCCTGATCCCTTAGCTCTAGTGGCCAGGGCTAAAAAGCATTTTATAAAAAGAATTCTACCATGGAATTGCGAGGGGGGGGGTCGCAAATCCATGGTAAAAATTAAATTAAAAAAAAAGATGTTTTCAAAAAAGACCCCAGGTGGGCCAGGTTTCGGGGGCACTCTTTTCTTCTTAATAGGGGGCCTCCTGGGCATCCGAGGGTCCACCACCCTCTGGGGCAAAAATGCTTTTATCAAGTGGGGGAGGGCTGATGGACTCCCCCACAGCCCCGGAGACCACCACCTCCTTGGGGCTATAATGAATTATGAACGGGGGAGTGCACGACCCCCTGGGGCAAGCCTGGGGGCTCTCCACCTTCGCAGGCACATATTAAATAATGTAAATGTAATGTAAAGGGGGTCCTTTTAAAAACACCATTAGCCCTGGGGATCAGCACCTCCCTGGTGCCATGTGCACGTTGGAGGGGGCCGCACAACCCCTCACGTGGAGCCACTGATGGCCCTGGGGCCCACCACCACTCAGGGTCGGCTCCTGCTACGTTCCCGGGTGCCCACCCCTGGGACAAAGCTGAGGCCAAGTCACAGCAAACACTCCACTTTTTGACAGTGGGATTTGTAAAGCAGGTCCCGTTGTCAAAGAGTGGAACCTTCATCTCTGTTCCCAGGGAACAGAGATGAAATGTTTCAGCAAGTAGGGAGCTGCTGTTAAAAGCAGCTCCTTGCTTGCTGAAGCAATGGCACCACGAGGTCAGGCTTGAGGCTTACCACTCAGTGCCAGATAGACCGTAAATGGCCTTTTCCTAAATAATTAAAAATAAATTAATAAATATGTAGAGACTGCGGGCTGCAGACCTTCACACTGAGCATTCAGGGTTAGAGTCCAGTGGGACTTGCTTCCCTCTTTTTGTTTTTAAAGTACAAATTATTTTAATTTTTTTAAATGGTTTTTACATTTTTTATTTTAAATTGTGCAGAAATCTCTCATTCTAAATATATCATACATCAAAGCCTGAAAAACTTGCTATCTCTCCTTCTCACTTTTTCTCTCTTTCAATCAATTTCTCCCACTCACACACCCAATCAGACACGCACCCACTCACAGACCCACTCAAACCCTCATGAATCCACTCAGCCCCAGTCAGACCCTCTCACACCCACTCACAGACCCACTCAGTTACGCACCCACTCACAGACCCAGACTCTCACACATCCACTCACAGACCCACTGACAGCCTCAAGCATACACTCATAGACCAGGCACACACTTATGCACCCACTAAAACACTGAGGTACGCACTCTCACATCCAGACAGGCTGTGTGTTGCGGTGGTTGCATTGAGGTATAGTAATGATAATTACTATATCTTAAAAAACATAGAAATTCACTGAAAAACCCAAAGATTACAGGGACGTAATAGTTAGAAAATAGAATCACATTTTGAACGTACAAAATGTTAGAAATTCACAAGTTATAGTTACCTCAAGTAACTATAGCTCGTACCCTAAGGTAACTATACCTCTGGCCCTCGCCATGCACTGCTAATTAAACCACAAATAACAGCACTCATGACATCTTTGATAACATCATTGATAATATCAATGTAATATTTGCAGTAAAATTTTAGATGAAAAAACATGCATGGCGGGGCGCGAGTTATAGTTATTTGAGGTAACTAAATATAAGTTGTGAATTTCTATGGTTGTACGTTTAAAATGTGAGCCTAACTATAATGTACCGGTAACCTTTGTTTTTTTAATTGAACATATATTGTACAGATATATATATATGTATCTATATATATATATATATATATATATATATACATATACACACACAGATATACATGTATATCTGTATATGTGTGTGTGTGTGTAAATATATATACGTATTTATCTTACCTAATGGCGGTCACTAGTAGGTAGTCAGAGTTAGGACCATGTTTCCATACGAAACACATTTTTTTGACTTGCCTATATATATATATATATACATATATATATATATATCAGAAATTTAATATTGAGCCCAGGGGAGGTGGCGGCCCCTGGGGCTGCGGGGAGCCACGTACACCCCCTTACTCGTAATTAATTGCTCCATGCAGGTGGTGGCCCCCAGGGGTCTGCAACAAACCCCTTAATCATTTTTCCTCCTGCCCCAGGGAGTTGGTGGTCCAGGGGTATTGGGGGGGCTGTGCGCCCCCCACATACTATTGAATCCCTGGGCCCCAGGGCATCAATAAGCTGAGGAGGTGGCCCTATGCTCCCACCTCCTTTATTTTTTACATGTCCCCAGGACCTATCCCACCCAAAGCTTTTATTAAAACAAGAGCGGGAGATGCTCTTTTTCTTCAAAAAAAATTAGACACAAATATGCGCAGCAAATTTTTTTTTTTTTAAAGTGCTTTTTTGTCCTGGGGTGTGTGATGCTATTAATTGTGTTTGACCAATGACTTTGTGTTTCACCACTGCGCATATTAGTTGCTCAACGTTCACCAGTAGCACATTATATGTTTTGTTCAGTTTATCTGCCTATTGGCTTTAACATGGAGTTAGCCATTACATTCTGTATTCAGTTTAGCCGCCTATTGGCTTTAACATGGCATTAGCCATTACATTCTGTATTCTGCCTATTGGCTTTGACACGCTGTATTCAGTTTAGCTGCCTATTGGCTTTGACATGATATTAGACATTACATTTTGTATTCAGCTCAGCTGCCTATTGGCTTTGACATGATATTAGACATTACATTTGATATTTAGGTTAGCTGCCTATTGGCTTTGACATGACATTAGACGTTACATTTGATATTTAGGTTAGCTGCCTATTGGCTTTAACGTGGAGTTAGACATTGCAGTTGAAACATCGCAGATGTCTGTATTCTTCCAAGCTGTGTTTTTCCACAAGATGAACCAAGCTGTTTTCTTCACACCAGACTAGACCTGATAAGAGAGAGTACATTTGGTGTTTTCCTTTCTGCTCAGCCTTGGGAATAAGTCTCCAAAGGCTTGCGTAGTTTTCCTGAGTCTGAGAGGAGGGAGGGCGTTTTTTTAAGCATGACTCTGGGCTACAATGAGTTAGATTCAAATCTGCTTGACTTCAGGCTGGAGCTAGACGTCAGTTGCCAGTCTCCCGTTTGGGTAGATAATCTCTTTCTCGCAGTTGACCGGAGTCATCAACTTGCAGACCCCAGAAAGATGAAGCTGAATGTTTAGGCCCTGCCGCCTTGCCCATACGGTGATGAATTTTGACTTTTATGCTTTGCTTTGAATATATTATATATTTGCTATGTACATTGCAACTGAGAAGTACTGTAATATATTTTGCTTTCATTGCTGCAACTACTTTGACTCTTTTGAACGTGTGCTTGAAATCTACTAATTCGTCTCTCAAGAACTTGTGGGTGGGGAAGAATTAACAACAATAAAGGTCTTCTTTGAACTCATAAGTGCATTCCAGAGAGGTTCTGTAAGCTCCGATATGAGATATGTAGGAAAGCAGAACAGGGTGTCCTTCTGAGACCTCAGCACCAGAGCTAAGGGGTCAGGGTGTCCCTACCCTGCCCACTTTTCTTTCTTTTTCACTTTTTTCTGGGACTCGGCTGCCAAGATGGCTGCCAAGACTTCCTGGTTGAAGTGTTGGTAGCCAGTCACAGATCTCTGCACGAGCTTATTAATCATGAAGTCATCAGGAAGGATCCACAACCCTAGGTATACAAATTTGGATTTCCATTTATTTCTCTTAAACTTCTGAACGGATTTACATCAGATAACAAAAAGCATAATCTGCAGACCAAAAGCTACCTTCCTGTCTGGTTTGGTGTAATTCCGTCCAGCAATTCGGGCTGTAGTCGTGTTCAAAACTTCTATGGGAATGAACATGGGAAACACCAGTTTTTTAAACACCCTTTCTCGGCCACGGCTTGACAGATCACCCCGAAACTTTTGTGCGCAACAAGAATCACAGCAGACTTTTTTGGGAAACTTTTGTAAAGATGCGTCAAACAGTGCCAAAGATAGGCTAGTCAAAAAAACGCTTTTTCTATGGAAACATGGCCCTAACTAAAACTACCTACTGGTGACTGCCAGTAGGTATTTTATGGCAAAAGTAATTTTTAGGGTTGGGTATGAGTTTTTGCATTGTAAGTGATTTTGTTAGGGTTTAGGGTGGATATGGGTTTTTTATGGCAAGGGTAATTTTAAGGTTTAGGGTGGGTATGGGGTTTTTGTTTGGCAATGGTTTCTTTAGGGTTTAGAGCTGATATGAGTTTTTGGCTGGCAAGGGTAATTTTAGGGTTTAGGGTGAGTATGGGGTAATGTTAGGGTATAAGTTTTTTAGTTGCAAGGGTAATTTTAGCATGGGTATTGGTTTTTGTGTGGCAAGAGGTTTTTTGGAGTTTAGGGTGGGTATGGGTTTTTGGGTGGCAAGGGTAGTTTTAGGGTGGGTATTGGTTTTTGGATGGCAAGAACATTTTTAGGTTTAGGGTAGATATGGGTTTTTGGGTGACAAAGGTAATTTTATGGTTTAGGGTGGATGTGAGTTTTTGAGTAACAAATGTAATTTAACAGTTTAGGGTGGGAATGGGTTTTTGGGTGGCATGGGGTATTTTATGTTTTAGGGTGGGTATGGGTTTTTCATTAGCAAATGAAGTTTTATGGTTTAGAGTGGGTATGGGTTTTTGGGTTTTAATGTGTTTTTAGGGTGGATGTGGGTTTTTGGGTGGGAAGGTGTTTTTAGGGTTTAGGGTACTTATAAGCAAGTAATGCAACCCCAGTGAAACAAAACATGGGAATTGCACAAAATATTATTCAAATGCATGCTGTGGCAGGGCAACCACTAAAAATGAAATAGCTGAAAGTGTAAGGGAACATATCCATCCGACTAACATTACTGAAATAGAAGCAAGCAATATTTACAAGACTTGGAAGAGGCCAGTTTGAGCTCACATGAACCAACAGGAAAGATACTTAAAAATATTATTCCTAACATTCCTGAGCAAGCAACAGGCCCAAAAAAGTGGACAGCCAGAACAGCCATACCACGATTACTAACCACTCGTTAACAAGACACCTTTTTACTAACAGATAATCTCAGTTATCAATTTTGCTACCAATAATAATTTACTAACCTTAACTCAGTGTAACATGGATGATGGATGGTACTTTTAAATCAAGTCCACCACAGTGCAGTCAGTCAAATAGATACAATACATGGTCAATACCAAAGTACAAACATCACATTAATGTGAGCATTGTTACCTTAAAAATTATTTGTTACAGTGAAATGCAAAAACATATAAAACAACAATCTAACAATTATACACCCAAAAATCAATTATATCCCCTACAAAATCAACTATAACCCACAGAAAAAAACGTAATAAAGTTTGATCAGGCAATGATTTTGACCATACTTTAAACTTACCTACACACTGCAACTCCGGATACTACTATCACTTTTACCATAGCATATGGAGTCACCTAGAAAAACTCACACTGAGTATAGAATATGCAACTAACCTAGAATTTGCACATTAATTAGAAAGCTAGTAGATTCAGGCTTCATTCCTATAATAAAAGTGACTAAACATTGTGAGATGCTAACTGAATACCCTTATCATCAAAAGCATGAAACAAAACTAGCTCCAATAATGGATACTTTTGAAGATAGTTGGGTCGGTTAACTGCACTGATCAGGCCACAGTAGCCAACCCAAGTATCACATGACAGGGAAACACTCTACCAATTCCTATAACTACCTAAAAAAGAACAATCTAAAAGGAGCCAAGAATGGAGGCATATCTCAAGCCAAAAATCTTCAAACTAAACAAAGGCATGAACTCTTAGAACACAAAGTAAGACTCTTTGCTTACAACTAATGCCTATGAATCTAAACTCTATGACAAGAACCCTGCTAAAAAAACATACTAAACTACAAAACCATTTACCTTCTGTGAACATGAACACTCACATTTTGTTAATATTTATTTCCAACTGTTATGAAAGAAACTGTAAAAAAAAAAAAAGATATCCTAAAATACAAATATTCAACTAGCTAATTAGATTTTACTATAATAAATAAGTAGAAATAAATAAAAATGTGAAATAAGCAACACTATCTACATGCCAAGAGCAATGCTTAGATTGGCTGGCAGCAACCTGACAGGAAAGTTGTGGCTGCCATTTTATGTATAGTAATTAAATATTACTTTAAATTTAAACAAAAACCTAGAAATTCACTAAAAACAACAAAAGTTTCAGGGACATTATAGTTAGGATCTAGAATTTAAAAAACCTTAGAAATTCACTTAAGTAACAAAAGTTACAGGGATGCTATAGCTACATTCAGATCTTAAACACATAAAAGCATAGTAATTCACCAGTTATAGTTATCTCAAGAAACTATAACTTGTACCCTCACCAGCACTGCTAATTACACCACATATTACATAAGTCATTACATCATTGATAATATCACTGCATTTGTTTTAGAAGAAAACTTTGCATGGCGGAGGAGTTAGCTATAGTTACCTTAGGACACAAGTTATAGTTATTAGTTTAAGATAAGTATAATTATAACTCCTGAATTTCTGTGGTTTTGAGTGTGTAAATATCTGACAGAACTATAACGTCCCTGTAACCATTGTTTTTTTTAGTGATCATATATATATATATATATATATATATATATTTATATATATATATATATATATATATATATATATATATATATATATATATATATATATACAGTTCTCTATTTCTCTTGACGTGGTGTGAGGAGCCCAACATTATATATGCTAATACTCCTTCCCCTTCCAACAAGACGCGCACTCCAAGACCACTGTACGCTGTGTAGATTTTATTCTGGCAAGATAAAGACCCTAGGTGATTCGCCCATACGGGACCCGTGAGCAAGGCCATATAATTCTCAGTTATCTCATCTCTCATTGCTTTGTAATAGCTCCTGGTGGCCATGATTGGAAAAGGGTTCAGTCTATCACTGTATAGTTATTGTGATGTTCTTGTGTAGTAGGTTTCTGACGTCTCTTTGAGTTACCATAGTGACGTTAACATTCTATTTTGCAGATCAGTTCTGGAACAAACATACACAGATAGGTAAGTATGTTTCAGTTCTGTCATGACTAATCGTTAGCTCTCATTATTTTCAATACAAAAAAAAAAAAACACTGGCAGTTTTGTTTTCCAGGTGGCGGAGTCACTGCCGTGCTGGTATTAATAGTGTTATCAGGAATTGCAATGTTCATGACCTGGAAAAAAAGGCAAGTGTAAGCATCATCAAGTTTAATTTCCTAGAATAAATGTTATAGTAGAGCGTAAATTCAGGACTGTTTCAGCAGGATTTTGACTCCTGAATTCCAGCAGTGTTTACCCAAACTGAATGCTGGTGAAGGCAGAAGTGGAACTAAAAATGAAAGAGAAGGGGTGCCTATTTGGGGGAGGTAAAGCGTGTACTGCCAAGGGGTTGCGAGCACTGTGACTTAGGGCCTGATTTAGAGTTTGGCGGATGGGATTACCACGTCACAAATGTGACAGATATCCCGTCCGCCGTATTACACGTTTCATAGGCTATAATGGAACTGTAACACGGCGGACGCGATATCCATCACATTTGTGACAGAGTAACAAACTCTGCCAAACTCAGGCACCCTAGACAGGAAGGCTGTTCTCCGGGAAATGGATTGGATTTAATGTAATGTAAAAATTATGGTTAAGTCAGTCACCTCAGTTTTTGGGGGTGGGGGGCTGTGTGACACTAAGCCGTAAAAGGTTCACATTAGATATATGAGAGATTACCTATTCTGGCCTCAGAGTGGCATCGCAATTGCCTGACAAAATGGACTACAATGCAATTCTAGGCAGATTCAGGGACCTGAGACTTACAAAGACATTGCAGTCGCTCGAAGACAGGATGCACAGCAGTGCAGTGCAGGACACAAGCAACCGGGCCTCTCAAGGACATTGCAATGACACGAAGAACAGATGTATGGAAGGCCGCGCACCCAGGCCTTACACAGGTATCAGTATCATAGTGCATGGAGCAGGCATATGGGCCTCGCACAGACAGTGTTGCTTGAAGAGCAGGCTGAACATTCAGTACATTCAGTTCCCAGTATGCACCCTGCTCTTGGACAGCCTCTGGGCCTGACTCT
The DNA here is from genome assembly GCF_031143425.1 of Pleurodeles waltl. NCBI lineage: Eukaryota > Metazoa > Chordata > Amphibia > Caudata > Salamandridae > Pleurodeles > Pleurodeles waltl. Next base: position 709,046,230 of record NC_090442.1, read on the forward strand.
GGGTGAACTGGCCAGGCCATCGTTTCACAAAGGCGGTCTACTGCCTTGTCTCCAACTGCAGCAAAGGCTTTTCCTCTGTGCTGGAGGTATAGTGCATACCCCTCTAAGGGAGATGTTGAATAATTCAGTCTCTGTTGCTCACCTTCCTCGGTATAGGCTTGGAGAGTTCCTTGAAGTAACAGTTGAACACTAGATGTGAAACAGGGCGTCAGCTTAGGTCCAATCTAGGGCAGTGGTTCACAATCTTTTGACTTGTGTGGACCCCCCACTTTATCAATACTGGAACCCAAGGACCCCAAATGAATCAATATTGGAATCCCCCCACTGTGTCACTACTGAAAGCGGGGGACCTAATCTGGTAACATTTAATTTTATAAGCAGTCAGTCGCGGACCCCCTGAGGAGGCTTCGCAGACCCCCAGGGGTCCCGGGACTACAGGTTGTGAACCACGGATCTAGGGCATATTCAGTTGAATCTAACTGTTTCTCAGATTCACTGCCATCCCCAAAGTTTAGTCCACAGAGGCACTATGACTCTCAGGATTTGTGTGTATTCCAAACAACTCAATCTTGGAACATTCTCTCTCTCCAATAGGTATGAACAACACTAGATGCGGGAGCTGGGCAGGTATCCCATTTTGTTTCTTCGGTGTGCAGAGTTGACCATGCTGCTCAGTCACATCAGTGTTCAAGTGCTGCTCTTGCCAGGACGCAGCCTAACCTGCTGAAACTAGTTTTATCCAGGCCTTGAATGCAACAGAAATCCTTCCTGCTTCATTCACTGGATCTGTGGCCAAACTTAGACAGATGCACTTGTATTCATAATGAATGTACGGGTTGTGGCGGATTATAGGAGGAGCACCCACAGGAAGACTTGAAGGAAGGAGCGGATGTAGCTCGCCATGACTACGTTTAAACCCTTAGAAGGCAAGTCTTTTGAGTATGGGCACCCACCTTTCATGCACCCGTGCACTTTTTACTTTTATGCTTCAAATTCCACTTATATTCAGCGGCAATCAGGGTGTTAACTTACCGCTGAGTGCTAAAAGGCAGTAGAATCAATGCTGGGGTGTACTCCTGTCACTGATGAGTCTAACAATCTGTTTCTGAGCAGTATACAAAAATCACTGTATGCACTTATGAGATTACTTCATATATGGGCCATGTGCACGAGACACTGGGTAAACTAGAATGATAAAGCAAAAATCAGTTGTTAAATGGAGACAGCACCAGTGGTGTTAATGCTCATTTTAATCTTTAAGAAAAACGTTTAAAAAAAAATCCAAAACTGGGAGCCGCAATGTGAATGGCTTCAATTGCTTACAGTGCTTTTAAAATATAGTTTCCAAGTGGAGTGGCAAACATGACTGATGACTAGGACATGCCATGTTGATGCTTTCTTCCATCAAGTGAGGTCACCTCAGACAAGCGTCCACATGATGAAATAATCAACTTAGTTGCCAAAGGCTGCAGCTGCAACAAATGTGGTTGCCCTCTGGAACAAAAGGTGATCGATATACCGTAGAGGAGATATGATGGGGACTGCGGGCCCGAGACATTCCTCAGTGATTCTGCATCCTTGTGACTGTAGCTGAGGGTTAAAGTAAAGCTCAAAGCTCCTGTCACCAAAGCATTTCCATAAAACAATATTTTTGGACCTGTAGTTATCTGCCACCGAAGCTCAGATGGTGACATGAAACATGTATCACTACTGACTTGCCTTGAGTGCATGGGTGCTTTTTTACTATAAATGCTCGTTATAAGTAAAGTGCTCCTAAATTCTTTAAAACAGATTTAACTGTACAAAAGACAAACACTCAGAGGGATAATTATTGGCACTTGATAGCACTGACTCCCAAATCGTATTCAGAATTTGCTTAAAAAAAACAAATGCAACCTTCTCCAAATTGATCCAGTTGCAGCAATAAAAGGGGGACATATTGAAACAAGCAGCAAATGGAAAAGTTTAGTCTGTTTACTCTAGAAACACTCATTGTGATTATAAAGATACTAACACGAGAGCCTTTCGTATTGCAAAAGAACATATAATGAATTGACTATGAAAGCGAGAGGTACAAAAGCGATGTACTAATGGAGATCTTGGATTTACCAAACAATGAGATAATACATATGAAAGCTATGAGAAAAGATCTAATTAATTACATTGTACATGAAAATGCGCTCTTCCAGTATTTCCTCAACTACAGTCCACACCACGGTGGGCAATTGAAAAAGTAGTCCTTCGCTGTCTGCACAGTCACGGAGCCTGGAAAATTCACTTTTCCATCGGAATAAACAAGCCACTCGGGCCTACTACCTGTGATGTCCTGAATGTGTTGTTGGAGGAGAGATAACGTTCATCGGCACAAGTGAACAGCCTACATAAAGTAAACCGATTAAAGTATACAGTTGAAGTAAACAAAGCGCAAAAACATGTATAGGAAATGGGCTGCAATAAGAGGACACCATAACACGATGTTGTTAAATAAAACTGATTAGGGCTGTTGACAGTGCAGCAAATTTATCGTGAGAGGGGCAGCAAATAAAGAAAGAGCTTTATGCATATTGAATAACGTTTAAATAAAACGAGGCAAAAACATAGAAGAGAATGACAGCTTCTGTAAAGAACACTAAAAGTTGAGGGAATATCAGGGCTTCTATTTACACATGTGCACCTGAAGGAGCAGTATCCAAAAACGTCGACATAGTGGGAATGAACCTTTCAAAAACTATTAATGATCCAGTGAGGAGGACGATTCCCTAACTTCTAATAAAGAACTAAAAATAACAGCCTCAATGGATGGTGTATTTTTGAGACAATGTAAACGATCCAGCAGAATAATTCGTTTTCTTTTTTAATAATTTTGAAGGCTCAGTGTCATGAGTTAGCATGTTCTTAATCTTTATAAGTGGCAAGAACCCTGAAAGGAATTTCTTTTGACAGACACATTACCATGATGAACCTTGATGACCGGGTCGTTACGGAGCTTTTGAGTGTTAGGTTGGGCATGTTAAGATGCAGAGAAGGCTTTCAACATTCAATGAAGTAGCTCTAAGATTCAGGATGATAGATAAGTCCTTTATTGAAAAGATTTTTAAAATCATTACAATAGTGCCCCAGATTCTTTAGCAAGTAATGAATATATAATGTATTCATCAAAGCAGTTAAAAAGGCAACAATTTAGAGTGGAAAGGATAAAAAAAAAATACTTAAAAAAACAAAAACAAAAAAAAGCTCGCGTCCATATGCTGCTACTGATGCCCAGTTTTGCCACCTGGTCCAAAAGCCAGAATATCAATGGATGGGTTTGCGCCCAAAAAATATTGTTTAAATGACCTAAAATGAAGTTGTTCCATTTTCACTAAGAAGGCAGCATTTAGACAACTATGTTTGGGACAGTTGCTTGTCAAAAAAACACAAAAGTAATGTTTGCATACGACATCTCGATGGAAGAGGAGAACAGGTTAGGGAATTATGAGACTTTGAGAGAGGGTGTTTGGTTCAAAATAAACACGGCGGATGTTACTGTAAAACAAAGAGAAGTAGATTTTCCTAAAACATTACACCCTTTAACTACCCTAGTAAATAGATTAAATTACAAACCTAGAGGACTCAAATCACCTATTCTTTCCAAACACTTTTCAAGACTATCATATTTGACATGATTAACATATTAAGAGAAACCTAAAGTCAAAGTTCAAATCTTGGCATACACATTACAAACTGTGAAAACAAATATAAATTCAAGACACATTGTTTCCACTTTCTCTAATTTCAAATTCCTAGAAATATTTTTTCAGAACAAACTGTTACACAACATGGCCTTCAAGTGGATGCATACCTGTGGGGCAGGTAGGACAATGAAACCCTATATCAAGTGAGTAAAGGGGTCTAGTACTCCCTTATGTACTATCCAACAGCAGTACCAGGTCACCTAAATGCACGTAGTTGCACGTGTTATGTGCATTTGTATAGTTTACGACTCGCCCGGGAGGCTATCCTGGCACTGAAGCAGAAACTGTTTAGGCCAAGTTACAACCAGGGCTAATTGAAGAGCCAGGTCCCCAGTTTCTTGTGGCATTCTAGAGCTGAGGAGGTGGCTCTGATGTGTAGAGGCAGGTTTTTCCAGGCTTTAGGAGCGAGATAGGATAATGCATGACCCCGGATCTGGTTCTGCATGTGTGGGTGAGGTGTGGGGGGGGGGTGCAAGTAGGAGTCTGGTTGAGCAGACATGTCTGGTAGGTTTATGGAAGCTTATGGAGTTGCTGAGGTAGATGGGGCCAATGTTGTGTAAGGATTTTGTATGTGTGTGTGAGGAGTTTAAAGAATGCTCGTTTGTGGATTGGGAGCTGGTGGAGCTCTTTCAGACTTGGGGTAATATGAATGCACGTGGGAGGTTGATGGTGAGCCTGGCTGCTGAGCTTTGTATGGTCTGCTTTTTACTTTTGATCAGTTGAGTGTTGATTTGGGCATAGAGTGTTTTGCCGTAGTCCAGCAGACTGGTCATGAGGGCTTGTGTGATGGTTCTGCAGTGTTGGCGGGAAGCTATTTGACAATCGTCTTGAGTGTGTGGAAGCAGGACATGGGGATTACGTTCATTTGGCTGATCATGGTGATCTGGTTGTTGATTACTATTCAGAGGTTCTTTGTGCAAGCACCCATGAGAGGTGTGGGTCCAAGTTCCACGGACCAGCAGAGGGAGTCAATGAACAAGGTGTCTTTACCAAAGATTACTACTTCTGTCTTGTTTGTGTTGAGCTTGATGCATTTGGTTTTCATCCATCTGGTGACTTCGGTCAGGCAGAGAAATTGGTCTGGGTATTTGATGTCTTGTCAGAGGGAGAGTATGAGCTGGGTGTCACATAGGTGCAAATGATTCTGGCGAGTGGTGTCATGTAAGTGTTTAACATGGAGGGGCTGAATGAGGATCCTGGTGGAACTCCGTAGATGAAGCTGATGGTGTCTAAGCTGAAAGGTGCCAGACTGACCAACTGTGTACGGCCGGTCAGGAAGAATCACATATAGCAAAGGCTCCTTAGATGCCAGCTTTGTGCAGTTGTTAGATTAGGATTGGGTGGGGAGTGGTGTCAGAGCCTGCAGAAAGTTCCAGTAGGGTGAGGGTTGTGGCATCACCTCTGTCTACAGTTACACAGCTGTCCGTGGCAGCAATGGTTAGTCACTGTACTATGGTTTGGCCTGAATCCAGATTGAGTGGTGTTGAGTAGGCGGTTGTAACTGAGGTAGGTGACTGGGCATTTAGCATGCTTTTCATGACCTTTGCTGGGTAGGGTAACAAGGAGATTGGCTGGTAGTTGGCTGGTGTCGTTGAACCTGCTGAGAGTTTCTTGAGGAAGGCCTTGTGTGTGTTGGTAGGGTGAAGCTGGAGTACTGGGTGTATTTCCACACATCCAGGGAGGTGGCCTTAATGACAAAGTCATTCAGGATCAGGGTGGGGGCTGGGCTGTTGGGATCCTGTTCTTTACTGAGGGTGTGGTGAGGGCAGTGTTCCAAGGGTGCTCTGGGGAGCACTATGTACAACTATGGACACCATGGAAAATTGCTGTTTCCTGAGTGGTGTTGGGTCCTCTGGGTGTTGGTTGAGACGGCTGCACAAGGTGAAGGGTCCCGTTGGGGCTTTAAGTTGTTGTAGACGCTGGTTATCTTGTTGCTGAACATCTGGATGCAGAGGTCCTGAGAGGGGGTTATGCTGGTGGAGGTTGCTGCTGAAGAGATGAAATCTTCACTATTGTGAATAATTCCTTGGTTCTGCTTTTGATGCACTTTGTAAGCACAGAACATTTGGTGGCTCTGACTTGCTGATGTAATTTCTGACGGCGGATTTATAGGTGCTTTTATAAGTGTTGTCCTGACTTTGTCTCCACCTTAGTTAAAGTTGCTTGCAGTGGTGTTTGATGAGTCTGATTTCTTCCATGTACCAGCTTGCTTGCGTTCTGGTTCTCGTGGACTTGTTTGCTTTGAGGGTAACTAGTGTGTCAGCCCAGGTGGTTATCCAGGCGCTGATGTTGAAGCTGGACTCAGGGAGGCTGATGCCGTTTCTAGTCTGTTGGTGTAGAAGCTTGGAAAATCAAGATGCTTCTCGTTCCAGTCCCATCGAGATGATTTGGCAGTGGTGTTTCTGCTGTTGTGTGGGATGGGTATGCGAAAGTTGATGAGGGCGGGATCTCACCAGACCTGATGCTCATCACCGAGACCAGGCTCACACCCGCATCAACCCCCCAACAGCACCTGCGCCACCCCGCAAGGCTACAAACTGATCCACAAAGACTGCCACAACAAGCATGGAGGAGGCGTCACCATCATGCATAAGGACAACCTCTAGTGTCTTCGAGCACTTGGTGTCTCACCTCATGGAACACCTGAACTTCCTCATCCAAACTGACATGAGAACAACCATCAGGGAAACCCTCGCATACAGACTCCCTGAGCCATGCCCCACGTTCTGCAAGGCCATCGTTGACCTCCTCGCCCTCCTAACCACCTATATATTCTTAGGAAATCTGAAATTCCACCTAGATGATCCTAACCTCCCAGACACCATCACAATCAAACAACTAGTCACCAGCCACACACACACCGGGGGACACTTTTTAGACCCCATGTTTACAGCCAGCGATAAAATCAAATTTTCCACACAGCTCGCATGGACCGACCACCACCTGGTCACCTGGTACACTTTGCCATAACCAGCAGATCGGAGCCGTCCACTATACCCCCCACACCTCCCCCTCTCCGCAGATTGGGAAAAGTAAGAGACACAATGGACCACCGCCCTCCACTCCACAGACTCATCCTATCCAGAAAACTCAAACAAGTTGCCTACAATCAATCCAACTGCATCCTCAATGGTCGGCCCACGAGGAACTCCACCTCCAGAAGATCCAGCAAGCCTGCAAGGTGGCTCACCCCTGAACTACGCACACTCAAGAGAGAATGCAGATGGCTAGAAAGGCGGGTGCACAGTAGCAGGGACATTGCAGAGCACACCACTTTCAAAGATGCTCTGAACAAGTATCATCTCCACCTCAGAGAAGCAAAAAAGATTGCACTACTCAGCCGCATAGAGGAAAGCACCATCTGCCCGAAAGAACTCTTCAAAATCGTCAGAGTTCTCCTGCCCAGCAAACACCGAAATCACAATCCAACCCATTCAGACCCTCTGCGACTCACTATCCGGCTACTTCCATGACAGTCATATGACAGTCAAATACAGAAATTTTCACCGCGACCCACCAGCATCGAACACCTGCCACCTGATCACCGACTGGAAGCCACTTTCCATTAAGGAAGCAGTAGCCCTCATGATATCGACCATACTCAAGATCACTCAACGACCCATGCCCACATTACATCTTCAACCTCGACTGGAAGAAAATCAACAGCATTCTCTCTCCCATCATCAAGACCTCCATCAGGACTGCCACCATCCTCAAAACAACTATGAAAGCAAGCAGCGGTCAAAGCGCTCCTAAAGAAACCGTCTGCCGACCCCAGCGAACTCAAATGATCGCCCTCTTTCACTGCTCCCCTTCTCAGCGACCGTACTGGAAAAAGCCATCAACAAACAGCTCTCCGAACGCCTGGCAAGAGAGTCTACTAGACTCCTCCCAGTGCGGCTTCCACTCCAACTACAGCACCAGGACCACCCTTATCGCCACAACGGACAACATCAAGCCCCTCCTCAACCACAGAGAGAAGGTGGCCTTGATCCTCCTTAACCTTTCTGCCGCGTTCGACACCATCTCCCACTACAACTTTACCTCCAGACTCCACCACATCGGCATCTGAAGCAACATCCTCAAATGGATCCACGCCTTCCTCACAGGCAGCACCCAGAGAGTTCACCTCTCACTTTTCATCTTAGACCCTAAGAGCAGCATATGCACTGTCTCCCACAGATTCTCACTCAGCCCCACACTTTTCATTTACATGATGCTGTTGGTAAAGATTGTTAATTCCCATGGACTCAACATCATCCCATACTCTGACGACACCCAAGTCATACTCTCCCTCTCCAATCTGACAACTTCAGCAATGCCATGACATGTCGCAGAATAAATGAAATCCAACTGCTTGAAACTGAACACGGACCGAGGTGATCATCTTCTGAAGCAACCCCTCCCCTTGAGACTACTCCTGGTGGCCTTCCAAGCTCAGACAGCTTTGATCCCAACTGACCACGCCAGCAATCTCTGCATCATCATCAACCACAAACTCACCTTCAAACAACAGATAAAGGCAGTGACCTCCTCCAGTTTCCACAACATCCACATTCTACAGACGATTTTCAGATGGATCCTCATTGAAACCAGAAAGGCGGTCACCCAAGCCATCATCACCATCAGACTAGACTATGGAAACGCCCTTTACGTCAGACTCCCCACCCAGTTCCTCCACCACCTCCAAACCATCCAGAATGCAGCAGTGGGACACGTCTTGGACCTTCCCATACGGACCTGCATTACCCTCCACCTTAAGAGGTCTCCACTGGCTGGCTGTGCACAAGAGGTGCAAATTCAAGGTACTCACCATTGCAAAGCCCTCCACAACATTGGATCCAATCTCATCAACCACAGATTCTCCTTTCAGAAGCCAATCAGAGAACTCTCTCCAACAACTCTCGCCCTCACTCAAGTCCAGAGAGTTTGCTGTAGCCGCAGGGGAGAGCACCCCTTCTCCAACCTCGTTGTCAAGATCTGGAACGACCCCCCACCTGTGCACTGCAAACACCTCCTCGACTTCAGGAGAAAGCTCAAGACATGGCTGTTTGGGGAGCAGCTAATGATTTGCAGCAACAACTCACAGCTCCTGAATAACCCCAGGGGTGATAAGGTGCGCTTTACAAACCTAATAATTGATTGACTGAATTGTGTTGTCGCTGAAGCTGGCAAAAATGGGGTTCAATATGCTTCTCGTGGGGTTTGTGGGGCTTTCCACTCACTGGGTGAGTCCAAGATTAGACATGTTGCCAAGGAGGTTAGTCGTGTTGGGATCAGTGAAGTCCTCCTGTTGATAGTTGAGGTTGCCAAGGAGTATGAAGGCGCTATAGCTGAGGATCGGGGAGAAGTGCACAATGGTGCTGTCAAATTTGGCAGGTTAGGGAGTTAAATGCAGCTCAAGAAAATGCACTTTCCACACTGTTTTAAATCTGGATATAACGGATCTATTCATAATGTGGACAGGATGTTAATTCCACTGATTAGGTGCTACAAAGATAAACAAATGGAAGAGGCAGAATGGAGAGTGTGATAGGGAGTTTATATGAAACAGAACATGATTAAGGTAGAACCAGTAAGTGAACAGCTTTAAACACAAGAAAAAGGATGTCAAACCTGAATTCATGAAGTGCAGGTGGGCAAGAAAGCTGAGTAAGTTACACAGATATGAGCATTAACCAGAAGCAAGAATAAATATATTAAAGGTAAACACAGGAGTTCTGAATCATTTGTCGTGAGTGAATCGATCATATATTTAGTGACACCAACATAAAGAAAACAATAGAGGTTTAGATAATACAGAACAAAAGTGTAAAGGAAAAATGTCAAAGAAAAGGATGGAAGAAGCACTTAGAATGTATAGATGCTGTATACATGAAAGCAACGAGAGACAGACAATTTGGGGGGAAAAGTGAAAAATCAACTTCCAATCAAGTACAACAAGGACTTATTCCAGCCAAAAATGGAGATACTTTGAAACATGGCTACAAGGAACATTTAGAACAATACCGCATTATACTGGGCAAAAGAAATATCAATATGCAAAACAGATTATGTAGGAGGCTGGCTTAGTTCATGGCGTACACCTATGGTGTGGCACCATATACTGAGTCCAGGCAACCCTTAGTGATAGTGTGCAAGTGTCCAGATAGGACGAGCTCTCTAGGGCTAGCTGTGGTGAGCAGCTAAGGCTTATCTAGGAGGAGTCTAAAGCACTTGCAATACCACAATAATCAGTCAGTAACTGTACACAAGGAAAAACCACACCAGGTGTTGGAAAAATAAAGGTTTCTTTATTCCAACACTAAAGACTATACTAACGTTAGTATATCTCCACTTGGAGATTTCTACACACAAAATATACACTTGAAAACAATCAGAGATAGTATACGAATACAGGAGGCCCTATGAGGGATGTGGGGGCCAAACCATGTACTAAGAAAGTGTTATAAGAATGGAGGTGCCCAACAAAGTTAATTGTGTTAGGGTCCCAGGGGCTGGGGGAATGTAGAAAATACCAGAGGTTAGTAACTGTAATCCCAAGGCGCCCGGGTGCAGAGTTATCATCAAGGACCGTCACAGTTGGATTTTTATGGACTCACGACCCTTGAGTGGACCCTGAGGAAACAAGTTGTCACAAAGAAGTTTGGAGAGTGCCCGCTCCCGTGGATGCCCAGAAGCCCGGAGTCCAGGAGGACAGGGACAAAGTGGCATCAGAAACACTCGTTGGAGTCAATGGAAGCCTTGGTTGTCCAGCTTCTGTTGCACCCATGGACTAGGTCCGTGGAGCCCAAAGGTGGGTTCTGGACAAGAGGAACCTGAAAAAGAAGGGGACAGTGTCCAGACTACTTGGAGATATCCAGGTGGTGCAGGTAGGCAATGCCCCCCCTCTTGGAGGTGAAGTTCCTACAAGACGGTGAAGGAGAGGTCCAGCTGCGGAGTCCAGGGGGATGCAGCAGACCTTTGGAGTCACCCACAAACTGTCCCACGTAATTTCCCGGATTGCAGGAGAGTCAGCGGCCAGTAGGACTACCAACAAGCCTTGGCAAATGCAAATAGTAGTTGAAAGGTAGGTTATAAGTTTTTGAGGACCAGCAAGGTCCTAGTGCCTCAACCCTTCAGCAGGAAGGAAAGCCAGACGGAGTCGATGGAGCCCCTACGAGGCACCAGGCAGCAGGCACAGGGAGTCTTCAACAGCACAACAAAACAGGAGACCCACATCACAGGAGCTGCAGAGTGGAAGCTGATCTTGGAGATGCAGAGTGCTGGAGGCTAGGGCTTCTTGGAGCCTGAAGATCTTCTTGGAGGAAGAGCAAACAAGCCCTGGCCAGAGCAACAGCCACAGTGCACAGGGGTTTTGTTCCAGTGGCTGCAGCAGGGGCCCCACGGACGCCCAAGTGGATCAGAAGAAAAGGGGGGTGGTCCAAAGATGATCACAGCACCACCACCTGTGCTGTAGAGCCTTTTGATGTCTGTGGATCAACAGGATCCACCAGCCAGTCATTGTTGTCTTGAGGTGCTTGTCAGATACTAACAGAGTCCTTGGGACCCTGGAGGATGCACAGCCATGGATGCTGCAGAAATCTTGCAGGAGCTGGAAAAACGATGTTGCAGTGGGAGTCCTCCTAAGTGGATACAGTCTTGTTTCAGTTCCTAAAGCAGACCAGCAGCAGTTTCGGAGGTGAGGAGCAGAAGATGTCTTGCAGAGAGTTCCTTGAAGAGTCTAGCGCGATGAATCTGAGGACCCACACTTGGGGAGCTATAAGTAAACCTAAAAGAGGTTTGATCACTCTGTGCGGTGACCCACTTATCAGGGGGGTCAGAGTTGTCATCTACTTGGCCTAACCAGTCAGTTGCTCTCAGGGGGCTCTGCCTACCTTGTTTCCAATATGGCAGACTCAACCAGCCTTCTGGCAGAGCTCTTTGCACCTCCCTAGTGGAGGAGCTGGACAGGGGGGTGGTCACTCCCCTGTCCTTTGTGTGGTTTCATGCCAGGGTGGGAACGGGGTGTTCATGAACTGGTGCAAACCGCGTTATGCAAGTAGGGCACCAAATGTGCCCTTTAAAGCAGTCTGGTGGTGCTCAGAGGCCACCTCACTCCATAAAGCCTATTTCAGGGGGAGAGGTGGTCTCACCTTTCCCTTGCAGGAAATCATTTGCTCTGCCTTCTCTTGCTTGAGTTAGGCTCACCAGCAGGAGGGCAGAGCAGTGTCTGGGGTCGGCAACAGTGTAGGCTGGCAGCCGGGCCCAGTAAGGCTGCATAGGCAGAACTGGGAGATCCTAAAAGGAACCCCAAGAGTACAAGGGATCATGCACCTAGCACTGGAATCGGTGTAGTTGCATGATTCCAATATGTTTGTTACCAAACATGTCTAGGTTCTGAGAAGCCATTATGTAGTGAGACCACTTGTGTTGACCAGTGTCCACTACATACCTTAAACTGGATTTCCAGGACTTACAAAGCCCAGGGAATGAAGTCCGATGATTGCAGGGGTACCCTCACACTTAGGGACATGCACCCTGCCCTTGGGCTGAAGGGCCTACCAGAAGGGTGACTTACAGAGTCCAAGTGTAGTGACTGTGATTTAAGGCAAGCCTTATATCTAAAGCGAAAGGTGAATGCATCATTTCACGCAGGCTGCAATGGCAGGCCTGCAGACAGTTTGCATGGGCTCCCATGTGTGGCATAATACACGCTGCAGCCCATGGGAGTCCCCTGGTACACCAGTGCTCTGGGTACCTAAGTACCATACACTAGGGACTTATAGGTGTGCATCAGTATGCCAAGTGTCTGTGTAAACATTTACTAGCAAACAAATTTAGAGGAGAGGGCACAGACCCTGAGATCATGGTTAGCAGGATCCCAGTGTACTACAGCAAAACATACTGACACCATGCAAAAAGTGGACGTAACTATGTTAGAACAATGCTGCTTTCCTGCAGATTATATGAGGGAAAAATGTGTAATGTGACAGAACTCAGAAAAAAGTACTGTTCCTTGGACATAGGAACAGCACCATCCATTTGAATACAGATTTAGTGTTGATGAGCAAAAGGTAGTTCTAGGAAGCTGGCTCTGTATATACTATACCAAAGTAAGGTATAGTGTGCTCTGAGTCCAGTGGATCCCCAGAGGCTTAACAGGGGCTAAAGTAGATAATTCTAATGCTCTCTTTTGTGGTAGTGTGGTCGAGCTATTAGGCTTATTAGAGTGTAGTGCTAGGCATTTGTTGTACACAAGCAGTCAAAAAATGAGGCACGCACTCCATGACTAACTCCAGTCCAATGTTTTAGGTATCAAAAAAATATATATTGTTACTTTATTTCTAGAACCAAAAGGATCTTTGTTGCAGGTAAGTACAGTTTCAAGAATGGATCACTTTCAAGTATCAAATGCACTTTGGTTGTAATTCACAGTAACAACAGTTTTCAGGTAAGCAATATTTTCAACAGCAGAAGTAGACAGTGCAAAAATCATTGAAGGCAATGCAGTCCTAACGGAGATAAAGTACCAACAAAGTTTATAGGTAAGTACTCGACTTACAGTCCCAGTCTTCGGGGGTTAAGGTGCCCACAAAGTTTAGGAAGACCAGGATGTTAGGGTGTTGAACACCCAATGGAATCCTATGGATCCTGGGGGCACTCAGAAGTGAAAAGGTTTGCAGGTAAGTACCTGCGGTCTCAGAGCACGGGCCCTGTGGGGTTTAGATCAGCAGCAGGGAGGGGGGGAGGAGGGGTTGCACAGGTCAGCACCAAACACACCCTGTCAGCGGCACAGGGACGGCCAGGAGCAGGGTGCAAACACAGCATCTGGAGCCCAATGCTTTTCAATGAGAAACCCCGGGTGTCACAGAGAGGCTGTAGGCTTGGTCCACGGAGTCGGCTGAAGAAAACCAATGGCTGGACAGGAAAGTAGAGATTCCGCTGGACATCGATGGACCATCGGTTGGGTTCTCCAAGGTCAGGGGGCTGCGGGTCCAGGGGTACCTTTAGGCATCTGGAATCTTCAACAGAGCCAGTCGCGGTCAAGGGGGTCCTAAGGATTTGGGCTGCAAGCATTGTTGTGTTGGTCAGGAGGGGTCAACCCAGAGTGGACTCGAGGTTGGAATTGCCTGGGGTCCTTCTCTGGACCGGTGGGCCACCTAGACTCGGACCATGGGTTTTGGGTGCAGAGTGGGCAGGACTCACGTATCCGAAGGGCTCTGGAGTCCTAGTTGGAGATTTCCTTGTGGATAGGGCCACAGTCCTCTAGAGATTGAAGAGGTCGCTGGTCCTGCAGGATAAGTCGACTTTTTGTAGCAGAAGTCTTTAAGCTGCAGCCTTTAAGCTGCTGGCAGGACAGCAGTGCTAGGGCCAAGTCAGTTATTGTCTGGAGTCTTATCTGCTGGTGCGGCTCTTCAGTCCTCCATCTTCTTTAAGGTCGCCAGGAATCTGAAGCGCAAGGTTCAGGGGTGTCTCTAAATACTAGATTTAGGGATGTGACTGAGGTCAGAGGTCACTAGCCAATGGCCACTGATCCCCTGAGGATGGCTACACCCTTCCTGTGCACATTCCTAACCCTATTGGCTATCTCCCTCCAAAACAAGATGGAGGATTCTGCAGAGTGGGGTTCACCTGAGCTCTGGGCACCCCTGGGGTGGACAATCGTACTTGTGCTTACTAATTTTCCAGCTGGGCCTGCCACCAAAGTGGGGCTTGGTCTGGTGGGTGAGCATCTCCACTAGCTGGAGTGCCCTGTGGAGCAGAACAAAAGGCAGGAGTCTTTGAGGCTCACCACCAAGTGTTGCTGTTTCTGCGGTGGGAAAGGTGTAAAGCACCTCCACCCAGGGCAGGCTTTTCCCCTGACCCCAGAGAGCACAAGAGCTCTCGCCCCATGGGTCAGAAGCTTGTCTGGTGGTGGCAGGCTGGCATAGACCAGTCAGCCACATACTAGAGAGCTGGGTGAATTATAGGGGGCATCTTTAAGATGCTCTGTGTGTGCATTTTTCAATTGCCAAAAAAAACCAACATTGGCATTATTAAGCTGAGAAGATTAATACCAAACTTCCCATTCAGCCATCTGGGTCACCTGGACTCGGGCCATGGGAGTCGGGTGCAGAGTGTGCATCGCAAATCCGGAAGCCATCATGGAGCTGTGGAGTTCGTAATGACACACTCCCAGCCCAAGTATTCAATATGGCTACACTGCACTTACAGCGTCTATAAATGGACTTAGACACTGTAGGGGCATATTGCACATGCAGCTATGCCCTCACCTGGTGTGTAGTTCGGCTGTAAAGCCTGCTAGAGGGGTGAGTTACCTATCCCACAGGTAGTGTTTTGTAGGCATGGCGCCCAGGGAAGGATGCCGACTTTACCTTTTTCTCCCCACAAATACACACAGTCTGCAGTAGCATTGTGCATGTGTATGGTGATGGGTCCCTTAAGGTGACATAATACATGTTGCAGCCCTTACGGTCCCTCCCTGGGCACAGTGCCCCAGGTACCACTGGTTCCTTTTACAAGGGACTTAGCTGTGTGCCAGTTGTGGAAGCAATGGTACAGTTTAGGGGAAGAACAATGGTGCTGGGGCCCTATAAGCAGGATCCCAGCACACACTCAGTCAAGTTAGCATCAGATATCAGGCAAAAAGGAGGGGGTGACCATGCTAAAAGGTTATTTTTCCTACACAACCCCCTCCCAAATGAAAGAGGATGAGACTAACCTTTCCCAAGAGAGTCTTCATTGTTTAAGTGGAAAAACCTGGAAAGTCCATGTGCATTGGCGTGGGCAGTCCCAGGTCTGTGTTCCACTGTAAAGTCCAGTCCCTGTAGGGAGATGGACCACCTCGAAAGTTTAGGGTTCTCACCTTTCATCTGCATAAGCCATCTGAGTGGTCTGTGGTTAGTTTGAACAATGAAGTGAGTACCAAACAAGTATGGTCTCAACTTCTTCATGGACTAAACCACAGTAAAGCCCTCCTACTCAATGGAACTACAACACTGTTCCCTGGGGAGTGCCTCCTGCTAATAAAAGCAACAGGCTAGTCATGGCCATCATCGTTGTTTGGGACAGCACTGCTTCTATCCCATGTTCAGAGGCATCTGTCTGCACAATTAACTGTTTAGAGTAGTATGGAGCTTTGAGAACTGGTACTGAGCACATTGCCTACCTGAGGATGTCAAAGGCCTTTTGACAACTAACCGTCCAGTTTACTTTCCTGGACATCTTCTTGGAGGAAAGTTCTGTGAGGGGGTGCCACAGTTGATCCCTACCCCTTCCCAAACCTTCTGTGATACCCAGTCAAGCCAACGAATGCACTGACTTGAGTTTGGGTGGTAGGAGCTTCCCAGTCCAGAATTCTCTTGATCTTGGGCTGTAAGGGTTGCACTTGACCTCCACCTACAAGGTGGCCCAAATATACAACAGTGCCTTGCCCCATCTGGCATTTGGATGCCTTAATAGTGAGGCCTGCAAAACTATCCCAAGGTGGACCAGGTGATCTTGCCAGGTGGAGCTAACGACTGCAATATCATCTAAATATGCTGCACAAAAAGTCTAAACCCAACAAGGACTTGATTCACCAATCTTTGGAAGGTGGCAAGGGCATTTTTCAAACCAAAGGGCATGACGGTGAATGATAATACCCATCAGGTGAGGAGAATGCTGTCTTTTTTTTTGTTCCTGGTTTCATGTGAATGTGTCAGTACCCTGCAGTCAAGTCAAATGTACTGATAAACTGTGCTGCACCTCATTTGTCTATCAGCTCATCAGCCCTGGGTGTGGGGTGAGCATCTGTCTTGGCGACAGAGTTGAGACCACTGTAGTCCACACAAAATCTAATTTCTTTCTTTCTACCCTGGGGATGAGGCTTGGGGACTAAGATCACTGGGCTAGCCCAGGGGCTGTCAGAGGGATCAATAACCCTTAAATCCAGCGTCTTGTTGACTTCAACTTTGATGCTCTCCTTAACTTGGTCAGACTTCTGATAAATCTTACATTTGACAGGCAAGCTGTTTCCAGTGTCCACAACATGGGTACACCAGTGTGTCTGTCCAGGGGTTAAGGAGAAGAGCTCTGCATATTGCTGCAGGACCTGCCTGCAGTCAGCCTGCAGTTGGATAGAGAGGGTGTCTGACCAGACAACTCCATCAACAAACCCATCTTTGTAACTGTAACAGAGGAGGTCAGGTAGAGGTTCACTCTCTACTTCCTGATCCTCATCAGTAACCATCACCATGATTACATCAGCCCTGTCACAGAAACGTTTAAGGTGGTTCACATGGATCACCCTTTTGGGGGACCTGCTAGTGCCCAGGTCTACCAAGTAGGTGACCTCACTTTTCAGGGATGAGATAAGGGCCACTCCATCTGTCCTCATGGGCCCTTGGAGCCACAGGCTCCAGAACCCACACTTTCTGCCCTGGTTGGAACTTCATCCAACCTTCTGGTCATACCACTGCTTCTAGAGCTGCTGGCTGCTTCAAGGTTTCTGGATGCGCTCTACATGTACTCTGCCATTCTAGAACGTATGCCTAGTACATAGTCCACCACATCTTCCTTAGGTTTGTGGAGAGGTCTCTCCCAATCCTCCTTCACAACAGCAAGTGGTCCCCTAACAGGATGGCCAAACAGAAGCTGAAAGGGGAAAACCCCTACTCCCTTCTGGGGCACCTCTCTGTAGGCATGGCAAAAGGACATCCCAGCTCCTTTTGAGCTTTCCATGGAGTCCCATGACCATACCTTTCAGTGTCTTGTTGAACCTTTCAACAAGTACATTGGTTTGTGGGTGATAAGGAGTTGTGAACTTGTAGGTCACCCCACACTCATTCCACATGTGTTTTAGGTAAGGTGACATGAAGTTGGCACCTCTGTCAGAAACCTCCTTAGGAAGTCCTACCCTGGTAAAGATACCAATGAGGGCCTTTGCTACTGCAGGGGCTGTAGTAGACCTAAGTGGAATTGCTTCCGGATACCTGGTAGCATGACCCACTACTCCCAGTATATATTACTTTCCTGAGGCTGTGGGTGGTTCAAGTGGATCCACTATGTCCACACCAACCGTTTCAAAGAGAACCCCAATGACTGGTAGTGGAATTTGGGGGGCCTTTGTGTGGCCACCTGCCTTACCACTGGCCTGGCAGGTGACCCAGGATCTGCAAAATTACTTCACTTTTTGAGACATGAGGGACCAGTAGAATTGGCTTACTAGCCTATTCCAAGTTTTGGTTTGGCCCAGTTGCCCAGCTAGAGGGATGTCAAGGGCTAGTGTAAGGATGAATGCCCTGAACTGTTGAGGCACTATCACTCTCCTATTGGCACCAGGTTTGGGGTCTCTGGCCTCGGTGTACAGAAGTTCCTTCTCCCAATAGACCCCATGGGAGCCATTGACATCCCCCCTTTCCTGTGCAGCAGCTTGCTGCCGCAGGCCTTCAAGAGGGGGACAGGTCCTCTGTCCCTTGCACAGCTGGTCTCAAGAGGGTTCCCTCGGCCCAAGAGCGCAACAGTTAAGGTTCAAGTTCCATGGGCTCAGTTCCCTCTGGGGTTAGTAAGTTATATTCCTGAGAAGAGGGGTCCTGAGTGTTTTTGCTGTACTGAAGTTGGTCCCCCAGTCTTTTTGCCTTTCCTCTTGGAAGGTTGGACCATTATTCCAGACGTCAACACTTCTTTTTCACTCTATGCTTGACTTTGAGCTCTGGTTTTCACACACACCACCCTCTAGGATTCCCAAAATGGTTGCATGGGTTTTGTGTTCTACCTCAGCCCATACTGAGGACTCCAAATTATTCCCTATCAGAAATTCAACTGGGATTGCCGAAGAGATCCTCCCCATGCGAAGGACACCATAACCAAAGAATGCACCTTAGTTACATTATCAGTATTGGTCACTGGATATGTTTGTCCAGCCAAGTTCTGTCCTAGGGAAAACAGTTTTTCTGTCACCATGGTGACACTGGCACCTGTATCCGCCAAGACTTCTACTCTAGTCCCATTAATTAAGGGATGCTGTCTGTATTTGTTCATGTTAGGGGACCAGACAGCAAGAGTGGCAACATTTACCCCACCCTCAGAGACTAAAGAGACTATGAGACTTCAGTGTGAACCCTAATTTGCCCTAAGCACACTGTAGATCCCACCTGGAGACTGGCTATGCCAGTGCTAGTTTTGTGCAGTACTAGGGGGATTCTTTTGGGACAGGCCACATCTCCGGTTTGGTGTCCAGTCCATCTACAGTTGAAACACCAGGCCTTTTTTGGATCATAGTTTTTACCCTTCTACCCATGAGTGGATGGTGAAGAGGTTCGGGTCCACCCTACTGAGCAGGTTTTAGGGGCCTTTAGAAGACTCTTTATTTTTATCCTTAGGTGTCTCACTGACTTTCCCTAGGGAAGCTTAGTAACCCCTTTCTTTTGGTCACCCTCAGTGGAAATCTTGGTCACCCTAGTCTTGACCCAATGGGCTGCCTTCTTTCCCAATTCTTGGGGAGACATTGGACATGGGTCTACCAGATATTGGTGCAACCTTTCGTTAAAGCAGTTAGTTAAGATGTGTTCTTTCATAAACAAATTATAGAGCCCATCATAGTCATGCAATTCACTTCCTATTAACCAACCATCTAGTGTTTTCATTGAGTAGTCTATGAAGTCAGCCCAGGTCTGGCTTGAGGTTTTGTGAGCCCCCCTGAACCTAATTTTATACTAGTCAGTGGCGAGTCCAAAGCCCTCAGTCGGGGTAGCATTCATGAGGTCATAGGACTCAGCATCTGCCCCAGTGAGTGTGAGGAGTCTATCCCTACACTTACCAGGGAAAAGTTGCCAAAGGAGAGCTCCCCATTGAGACTTTTCTCAATCCCCAGGCCCCCTCAAAGGCTGTGAACCATTTGGTGATATCATCACCATCCTCATACTTGTGGAAATCCTTTTGGGGATTTTAGGGTCATAAGATTGCTCTCTGTCCCTAGTGATTATGTTGCTGCCACCATGAATGGGTGCTCAGCCCAATTATTCTGTCCCCCCTCTCCATAGCTAGGAGTCCATCCTCCAAAGCTATTCTTTTGGCCATCCTTGCTAAAAGGATATCCTCTTCACTGAGGCTGCACTCAGTGTCCTCAGAACTACCTGACCCACCGGTGTGAGGCCTAGGTGCTGTGAATACCTATCCTTGGAGACGGGCACAGAGACCCTGTCTTCCCTAGTTACTGTAGGGGTGTGAGAGAGTTGATCTCTTCCCTAATTTCCTCCTCTGATAAGTCATCCTCCTCAGAAAGGTGTTCCTTTGTGTACTCTGCCAATAGCTCCTGGAACTTGACCTTGGTAGGGTTAGAACTGGTTTTAATCTTTTTGAGTCTGCAGAGAGACCTTACCTTTCCCTTCTTGAGATGGAGGTAAGGGGTCAGGTCGAGTTCCACAAGCATGTTCTCTGGGCAGCTCATTATGTTACTAAAGTTGGGGATTTCTTTTTAGGAACAAAGGCTACTTCTAGTTACTTTACCCCTAACTATAGTAACTTTTCAAACTTTTAAAGAAATGCTAAAAAAGGGGGTGAAGGGGGGCTTAACCAAGGCCTTATCAAGACTTTTTACATTTTTTGAAAAATTGTCAACTCAAAAATCACTTGAATCTAAAGGCAATATTGGAACTTAGTTGTGTGATCAGTAGTCCAGCTGATCCACCAATATAGGAAGCTGGCTCTATATATACAATATACCAAAGTAAGGTATAGTGTGCACAGTGGATACCTAGAGGCTTTACAAAGGCTAAAGTTGATAACACTAATGCTCTCTTTTGTGGTAGTGTGGTTGAGCAGTTAGGCTTATCAAAGGGTGGTGCTAACCATTTACTGTACACACAGAGTCAAAAAAATGAGGCACACACACTCAATGACTAACTCCAGTCCAATGTTTTATGTATCAAAAAATATATATTGTTACTTTATTTCTAGAACCAAAAGGATCTTTGTTGCAGGTAAGTACAGTTTCAAGAATGTATCACGTTCAGGTATCAAATGCACTTTGTTTGTAATTCACAGTAATAACAGTTTTCAGATAAGCAATACTTTTCAATAGCAAAAGTAGACAGTACAAAAATCATTGAAGGCAATGCAGTCGTAGAGGAGGAAAAGTGCCAACACAGTTTACAGGTAAGTACTCGACTTACGGTCCCAGTCTTTGGGAATTAAGGTGCCCATACGGTGAAGTTTAAGAAGACACCAGCACCACGGGGCCGACTGGGCGCAGAAGTCAAAGTTGGTCTTAAGCACCCAAAGGGATCCTATGCCGACTGAGGGCACTCAGAAGTGAATGGTTTGCAGGTAAGTACCCAGGTTTGCGGGTAAGTACCTATGGTCTCAGGGCATGGGATTTAGATTAGCACTGTATGGGGGGGCGCCACAGGTCAGCACCAAACACACACCCTGAGCGGCGCGAAGGCAGCTGGGTGCAGGGTGCAAACACAGCGTCTGGCACCCAATGCTATTCCATGAGGAACTCCAGGTGTCACAAACAAAGAGTCTTGATCCAAGGAGTCGGCTGAAGAAAACCATTGGCTGGACAGGTAAGCAGAGATCCCACTGGGCATCGAAGGACCGTTGGTTGGTTTCCCCAAGGCCAGGGGCTGTGGGTGCAGGGATACCTATAGGTGTTGGGAATCTTCAATAAAGCCTGTTGCGGTCAGCGGGGTCCTTGGGATTTAGGCTGTTGTGTTGATCAGAAGGGGTAAACCCAGGGTGGATTTGAGGCCGGAATCACCCGGGGACTTTCTGTGGACCGGTGGGCCACCTGGTCTCGGGCCGTGGGCGTCGGGAGCAGAGTGGGCAGGACTTGCAAATCTGAAAAGCTCTGGAGTCCTTATTGGAGTTTTCCTTGTGGACAGGGTCGCTGTCCTTGGGAGTTCTTCGTCCGTAGGTAGGCAGGCAGTCCTCTAGGGGTTTGTAGAAGTTGCTAGTCCTGCAGAGTGTGTCATCTTTTGATAGCAGGAGTCTTGAAGCTGGAGACGGACTGGTAGGGCTGGGACCAGTTCAGTTGTCATCTGGAGTCTTCTCCGCTGGTGCGGCTCTTCAGTCCTTCTTCTTTAAGGTTGTCAGGAATCTGAAGAGCAAGGTTCAGGGGTGCCCCTAAATACTAGATTTAGGGTTGTTAAAGAGGTCAGTAGCCAATGAATACTGATGGTGGCTACACCCTTAAGGTGCCCAATTCCTTTGGGGAGGGAGGCACATTCCTAACCCTATTGGCTAGCTCCCTCCAAAACAGGAAGGAGGATTCTGCAGAAAGGGGTTAACCTCAGCTCTGGGCACTCTAGGGGTGACCCCAGCTGGGGTGGACACTTCTGCTTGTGTTGACTAATTTTCCTGCCAGACCTGCTGCCAAAAGTGGGGCTTGGTCTGGGGACGAGCATCTGCAGAACAAAAGGCAGGAGCCGCCAAGTGTTGCTGTTCCTGCAGAGGGGAGGTGTGAAGCACCTCCACCCAGGGCCGGCTTTGTCCCTCACTCCTGAGAGCACAAAGACTGTTCTTGCAGGGTTCAAGAATGGACTTAGACACTGCAGGGCCATATTGCTCATATGGCTATGCCCTCACCTCTAGTGTAGAACACCTTGCCTTAGGGCTTCAATGCTTGCTAGAGGGGTGACTTACCTATGCCACAGGCAGTGTTTTGTAGGCATGGCACCTAGCAAGGGATGCCATGTCGACTTTATCATTTTCTCCCCACCAACACACACAATCTGCAGTGGCGTTGTGCATGTGTTTGGTGAGGGGTCCTTTAGGGTGGCATAATACAAGCTGCAGCCCTTAGGAACCCTCCCATGTCACAGGGTCCTTGGTACCACTGGTACCTTTTACAAGGGACATAGCTGTGTGCCTGGGGTATGCCAGTTGTGGAAGCAATGGTACAGTTTAGGGAAAGAACACGTGCTGGGGCCAGGTTAGCAGGATCCCAGCACACACTCAGTCAGGTTAGCATCAGATAACAGGCAAAACGTGGGAGGTGACCATGTCAAAAGGGGCATTTTTCTACAGTAGTTTCTTAACATATACATAATCTAGTACGTACAGCTGACTTCAGAAAAAACAGATGCTAATAGGGCTGTCCATTAAAATAACCACTTGACATCCAGATGGGCATCATTTAAACAATTGAAATGCATAGTTCTACCTGCACAAAGTCCCTCTTAACCATTCTGGGGTCATTCTCAGAATCACCAGAAATATCTCCTAAAGTCTGGCTCCAACTGTTTAGAGGGAGAGTGAGAGACTTGACAATAAGTGATTGTGCTACAGTACACACAAACACCACCACCCCACTTACTTTCAGCTTAGGTTTTTATTTTAAAAAATACCCTTCTGACTCCTCTATCTTTTTAACTTGAACTGCTATAAATAATTGAGACTGCATACAAAATTATATATATGGCGTGTCAAAGACATTCCTGTCATGTGGCTAGTGAGCAAGAGCAACACTGCTTCACAATTGAGTGCCTCTTTAAAAACACATAAATTGATATGTACAATCGTATGTATTCGACAGTGAACAAAGCAGAGACATAGCTTCGGTTCCAGATCAACTTCATTCAGTGTACAACTAAGTAGGACAATACATGTAGCATGTTTTACTTAATTCCACTGCAACATCAGGCAAAGTGGATGAGGATGTTTTATAGCACAACACATCCAGTGTACCATTAGGTATATAAGGTTTTTTATGATATGTAACTGATTCCAGGCATATCGAATAACTTCCACAGACGTGTGTATTGTGGAATAGACTGTACAGACATTTTATCAATGCGAACATCGTTCATGGTAGATTAGAGGCACGTGGGGGTACAACGCCCGTTTTCAATCAACTAATCCGTCAGTGAGACTTTTGTCAAGCCTAAAGTGATAGGCCTTCCTCCTGGACCGCGGAGCATTCGCCCACGCCTTTCTACCCAAGTTCTTTAATTTAGGAGATTACACCATCCACTTAATGGCAAATCTGCGTCAGACTAACACCGGTGTCGTAAAGACAGCTCTTCTTTTCATTTAATGTTTGGCTGTAGAAGTGGGTATACGTAGGCAAGCCTTAGGCGGTTTCACTTGTGCAGGCCAGAGTTTGATGTAACCCCGTACACTATCAGCTATACTGTGATGTTCTGGGGTTTCCCCGTAGGTGACACACTACATATGGCTGTGCCAGTTATAGAACAATTATCTTTTCTATTATAGTCTATTCTGTGCAGCATTAGAAAGGTTACAGAACATTTGGAAGAGGATAAAGTTTGAATCTAGCATTACTAGAAATTTTCAATATCCGTTAACAAACTATTGACTATTTGTCCTCAGGTTTATGGGTACTGTAATCTGATTCCAATTCCGCCTTTGCTATTAGCAGCGTTCGAAGGATATCAGTTTTTATAGCACCATACAAATGCGAGATGAATTTATTTCTAGATTCCATACAGCCATCAATGACAGTGTAGCAGAAGTTTCTGGCATATGAGGGAAGGAGACCCATTTACTCTAGGCTGACTTGTTCAGTGTTCTGTACTGTAGATACTTAGGTCCGTATTTATACTTTTTTAGCGCCGCGTTTGCGTCGTTTTTTGACGCAAAATCGGCGCAAACTAACAAAATACCATTGTATTTTGTAAGTTTGCGCCGATTTCGACTCAAAAAACGACGCAAATGCGGCGCTAAAAAAGTATAAATACGGGCCTTAGTGCTTGCAGTGCCAAACGTATCCTTCATCCCGTTCAAATAATCTAGGTGCCAAAGTGTAAACTCTATATCCCTGGCCACCATCTTCAATTTGGAAAGTATTCAGAATAGGAAGGTTGCGTATAGTGCGCGCACAGGTAACTATTTAGTCATTTGGTTTCAATGGCTCACAGGTGGCTGATTTAGAAATGCTGTATCACTCCTAGGTCCAACAGACAAAAAAGTAGGTCATCCTTGATTGGTGCCTTGTTCATACCTTCTAAACAGCCTGTGTCAAGTCCAGACCTTGAGCAAATCAAACTTGTAATGTCGGGCTGTTTGGTCCACCGTCATTGTTCCATTTCAACACTACCCCTCTTCCTGCCCCCATATCAAGTGTTTCAACATCTTGCCCAGCGTTTGAAAAGTCATCCTGGACTATGTGCATCTGCATCCCTGGATCATGTATAAGCATCTTGACAACACAATCATCTTATGGCTATTTTCTCATTAAGGACAAGTATAGTGATACTAAACAATCAAAACTTGTTGATTATGTCCCAGTGCAGAGTTTGTGATCATGATTCATAGGGATAATAAGTGCTATACAATTCAGTACAATACAGTTCTCAGATAAAGGAACTATGTTCACTATCTCAAATACATGCTTCTTCTAAAAAATGTAGTGAAGGAGAAAACTAATGAGGCCTTTTTCATAAAATAGAATTTTTTTAAAAAAAACAGTATTGGCATCCATAACATTCATGCACAAGAATCAGTGCCGGCTGGATTACCAAATAGGCAAAGAAGACACTGGCCTATGGGCCCCATGCCTTTTAGGGGCCCGAGACAACGGATCAGAAAAATATTGATTTGCTCTGGAAAGAAAATTACAATCAAGCTTTCTTAAATTGTTTCCAAAAGAAAAAAAATAATTAATCAACCCAAAGAAACAAAAACTTTACTTTAAAGACTATAGAAAAAATACTGTACTAAGGTAATGTACCCATTAACTACTAAAAGTACATAAACCATAGACATCAGATTCAAATAGCAGTTTGTCTCTTAAAAGCTCATCTTCTGTCAGCTGTCGATCTGTAAAAGAAAAAAAAAAAAATCAGTGCAAACTACGTACGTGTAATGTTTAGTTTTGTGTAATAAAATTGGTTTCTTAAAATTGTTGGTTGGTAAAAATTACAAAGATATTAGGAGATAATTTGTGAGGGGTCCCCCAAAATCTCGACTGCCGAGGGGCTTCCGTAGGGTTATCCAGCACTGACAAGAATGTAACTTGCAGTCATGGAACCTGCAGAAAGTTTCTTACATGGGTCTTTTATCCCTCCTTATTTCAAACAATTCTCGTTAATGCACAAAAATAAGTTAAAGAAAGGTTGCAGTCGCACCTTGTCCCCGAGGGTAAAGAAGGAGGCAAGCCTTACTTCAGTGAATTTCAGCAAATGAGGTTGGTATGCGTGGAGTATCTCTACAGGTGCCTTCATTTCATTCAGTGTGTGTGTATATGTGTTTTGAAAAGTTCTGTTAATTGTAAGTATTAAAGGGGGGATGTGGGCAAGATGGCGAACGGAGTGGACACTTAACAATCAGCTCCGCTCCAGGCCCGTCTAATATCCTGATGAAGTAACCCCACCTGGGCCCCCAGCCGTCTGAAAAATTAATTGTCTGGCCAGAGGGTGCCAAGGGGAGGTCACACAGGAACAATGTTTGCTTCCTAGGGTTCCCGGAACACGCAGAAGAACCTAACACTGAACTTTTTCTAGAGAAATGGTTGTTGACCACAGTGCTGGGACACAAAATACCGACCCTCTTCTCCATTGAACGAGCACACTGAATCCCGGGCAGATCACTATCACCTGGTGCCCCACCCAGGCCACTAATAGCCTGGCTCCTCAACTTTCAGGACAGAGATATTATCCTCCAGAGCATCCGGATGAAGGGCCCATGGAGGTTCGAAAATACCACCATTACAGTCTACCCTGATTACACGATAGAAGTACAACGCAAGAGAAACTCATTCATCAGGGTTAAGCAACGCCTACGTGAACACAACATTAAGTATGCGCTGATATTCCCTGCAAGACAGAGTAGTGGACGGAGAGAAAACTCACATATTCTCAACCCCGGAAGATGCTTGGACATAGCTGCACGCCAAGGGCCTAGCGAGGCCGACTTAAGAGGAACCTCTGTCGGAGGGATGGCTGATCCCCCCAGTCCCGTCGTAAAAGGAAACCAAGGACCAGGATGCACCCAATGAAGGCCCAAGCGGCAGAAGGCCAAGCTCAAGCCCTACTTGACGCCATGCATCACATGTCCAATATGTACGATGCTCTAGGTGAGGCTCACACTTCGGCTACAGACTCCTCAGAGTGCCACTCCAACAGCACGATAACTTGCTGCCAACAGGGTCCGGACATTACTCCACGCACATCAGAGGACCTGTGACATTGCCTCCACTGATGGCAACAAAAGGAGACTATATGAGGACAACTCCTGGCGCAGTGGGGAGGCAATTTTGTACAGGACTCAAGACCCAGAGGACAATCAGTCTAGAGAGAGATCCGTCTGAATCAGGTCAGGGTACCCAAACGACCACACATGTACATTCAAATCACCTCAAAATTGTGAAAACTGATCAATGGCATAGCTGCAATAAGGAATCCCGACAACTGCTAAATGCATGTGCACCCCAAAGAAGGCTGGGGACGAGGGCCGATGGAATCTGGTCAGCTTGTAAAAATGGGCCAGAGAGGCTCTGGACACAGTTCCGGATTAGGCATGTCCCCAATATGACTTTCTGAATGGACGACGCTCAACCCACTAACGGGTTTGGACTTTGTTAAGTTCACAGGGGTATGGTGGGTTGGCTGTAGGCCCGTTGGCCACAGACCTAAGACGGTTGATGTTGAAATGGTTTATGATGTTAACAAGGAATCCAGGATGAAGACACGGGATGACGTGGGTGGGGAAGACAGTGGGATGAAGGCACGGTCATACTTAAGACATTGCGTCATGATAATGCAATAGAAGCGGGACAGGGCATTGAACGAACAACACACAATCACAGTTACATGGGAGCCACACAATATAATAGCTTAACGTGGAATGTGAGAGGTGTGGCAACATCGTTTAAGAGCCAATGGGTACACTCCTACCTGAAACGCCACAATGTGCAAATAGCGATTATCCAGGAAACACACCTCAGTGCAGGGGAATTACAAAAACTCAAAACTAAATGGAGGGGACCGGTTCACGGCATGACGCTGTCGGCATTCGCCAGATGGGTTACTTATCTGGGTGGCATCTGCAGTCCCTTACACTATATAGCGCGTCACAGTGGACGCGGAAGGCAGATACGCGCTAACAGAAGGTACACTGGACAGGGAGCCCCTAGCACTGGCCGGTATTTATGCCCCCAATTTAAAACACAAAGAATTTCTGTCATCCATTACACCCACACTCTTTCATGACCCCTTCGTTTCATGCATATTGGGAGGCGACTTCAATTGCATTCCAGATGTAGACACAGATAGATCCCACCCTCCTCTACCCGGGGCTCCCAGCAGAATTACCACACTTGGACTTTGCTCATGGATGTCTGACAGAGGGCTACATGATATATGAAGCTTACAACATCCCCAAAAACAGGAGTACTCCTTCTACTCCCCGGTACACCCGCCACACACTAGAATAGATCTGATACTTGGACCAAAAACCTGCTGCGAGATGTCCTGCAGGTGGAATACATTGTAGTACACTGTCGGACCACTGCCCGCATAAGATTAGTCTCCAGTGGGGCAGGTCACACAGAAGCATACCAATGTGGCGCTTACAACCAACAGTACTCACGGACCCTCCATTCCGTTAGGAGCTGGCTGAACGAATTGCCAGTTATTTCGAGCACAGAAAGCACACAGCCTCCTCACAAGCCATAGAATGGGACGCTCACAAAGTGGTTGTACGGGGTCACTGCCTCTCGGCCACAGGGGGAGTCAAAAGTGATCTCACGTGTGAACTGCTTGCACTGGAGACGGACTTGCATGCCATGGAAAAAGATGTGGCACAGGGCAAAGCGGACCCAGACGTGCTTCAAGAATTACGAGTGAAACATAAGGATGCAGACTCACGACTGCGTAGACATGACTATAGACAATATATCACTAGGTTGCATGCAAACGGCGATCGCTCCAGTAGGCTGCTACCATGGCTGATTAATGGCAGACAGAACCACACTCCGTTGGAGCTATTAGGTTAGAGACGGGTAACATTGTCAACCCCCAAGTACCTATAAATGAAGCTTTTAGGGATTACCACTGCATGCTATATGCAGAAGCACCAATACCCACCTCAGCACAATTAGAAGACTTCTTTACTAACCCTTCCATTGACCCAACTCACCCCCCTACATAAAATGGAGGTCTACGAGCCCATTGACATAGAAGAGATCCGTACCACATTGCGACAATTAGCCCATAATAAAGCGCCTGGAACGGACGGGCTACCAGCCGAGAACTACTCCACTTTCTCAGCTCACTTAGCGGGTCCATTACTGGAGGTGTTGAACGAAGTGCAACAACGGGGCAGTGGTCCTACCTAAACCAGGCTGCAATCCGCATGGTGCAGGACAGATTGGGTCACACGAATGTGCTGACATGGCTGTCAGATCACACATGCCCTCACTCACACAGCAACACCCTGATGGACACAGCCCGAACATGCTGGCGTAGATTCGTACAGGGGGCCCAACACCGCCTTACTCCCCCAGGATCCCGCTGCTGGGCATGCAGGTACACACACTATGCAATGGGACCTTGGCTGGCAGCTGGGCTGAACACAATAGGGGATTTTCTTTAAGGAGGGCACGCTTCTGACATATGCAGACATTGTGAACACTCACAACATAGGCTGAGAACGCTTCCTAACCTACTGCGCCATGAAACAGCTTATACAAAACACATGGCGGAATGGTGATACTGAGCCCCCAACATCAGCCACACTTCACCTACTACTGTCAGACAATGGGCACACCAGAGTGGTCTCCATGCTGTACGGCGCTCTCCTGGGAAGTACAGAAACAGGCCAGGCGGGAGCTAGAGCCAGGTGGGAGGCAGACCTACCCAGCCCAATGTCTCAGTCAGCTTGGGCCGGGGTGCTCCAGCACATGAAGGGTGTGTCCCGCAACCCTAGATTTTGCTTCACTCAATTTAATTATTTACACCAAGCCTACTTATCCCATCACTGGATCTATCGCATGTTGCCCCACGAATGCCCTAGATGTGGAGACCAGGAAGCCAACTTCTATCACATGGTGTGGATCTGCCCGCCCATGCAACGTGCCTGGCATGAAGTTACCACATTAACGGGGGAACTGACAAACCACCCACTGCTTCCCACCCCTGAGTCCTGCCTACTAGGCATACGCACTAGGCCCAAGGGGGACAAACAATTACATAGGGTCATAGACCTGACTTTTGTCCTATTCACACGCCTCATAGCTATGCAGTGGAAGGCGTCAACTACCTCAAGTGTAAATAACGTGCTAAAAGGGCTACTACAGTGGGCTGGGGCCGAAGCACAAGTACTTCATTCACTGAATGATAGGGGTGTGGAGGTGGCAGGACGTGGAAACAGGGACTACATTGCAGAGGCCGAGGCTAAAAACGACTTACATCCCCCCTGAATTACGAAAGCTGATGTTCACTAGATGACAACTAGCACATCAAGATCGCCTCGCGAGAGGGCACCTTGTGTTAGGTGATAAACAGGTCACATCTATAGCCCAGCCAGAGACAGCCATAGCACACAGTAAGGCGTGACACACTACCCAACACAACAGAGATTGGAGCCTGGGTAACGACGCCAGCACCACTTATGGGATCACACTCAAGTACATGGGTAAAGCCTGGGAAACATTACATCACCACAATTATATCCAGGATTGTCAGATATAAGGTAAATGTCACAAGAATGCTGCCTTGATTACCATCACTCTCAGAACTTAGCATCCTGACGATGTGAGAATATACACATATGCATACTGAAGATAATGTTTGACGGCAAATGTCATTTGTCTAAGAACTTGTAGTAATTTTGGACTCCTTTCCCTTTTACCTACCCCCCTCCACAGCCTCCATAATGAATACCTGATATTATGTATGTGCATGTACAACAAACGCCTAGTGTTCTGCATCGTTTGATTATGTTGTAACGATTAAAATAAAAACAGATTTGAAAAAAAAGTTAAAGTATTAAATAATGCTTGATTCAGCATGGGGGGGTGTTCCTGCATCCGGTTGTCCCTGGTGTTGGAACATGTTTACCCTGCTGTAATTTCTCCCACTAAAGTCGGGAGGGTCTGGCGGTTGCAGCATTCTCATTCTGGATTTTGCTGTTGCAGCAAAACTCATTCTGGATTTTTTTCATGGTTGACGGAGGATAGAATGCCAGAAATTACATTTCCTTCCCTCCTCTACCCCCCGTCCCCACCACCCACACAGCAGGTGGTAAATGTATATGTTAAAACTCATAAAACTTGTGGTTTTCCAATCAGTAAATCGGGTTCCACATAGCAACTCCTCATCCCAAGGAACGTAATTTATAATTGCATAGTACTGGAACGGATTTACCACACATTATTTACTATGCTACACTAGTGTGCATCTCAGAATCAGGGCTCTAGGGGGGCTTTTTTGTGCTTACCCTTAAACATTCGTGCATTGGTATTTTCTCAGTATACATTTTGACTTTAATGTTCAAATTAATGTCTTTCAGAAACCAGCGGCATACACCGAAAACCATTACCGAGAACTCTTCCATTCCAATGATGAGCCAAGCTGCAACCAAGGAGAGGGTGGATAGCAACTTGATGGAAGAACAAAATACAGAGCATGTGGAAGAGGGAACGTAGGGCTGCCACAGTGCTACTCAGACTGCATCCTAAGTTAAGCCTCATTCACCTTTTGTATAGGTCGACTCTTCTATTCAATGGACAAAGCAAATTGTTAAAGAAATCATCCTTATCAACCCGAGTGCGTATTGAGCCTGCATAGCAGTTTCTGCAGTAAAGAAAAGGCCACGCTTCTACACCAAGATTCTGTCCTTTTTATACTCTTCACAACAATCATTGTGGCTACGTTCTGGCTCTGGTGAGGAAAGTGAGGAAGCGCTTGAATAGCACCCAGCGCGCTCCATCATAGGTTAACCAAAATTGCCATTTCGTCCTCAATTTTAGGTGTGGATGCGTTTTTAAAGACACAAGGACCTCTGATTGACCGAAGGGGAGATGAATGCAAGCATCATGAATAAGGGATGGATTTTTGCCTGAGCACATCCTATTTCTGCACCTACCGTCTTAATTAGTATCGCTAGCAGAAATAAATAATATTTGTAAATGAAAGCATTGATGCTAGAAGATTCAACACATTTAATGGAAATTTGAGTTTTAATATGTGCACAGACTGACCTAACAAGTCATCAGTTTCAACATCCATTAGACAGCTATATTTCAGGGGGCATTTAAGTCTCCTGAAATGCAAACATAATTTTAATGCGAGAAGACTAAAAGAAAATATTTGTACTATATGTAGCAAGCTACAAAATGTTTCGAAGAAGGAAAACAATAATTTTAAATGTACACACCAAATAATTGTTCAGTGCTCAACATTTCATTTGTTACAGTAAACACCTGTAACCGGAAATCTGCAACGAGAGCTGCCAGATCTCGGCATGTGCACTAAATATCGTGTTGCTGCTCCAGTTTTCACTTTTTCACTTAACAAATCAGTGCATTTCGGGAGTTGTAATATTTGTCTGAGTCAGCCGATCAATTTTTACTAACAAAATTGATAATGACTTGCAACTTAAAACCCGCGTCTCTGAAGGTGTTGTGTAGTGTGCATGGAGAGTAAGTGAACGGGTGGTCTGACTCACCAGCACCAACTAAAGGCCTGTTCATCTGCCTGCCTGTACCTCTCGCTGTCTGTCTGTCCAACTCTATCTGTCCACGTGCACCTGCCTGTTCCCTGTCTTACTGTGTGGGTCTATATATGGGTGTTTGCATGCACATTGGTGCCTATATATTTATGGAACTATTTGCGCTGTTGGACATTTGTTGGAGAGGCTGTGTAGTAGTTCTAGTGGCTGACTGTATGGATGTTGGTTTGTGCATGGATGCATTTACGTCTGGTGATACATGTACATGGATATCAGTAGGTCTGTTGCTGTACCTATTGTCAGGAATAAGGTGAACCCAGAGTGCAGGCAGGCCCTGCTGACCCCTTATACTCAAGTCCGGGACTGATAAAGGCAATACCTTGTTTCAGAGAGAAACAAAGAAAATGATAGGTTAACAGATGCTTGCCAAAAAAGGAGAGCTGTGAAAAGGTATAGATAGAGGATTGCAAATGCTGGCATTAGTAATATAACATTCTGAAGTATACAATTGTATTCTCAGCCAGATGTACACTAACCTCTCCTGTTCTGTCGAAAGGCAAAGATGCAGACAGAGAATGTCTCCAGCTAAATTCAAGACAGCACATCTCTAGTAGAAGGCAAATACAAAAAACACAAGAAGTACACAAACACCTGAGGAATTTGAGGAGGGAGCACGGATAAAATGGAAACTAAAAAAATGATAGCAGAGGAAGGCCAAATGTGAACATGAATGAGCGCGAGGTAAACGCCCCAACACACAAAGTTACCAGGCACAGGGTGATTCAAACCCTTGTTTCTTATGCTGTCACAACCATCCATGCCCCAGATGTGACTGCAAATGGTGGCCATATTTCATAAAGAACAAAATAGTTTCTTACATGTAGGTGTAGTTTTGCAGCTTGAAGAATTTTCTGGATTCACATGATGGGCATATTCCGCCATCTAGTGGTTAGGACCCGAATTCTCCAATTTAGTAGTAGTCCTTTTCTCTTGTTCCTCTTTTTTTTGTTTGCTGTTTGGCGTCGCCAACTACCACCATTTGGTGCTTGGACTATCTTCTGACGTCATGTGCCCTCCCCAGAAGCCTTCCTGTTGGTCGCTATCTTCAGATTCTTTTTTTTTTTAATCATCTCATCTTCTGGGGAAACCAGAAAATTCTTCATGCTGCAAAACTACACCTACAGGTAAGAAACTATTTTGCTTTGTAGTG
The DNA here is from genome assembly GCF_031143425.1 of Pleurodeles waltl. Taxonomy (NCBI): domain Eukaryota; kingdom Metazoa; phylum Chordata; class Amphibia; order Caudata; family Salamandridae; genus Pleurodeles; species Pleurodeles waltl. The sequence continues at coordinate 709,079,773 of NC_090442.1, forward strand.
TGAATCTTTTCTGGATTCACATGCTGTGCATTCATTTTGTAGCAGTATTTAATCCTGAAGTGGCTGGGATGAAGATGAGTTTAAATTTGTAAATGAATGCATTAACACTCTTTGTCTGACTTGAGCTTCTTTGTTCATTTGAATGTCTATGCAATAGTGTCTTGTGAATGGATGCACGTATGATCAGATAGCTGCCATACAAATGTCCTGTAGAGGTATCTTGGTTAGAAAAGCTATTGTTGCCCTTTTTTGCATGTTGAATGTGGTCTTGGGTTGTAATTTAATGGTGCTCCTGCAATTGAGTGACACAATTGGATCATTTGAGATATCCATTTTGCAATTTTTCCTTTTGTAACTGGATTACCCTTGTAATTTTCTCCAAAGGCTACAAATAGTAATTTTTGTTTTTCTGACTGCTTTTGTTCTTTCTATGTAGTACCCGATTGCTGTTCTGGCATCCACAGTGTGTAGCGCACTTTCTGAGCAGTTATTTGGTTCTTGGAAAAAACTTGGGAGTTGGATTGACTGATTTAAATGGAAATGTTAAACTACTTTTGTTACAAAATGTGGGTCGGTTATTATGACTAGCCTGTCCATGTGAATTTGCAGATAAGGTTTTTGAAAATTGAGAGCTTGTAATTCCCTCAATTTACGCAGTAATGTAATTGTCACTAGGAAAGAAGTTTTTAGCATGAGTATTTTTAAAGATGCCTTGTGAAGAGGCTCAAAGGGTTTCCCACTTATTTGTGTTAGCACCAGGTTTAAGTTCCATGTTGGTGCAGGCCCCCTTCTGAGTGGTGCTATTCTTTTTTCTCCCTCTAATTACTGGGAAGTAAAGAGTCTTCTTCCTATATTGCCCTTTGTATAGGGCACAATAGCTGCTAAATGTACTTTTAAGGAAGCATATGTTAGTTTGCAATCTAGGACATGAGTAAGATATTTCAGGACTGTAATGTCTTTTGTATTTTGATGTAGTAGGCCCACCCTTTTGCATCAAGGAGAGTATCTTTTCCATTTTGCCATATAACATGTTCATATAGTTGGCCTTCTTGCTGCTCTGAGGACTGCCATTGACTTCTCTGACAGATGCAGGTGACCAAACTCTAAGGCCCTCATTATGAACATGGCGGTCTGAACCGCTGTGGTGGCAGTCATTACTGCCAACGGCATGGCGGTCCAGACCGCCATATTCTGAACATGGTAGTGAACTGGCTGCAAGGCAGCCAGTTCACTAACACCCACTGCCAGGACCAGAGTCCACCGCCGGGCAGACTGTGAGCACATCCGACTCCCCCCTTTCCACAATCCCTACCCACCCCCCAATCCCATAGAACAGCCTCCACCCCCCAAACCCCATGCAGGTCCCCCCACCCCGACCCTCACCGTCCCCCACCCCTTCATACAGGTCCCCCACACCTCAACCCCCCACATCCACACTCACCTATTCACGTACATGCACACACGCAGACATGCACTCAGACACACATCCCCTCCCCCCACATACACTCACGCACACCCCCATGCACACACACACCCCTCCCACCTCAGACACCTTTTCCGTCGCGCTGCTCAAGGAGGGAACAGGCTTCCCTGGATGCTGCTCCGCCGCCATCACCACCTCTCCCAACACTGCCACGCCTATAACTGCTTCATTATAGGCGTGACGGTGTATGGAGTGATGTGGTGGTGAGGGTGGAGCAGCATCTACCCCCGCCACCGACCACTCGCATGGCGCGTCTCGGCTGTGAGCCACCATGCGTCATTATATGGCGGGATGCTGGCCGCCAACACTGGCAGTCTTTCATTGACCGCCGGCACTGTTGGCAGCGGAGCATCCCGCCAAGAATATAATGAGGGCCTAAGTGTTCAGGATCCATGCTGCTAGACTTAAAGTTTCTGGTTCTGGATGGAGAACTTGCCCCCTCCTCCCTTTCATTGACAGCAGGTTGTGAAATGTTGGTAGTTTCTGGGAGTTTTCTTTTGCTATTTCTATATGTTCCGAATAGCAAGTGTGTCTCGCCCACTGAGGGGCAATAAGAATTAGTCATCTTCTCCTGTTTGCATGTGCTGATTACTCAGTTTATCAATGGTTTAGGGGGAGAAGCATATGCAACTATCCCTGGCCAACTTATCGAAAGGGCATTCCCTATTGATTAGTGGTGTGGGTGTCTGGCTGTGAAGTATTGGCATTTTTCATTTGTCTGCGTTGCAAAGAGATCTATTTTTGGTGCACCCCAACATTTGAATAACTGTTTGAGTACTGATTGATTGAATTCCTACTCTTGGGTAGATAATACTTGTCTGCTTAGTTTGTCTTCATGGACCTTGTCTTTCCCTGGGAGATGAAGTGATAACAGGTAACTCTGTCTTTAAATTGCTTATTTCCAAATATGCTGTGATAATTTTGACATGACAAACTATTGAGTTCTCCCCTTGTTTGTTTATATAAAACATTGTCGCATTGTCTGCTTGTATCAGTTATGATTTTCCACATAGCTCTTTCTAAAAGGCTTTTAACGCTAGGAACACTGTCTTTAGTTCCAGGTCATTGATATGCTGTACTGCAGTGTTCTGTCCATACACCTCTTACACTGAGAGATCCCATGTGTGCTACCCCCATGAATGTGCGAAGCATCTGTACTAATGGTCACTGTAGGAGTTGGTTGTGTAAACGGTATTCCTGCCATTAACTGTGTTCTGTTATACCACACCTTCTCCTCCTGAACTTTTTGCGTGACAACCACTAGGTCCTTCCAACTCCCTGCTGATTGTGAAAATTGGATTTGTAGCCACTCTTGAAACAATCTCATATGTAGCCTTGCACATGGAATGAGTGGGATGCACAAGGTCATCTTGCCTAGGATTTTCTCCACAGTCCTCAGTGTCAGAGACTGACCCTCCTGGTAAGGGCAAGTTTCTTGAAGTATTGATGCTACCCTCTTTTCGCATATATAAGCTTTTGCCTCTAATGAGTTGATTCTTGCCCCCCAGAAAGACTTTAGCATTGTTGCATTGTTGATGATTTTTCAGTATTTACTGAAAATCCTAGATTGATGTGTTGTTATTAATTTTTGAATATCTGTTTTGCATTTGTTCAATGAATTTGCTCCAACCAACCAGTCGTCTAGATAAGGGTAGGCATGAATTCCTTGTCTTCTTAAGTGTGCTGCTGTAGCCGCTACGCATTTTTTAAAATACTCTTTGTGCTGACTTTGTTCCGAAAGCTTGTACTTTGAATTGGTAATGAGTATTGTTGACGACAAATCTCAGGAATCTTTTGTGCTTCTGATTCATTGGAATGTGCAAATGAGCATCCTTGAGGTCTATGGTTGCTATATAATCACCTTTTTGAATCCGTGGGATAACCTTCTGCTGTGCTGTCATCCTGAATTTTTGTGTTTTTATAAACATGTTTATAAATCGCAAGTCCAAAATAGGACATAGAGTTCCATCCGGTTTTATTATAAGGAAATATGTTGAACAGTTTCTCTGATTGATTTCCTTTTTGGCACCTTTTCTATGAATTCCTTCCCCAACAAATCCTCTACTTCCTTCAGTAGACGTGATGTTTCTTCCTTTGAGAGGACCTATTTTGTTGGTCCTTTTGCCCGGTGTGTTTTGATTAGTTCTCTGCAATGTCCATATTTTATGATGTTTATGATCCAATTGTCTGTTATCTTCCTCCACTCCTGAGGAAAGTGTTTATTCATCCTCCCACAGGTGTTGAATGTGAGCAGTTTTGATGCTAAGAAGAGTCACTTTGTGGCGGGTGCTGCTTTGCCTCTATGAGGCTGCACTCTTCCCCGTGTACGTCCCGAAAGGACTGTCACCTTTGCATCTGAAATTGCCAGTGCTTATTGTCGTCTGGGATTGGCCTGCTCCTTGAAATCCCTAATGTGTCTATGCCCTGGAGAAACTCCCTCTCCTTGTCGGTCTTCTGATAGGAGCTGTTTCTCTTCTTAGGTGACCTCTGAATTGCAGAGTTCCCACAGATTTAGTGGTGTCATTGTCCTTTTACAACTGCTGTAAGGTATCATCTACAGCACTTCCAAAAAGGTGTTCACCGTTGACTAGAGAGTTGAGGATACTTGCTTGGACTTTAAAACAGACATCCTCAACCATGCATGGCGTCTTAGTGTTGTCCTTACTGTCATCTGAGGGCTAGCTGTATCTGCAGCATCAAGAGCTCACTTGAGGTAAGTGTTAACTATATTTCTATCTTCCTCAGCCAGTGCTGCATGCCTTGTTTGGTACCTCTCAGGTAGGTATTTCATCAGCTCTGCCATTTCATCCCATTTCTGGTAAGTGTATCTGTTTAGCAGAGCACTGGAGTTTGAAATTCTCCATTGATTTGCTGCCCCGCCTTCAAATATGCTTCCAACCAAAATCCATCGTCTTACTTTCTTTATTCGGAGGTGGACCAGCTGTCATTGGTATATTTGCCCTTTTCCTTGCAGTAGCTGCAACAACTGAATTCGCTGAAGCTGTTACTCTTATGTATAAAGGATCCTTTGAGCAATGTCTATATTTTTTCCTCAGTGCTGTGCAAGTTGCAGGCTCCTTGAAAGCCTCTCTCCCCTGATCCAAAATGCTTGGAAGCACTGGTAGAATCTGAATTTTAGTTTGAGAGGGAAATAATGTCTTGAGTAGGAAGCAGGACTGGGCCTTTTTCTCTTCTAATTGTACCCCATATTATGTAGCTGCCTTTTCTTATAAGCTGACCATACATCGCAGTGTCATCAGGGGGCAATGGTCCCGGAGGGGTAGGTGTCAATGACCTCTTCAGGGGAATCAGTCTCAATATCTTGCCATTGGCTCTCTGTGAATACAGATCCTTCAAAAAGCATTTCCATAACTACATTCGCAGGATCCTCTTTAAAGAAAAACTCCTTTTCCAGTTCTTCATGTGGCTTCAGAGTTGTGGATTCCAGTTCCTCGACTTCCTCCTTGCACTGTCATCATGCCTCCAGGGCTTGAGTGGAATACAAAATTTCCAAAGGGGTTCGCTGAAGTCCCTTTTTTGAAGGACTGCTGCCATTTCTGCCTCAAGCCACTTCTTTTTTCCTTCAATTTCTGCGACCCTTTCTTCGGCGTTGATGCAGATTTTCTTTTTGGCGTCAACATTTCCTCAGACAGAATCTCTTTTGCCAACTTCTTCGGTGTTTCTCCCTTTCCCTCTTCTCTCGATGCTGAAGATTCTTTATTTCAATCAATTTTCTAGTCTCCTTGACCTTGATCGCCTTTCGATGTCTTTTGAAGTGCCTGCAGTATCACTAACACAGGACCCGAGGGGTTCTTTTGATTGTGATTTGCATTCGGTCGATGACTTTTTTATGCCAACGCCCCTTTCAAACTTCTAGAGTCAGATTTTGCATCTCCACAGTGTATTTTTTCAGGGTTACCTTTTCTTTGTGCTGTTTTCTTTCAACATCAGTAATGGGTGACTCAACACCTGAGCCTTCTCCTTCTGCCCCCTCTGCAACATTTTCTTCCTCATCACTGGACAATCCCAAGTCCTTCAAGGATGGAGCTGGTTGTTGCCCGTGTGGCACAGGGAGCATGCCTCTGCTAATCTTTCAAGAGGACTGCCTGCACACCAGAGGACTCAGTATCTTCGGCTTAAAGTCTGAGCAAAAACTTGCAGTTGTCACTGTTTTGGTCGAGTGGTAGACACAGTGTACACTGTTGATGCTTATCTTTTTGGGCATATTTGTGGTGGCACTTTGGTCAAATTGGTTTCAGAATATGCAGAAAATTTGGAACCCATTATTTTCTTGGCAAAACTCTGTAGTACTCACAGTAATGCCTTATTTGGGAGAGCTCTAACCAGCTGCAGATTCCTTACCTCAGAATTATCCCCAGGCGTCAAGACTGGATCCTGAAATTTTTTCATGCGCAGTACCCCTGCACCCTAGTTGGTGGCGTGCGTGGTCTGGCTCTGCGTGGCATTGGCTGTGTCATCCACGCAAAAAGTGATGTGCGTGATGCCTATATAGGTGCCACAGCAGCATTCTGACGTCCTTTCTGTGACTTTCCACACCAGGAATGCAGAGTCACCAATAACACTGACCACTGGTGTGTGGACCACTGGTAGGTGGAACTAGGGTCCTGAAAAGGGAGCAGCCCTGTGCCTCTAAACTGTTTTGCAGAGCGGGGAGGATGCATGAGTCAGTAATTTCTCTGTGGCTAGATAGAGTCTCTATCAGAGAAGGTGTTACTGAAGGCCAGGAACCTGTCCATCTTGTACAGACTTCTAGCCGCAGATTCCTTACCTTAGAGTAGATACCCAAGCAGTGCCTCTCTGGAGATGGGGCTGCAAACTTGATTTAGAGTAGGAGGTCCAGTTGCACTGAATGGACAAAGTGCCTGTCCTAACATACCTGACTGTCCAGGCAGAAGTACTTGGTGAACGTTTGCACTGCTGCCTGACAGATGTCCAGGACCGGAACTCCTTGTGCTAGCACAGTAGTTGCAGCCTTTGCTCCTGTGAATTTGCACGCAGACCCTCTGGGAGTTGCATCTTGGTCAGAGCATAGCAGATCATAATGCAAACCATCAGTAAATGGTTTGTTTCTGCACAACCTTCCCTTTTTGGCTCTGACATATCTCATGATCGTCAAACTGGAACAGTTTTGTGGATTCAAGGTAGAACAAGGATGATCTTTTTGGCTCCAGAAGGTGGAGTCTCTCCTTTTCTTTAGAGGGATGAGGCGCAGTGTAAAAGTGATGGACTAACATATGTGGAACGGATAACTACCTTCGGCAAGTAAGATGCTAGGGCCTGAAGGACTAGTTATCTGGGAAGAAAAACATTTATGGAGACTGGGATCACAGCACCTGCAGTTCACTGATTCTCTGGGCAGATGTAATTACACCCAGAAAGGCTGTCTTGATGGTTAGAATCCTAAAAAGGTATGAAGTGGCTCAAAGGGAGCACACAGTAGAAAAGTAAGAACCAAGTTAACATCCCATTACGGCATAACAAATGGAGCTTGAGAAACTAAGTCTTGAAACCTTTAAGGAACCTTTTTACAATAGAGGACTTCGAGAGAAGGCTGATCTGGCAGCCACATGGAGGCCAAGATGACAGATAAATAACCCTTCAATCTGCCCAATACAGAACCCTGCTGGGCCAGGGTAAGGATAAACAAAACAACTTGGGAAATGTGTGCAGATAAAAGGTCAACCTGTTTGGCTGCACACAATGCCACAAACTTGTTCCAACGGCTGTCATATATAGTCACGGTGGAGGGACGCCGAGCACCCAAGATTACATTACAGACTTCGGGTGGAAGGTCGAAAGCTATCAATTGTTGCCGCTCAAAGAGACCTTGCACTACCTCTGGATGGAGACATCATTGTGATCTGCCAGGCATCTTTGACTGAGCTTGTCTGAGCTGGTGTTTAGCGATTCCGCAAGGTGTTGATCCACCAGAGAAATAACCTGACATTCCAGCATTGTCCAGAGACATAGGGCCTCTTGACAAAGGGTCCACATCCCTACCCGCCCTGTTTGTTACAGTACCACATGACAGGAATGTTATCTATGAACATCTGCACCAGCCTTCCCTTGATGGAGGGTAGAAAAGCTTTCAATGCCAGTCGGATCACACGGAGCTCCAGGTTGATGTGGAGCCTGGATTCTGCCTAAGGCTAGAGCCCTCTTATCTCTACCTCTCCCCATGGCCACCCAAGCCCAGGAGTGACGCATCTGTCACTACTCTCAGACCTGGTTCGGGAAGGGAGAGCGGTCTGTGACTGACCCATTGCTGTTTGTTAACCACCACTGCAGATCTTTTGCAGTGCCCTCTGGAATCTGAAACATGTTGGAGAGTCCCCTGATGTTGCGCCCACTAGAGCCTACATATGCCAGCGGGCATGTGTCACAATTAGGATGCAGGAGGCTGTTGGAAATGGCCCATTTTGCAGGGTAACCCCCACATTTTTTTGCCTTCTTCCATCTATTTTTTAAGTCGGTTTTTGCTGGTTTATTGTCTCTGCGCACTTTACCACTGCTAATCAGTGCTAAAGTGCAAGTGTTCCCTATAGAAATTGTACTGTTGATTGGTTTATCCATGATTGGCATATTTGATTTACTGGTAAGTCCCTAGTAAAGTGCACTAGAGGTGCCCAGGGCTTGTAAATCAAATGCTACTAGTGGACCTGTAGCACTGGTTGTGCCACACACACATTAGTAGCTCTGTAAACATGGCTCAGACCTGCCACTGCAGTGTCTGTGTGTGTGGTTTTAAACTGCCAATTCTACTTGGCAAGTGTACCCACTTGCCAGGCCTCAACCTCCCCTTTTACCACACTAGGTTAGGCCCTAGGTAGCCCCATGGGCAGGGTGCAGTGTATGTTTAAGGTAGAACATATACTAGTGTGTTTTAAATGTCCTAACAGTGAAATGCTGCCAAATTCGGGTTTCACTGTGCAAGGCCTATCTCTCTCATAGGTTAACATGGGGGCTGCCTTTAAATATCCTTAAAGCGCAGATTCCTTTTGAGAGTAGATAAAAATGTGGAGTTTAGGGTCTCTGAACTCACAATTTAAAAATACATCTTTTAGTGAAGTTGGTTTTTAAATTGTCTGTTTGAAAAGACCACTTTTAGAAAGTAGGCATTTTCTTGCTTATACCATTCTGTGACTCTGCCTGTTTGTGGATTGTCTGTCTGGGTCAGTCTGACAGTTGGGCTGTTTAGCACCACTCTAGACAGTGACACAAAAGGGGGCGGGGTGTAGCCTGCATATCCTGATGAGCCACCTGAGCTAGAGAGGAGGGAGGAGTGGTCGTTCACACCTGAAAGGACTGTGCCTGCCCTCCCACAATGCAGTCTCCGACCCCCTGGTGTGCGTCTGGGGCCTGGCCTGGACAAGGAAGGATCTTGCAAACTCTTGAGACTTTGCTTTGAAGTTTGCCAACTTCAAAGGCAGAACTGGATATAAGAAGAAGACCCAAAACCCCAGACTTTTAGAATCTTTCTGGAATCAAGAGGAACCTCTGCTCAGGAGAAGAGCTGAAGAGCTGAAGGAGGAGTACTGTCCCTTTGCTGTGTTGCTTTGCCGGACTGCCCTTCAGTTGCTGCTTCGTGAAAAGAGTGCAAAGGGTGAACTTTGCTGTGTGTCCTGCTTGAGAAAATTCTCCAAGGGCTTGGTGTATAGCTTGCCTCCTGTTGGAAGTCTCAGGACATCAAAGACTTCAGTTTCCTCAACCTGCAGCACTGGGAACTGTGTGTTTTGTGCTGTTCAAGAGGAGAAACCACTGCAACGCCGCAAATTATGCCGCTGGCCTGCACCGTGACCTGGTGACACCACACGGAGTCACATTGCCCCGCTTCGCACCATGACCCTGGTCTCACCGGCGCCGTCATCGGACGACTTCACCGAGCCACTGCTCGCACCGCGACCTGAGGGCCCTGCACTCTGGCATCACCTGCTGACACCGCAGCCTGGGTATCCCCGATGACGACGCTCCTGCTGACACCGGTGCCGCTGCCTGCACCGTGGCCTGTGGACCCCACTCATGAGGTACATGAAGCACTGTCCCATCCCGCACTGCAGCCCCGGTCCACCGACGCCAGCACCATCGACTCCTTTGTCGTCACCAGGCATCCTGCCTGCACCGTGCGTGGCCTGTGGACACCGCTCGTGATGGTCACGAAGGACCGTCCCGTCCTGCACAGCTGGCTTGGGCCTACCGAAGACATCGCTTCAGCAACAATGACATCGCTGCCTGCACCATGACCTGTGGACACTGCACATCGCATAGCCCCGCTTCACACCGCAGCCCTGGTCTCACCGACGCCGCTGGACGCCTTCTCCGAGCCGCTGCCTGCACTGTGACCTGTGGGCACCACGCGTCGCATCGTCCTGCTTTGCACTGCAGCCCCGATGCCATCCACTGCGGCACACCTGACTTCATCAGCCTGGAGTTCGATCCACAACGCGTGTGACCTCAATGCCCCGAAGACTCCTGCACCGACTCTGAAACCGACACCGTGACGTCAGCGACGCCACTCTCCAGAGCTCACCGCGAGGATCACGATGCCCTGCAAATCCAAGGTACTGTTTGAGGGTCTTCCCGACACCGTAGCTGGCCTGCAACGCCGCGGCCAGCCTGAACTGTTGGTTTTGTTGATCACAACGCCGTGATAGCCCCAGGTGGAGCTATCAACTTCAAGGAACTGTAGTTTTGAGTAGGTCTTGCAGACTTAATATTTTTCTTACTGTATGTTGGATTTTTATCATATTTAGTCTTGTTTTATATAGATAAATATTGGCTATTTATCTAAAACTGGTGTGGTGTCCTTTTCTATTGTTTTCACTTATTGCTGTGTGTTATGTGCAAATGCTTTACACATTGCTTCTGAGATAAGCCTGACTGCTCGTGCCAAGCTACCAAGGGGGTGAGCAGGGGTTATCTGACCTAGAGTGAGGGTCCCTACTTGGACAGGGTGCAAACCGACTGCCAACTAGAGACCCCATTTCTAACAGAGGCCATGAGGGCCAGTAGCCTCAGAGTCAGTCTCACTGAAATCCACTATGGAAGCTGAAACATTGGTATCATAGCCTGACTATCTTGGACATTCATTTGGGAGAATAAGCCCAAAACTGCACTGTGTCCCAGAAAAGCTCAGATGAAAGGAAGCATATGGAAAGGAGTCAGGAATGATTTTGGCACATTCACAGTGAACCCCAGGGAGTGCAGGAGGTACGCCGTAGTCTGGAGATGGGACACGTCTGCCTGGGGTGTGGCTGCCTTAAATAGCCATTCGTTGAGATGTGGAAGACTGGCACCCCTGATCTCCACAGATGAGTTGCAACCACCTCCATCACCTTGGTGAACACCTGAAGGGCACCGTAAGGCCAAAAGGTAGCAGGGTGAACTAAAAGTGCCTGTGTCCTACCATGAACTGCATGTAATGTCTGTGGACAAGCAGGAAGGGGATGTGGAAGAATGCATCCTGCAAGTCCAACCTTACCATCCAGTCCCCTGGGTCCAGGGCAGACAGGACCTGAGCAAACATGAGCATGCTGAAACTCTCACCATTTTCAGGAAGAAACTGAGAGGTCTACGATAGGGTGAAGGTCTCCATCCTTCATGTGCACCTGAAAGTAGCCAGAATAGCTGATGCCGCAACCCTCTCTATGGCTCCTGTAGGAAGCTGGCTCTGTATATACTACATCAAAATGAGGTACAGTGTGCACAGAGTCCAGGGGTTCCCCAGAGGCTTAACTTAGGCTAAAGTACATAATACTAATGCTCTCTCTTGTGGTAGTGTGGTTGAGCAGTTAGGCTTATTAGAGGGTAGTGCAAAGTATTTGTTGTACACAAACAGGCAATAAATGAAGTACACACTCAATGACTAACTCCAGGCCAATTGTTTTTATACTGCAAAAATATATTTTGTTACTCTAATTCTAGAACCATAAGATTCAGTTTGCAGGAAAATACATTTGTAAGTAAGTATCAAACAAATGTAACAACACCACTTTGTTTCAATTTGGCAAGTTAACTGGTTTTCAAGAACATAGCAAATATCTGTTTTAAAAGTTGACACACTGCAATTTTCAGACAGGAAGAAAAGTTAGTACAGTTTTTGAGATAAGTACCAGATTTACAGTTCCAGTCTCTGGGGGTTAGGATGTCCACAGGTCAGGGTTCAAGATAACCCCAAACACCCTACACCAGCAACATCAGGCCGGCTGGGTACAGAGGTCAGCGTTGCTGTTGGAATTAAAATGGGATCCTATGGAGACTGGGGGCACTCGGAATCAGATCTGCTAGCAGGTAAGTACCCGCATCTTTAGAGGGCAGTCCTTGGGGGGTGGGGGTGGGGGTGAGGGAGGAGGGGTTTGTGGGGGAGTACAGGTCAGCACCAAACACACACTCTCAGCAGCACAGGGGTGGCCGGGTGCAGAGTGCAAACTTAGCGTAAGACTCCCAAAGTCACAAAGATGCTGCAGGCTAGGTCCAGGGGTCGGTTCCAGAAAACCACAGGCTGGACATGGAGGAGGGCTGCCTGCTGAACGTTGGTGGACCAGTGGTCGGATTTTCCAAGGCCAGGGGGCTGCAGGTGCAGGGGTATCTTTAGGCGTCTGGAGTCTTAGTCCCGTTCTCTCGCGGTCAGGGGGGTCCTCCGGATTTAGGCTGCAGGCGTCGTCGTGTTGGCCCGGAGAGATCCATCCAGGGTGGACACTTGGTCAGAATCACCGGGGGACCTTGTTTGGACTGGTAGGCTACCTGGACACAGGCCGTGGGCGTTGGGTGCAGTGTGGGCAGGACTCGAGAATCCAGGGCAGTTCTGGAGTCCTTTGCTAGAGTTTCTTTCTGAATAGGGTCACTGTCCTGGAGATCTTGGTCCTCTTGTTTGCAGGCAGTCCTTTTGAGGCCTTTAAGAGGTCGCTGTTCCTGCAGGATGCGTCGCCTTTTTGTAGCAGGGCTTCAGAAGCTGGGGACAGGCCTGTGCGGCTGGGGCCAAATCAGTTGGTGTTTTCAGTCTTCTCTGCTGGGGGTCAGCTTAGCAGTCCTTCTTTCTTCTTGTTGTATTCTTAAGGTCACCAGGGATCTGGTGAGCTGGGTTCAGGGAGGCCCTTAAATCCTGGATTTAGGGGCATTACAGGGGTCAGATGGCAGTAGCCAATGGCTACTGTCCCTGAGGGTGACTACGCCCTGCTGGTGTCCACTCTCTTTGGGAAGGGAGATACAGACCTAACCCTATTGGTCCCTGTCCTCCAACCCAAGATGGATGATTCTGTAGGGAGGGGGTCACTTCAGCTCTGGATACCTTAGGGGTGGTCCTGGCTGGAGTGGTCCCTCCTCTCTGTTTTGCCTAAATGTTCCACCGGACTTGCTGCCAAAGGTGGGGCTTTGTCCAGGGGGGGCGGGCATCTCCACTAGCTGAAGTGCCCTGAGCCTTTGAGGCTCATCCCCAAGTGTTACAGTTCATGCAGGAGGGAAATATGAAGCACCTCCACCCAGTGCAGGCTTTGTTTCTGGCCTCAGAGATCACAATGGCTGTCATCCCATGGGGTCAGAAGCTTGGCAGACTGGCACAGACTGGTCAGTCCTGCAGTAAAGAACTGGGTAAAATACAGGTGGGATCTCCAAGATGCCCTCTGTGTGCATTTTACAATAAATCCATCACTGGCATCAGTGGGGGTTTATTGTGCTGAGAAGTTTGATACTAAACGTCCCAGACTTCAGTGAAGCCATCATGGAGCTGTGGAGTTTGTGATGACAAACTCCCAGCCCATGTATTTAATATGGCCACACTGCACTTGCAATGTCTAAGAATGGACCTAGACAGTGTAGGGGCATATTGCTCACGCAGCTATGCCCTCACCTGTGGTAAGTGCACCCTGCCTTAGGGCTGAAAGGCCTGCTAGAGGGGTGACTCACCTATGCCACAGGCAGTGGGTTGTGGCCATGGCACGCTGAGGGGGATGCCATGTCGACTTTACTTTTTTTACTCCCCACCAGTACACACAAGCTGCACTGGCAGTATGCATGTGTTTGGTGAGGGGTCCCTTAAGGTGGCCCAATATATGCTGCAGACCATAGGGACCCTCCCTGGTCACAGGGCCCTTGGTGCCACTGGTACCTTTTACAAGGGTCTTAGCTGTGGGCCAGGGGTGTGCCAATTAGGGATCAATGGTCCAGTTTTAGGGAAAGAACACAAGTATTTGGGCCTAGTTAGCAGGATCCCAGCACACACTCAGTCGTTAGCATTAGATATCAAGCAAAAATTGGGGGGTACTACAAACAAGGGGCCAGTTTCCTACAGCTCCCTTGGCCAAGAGAGCTGTCACTTCCTGGCGGAGTAAGGCAATATGGTCCTTTGTCAGCCTGTTGCAAGTGGGTGGCATGGGTGGAGGATGAAGGGGAGTGAATAGCCCCTTCAGACAATCTGGAGGACCCAGCGGTCGGATGTTATCGACCTCTAGTGGTGCAGATGATGGCATATCCTGCCTCCCCCACTGGATGCCCAAGATGGTCGGTGGGCAAACTAAAGATGCTTGAAGGCTGAGGCTGCTGAAGGAGGTGGACTGGCCTGACCTCTGGCTACCTGACCCACAAGGTCTGTAGGTATTGCATCCTATGGCTCGAAAGGGGTGACTCCGAGCTGAAACATAGCCGATCAGTCAAGACGTTCGTCTTGACAGCCACAGAGAGCAGCTGAAGGTCCAGGACCTCAGCTACCCTCCTCACCACCATAGCAAATGAGACTCCCTCCTCCATACCCACGGTAGGAGGAGAGACCAAGCCAGTATTTGGGGAGGTGTCAGTCCACTGGCATCTGCTAAATCCTCACACCAGGTGTCCTCGGTGACGACTTAGGGCTGGTATTCATCAGGGTCCAGTGGCCCCTTACAGTCATCGCCCAAGTCCTAGCCCATAGGAATAGGGCATAGACTCCGCCCTGGATGCAATGCCTTCAATTGGCATCAAAGATTGACAACATCCAAGTGGCTCCATGTCGGAGTTGGGGAAGAGTATAGGACCGGTGCACTGGGGACGTCTGCAGTGGCACTGGCACTGGCCGAATCCGTCTGTGGATCCATGGGACCTGACAGGTGCTGGGGCGAACCCATCAGTGGCAGACCAGTAAGGGCTTCTTCTGAGCCCGCTCCAGTGGGTACAGGCCGCCCAAATATAAGGTTATGGCCTCATAAAATTCTTTGAGTTGGGTGGGTGTCGCTCTGGCTCCTGAAAACTCGTGAAGAAGCAGAGACAGCCCAGGCATAGGCTCAACTGCAGAGCCAGTTATCTTAAAATTTATAGAAGGGGTCAGGGTAGAGGTACTCTGACCCTATGGGACTGATGGACTGGTCTGTGAGGGACCCATCATGGGCAAGAAATTGTGCGGCCCCCTGTGAGAATCTCCAACAGACCCATGGCTCCAAATCCCAATTTAAAAAGAAAAAACTGCACCCACTCACACACTCACTCATCCATTCACATACTCACACACCCACTCACAGACCCACAAAATCACTAACACTCCCAGTCACTGACCCACACAGCTACTGATACACCACCTCACACACATCCACTTATACAACCCACATACCCACTCATAGACCCACAAAGCTACTCTTACACACAGACACACACCCACTCACAGACCCACAGTGTGGAGTTGGCTGCATGGGGGGGGGCTTAAGGTAAGCATAACTTGCGCCCCTGACATGCAGTTTTCGCATCAATAATTTTACAGCAAATGTTGCAGTGATTTTATCAATGATGTCATAGAAGACGTTAAAAGTGATGTAATATGTGGGGTAATTAGCAAAGCATGGCGAGGGCGCAAGTTGTAGTTATTTTGGAGCATGAGTTATAGTCACTTGAGTTAACTTTATAAGTGCTGAATTTCTATGGTTTTGTGTGTGTAAAATCTGAACTAAACTATAACGTGTGTGTATATATATATATATATATATATATATATATATATATATATATATATATATATATATATATATATATAGTTGTGTGAAGTGTGTAATATGGGATTTATTAACACTGTTGAGTGTGGCACTGACTCCCAAGTGGTAATAAATAGCATTTTGTACATATTGTTTATTCAATAGTGTGTTTACATTCTTGTTAATTTAAAAAGGAAAACACATCTAAACAAAACATGGTCACAAAGGTTTAAATTTGTGCAGTGATGTTAAGATAACATTCAAGAGGCATTGTGACTATTAGCCATTCTAATATCCAGTCTGTGAGGTAGTAAACAGTGGTTTCCTCTGTCAGTATCATGAACAGTGATAATAATATGAAATTCGACCTTTGCACTATTGTAAAAATGTGTGTATTTGCATTTAGTTCTGCCCAATTACATTCAGGTCAGAGGATCAGGTCGGTTACACGGCCTACGTGGTCTCACTGTAGACGGCAATAGTTATACTATTATGAACTCTTTATCAACGTATTGCTAAAACGTCTCCACACAAGTAAAAAAATAGCAGTCATAGTACTTCACCAAGGAGCTCCATCAATCAGTAACAAGCCTCTCAAATTCAGCATTAATTTCCCCCCAAGTATCAGCTTTAAATATATTTCTGAAATGCAGTCATTTCGTCTGAAAACATCTGGGAAAAAATTCTGCCAGTTTCTGAAAACACAGTCTGTGAAACATAAAAGTTTATTTTTTAATTTTTTAAAAACTTACATTTTGGTAAATACATGATGGGTCACCAAGCAGCAGCTTGTCATTTTCACGAAGCACTCACATAAACCATGATTTTACATGGATGGAATCTGCCTTCATGCTCATTTTATCATCATCATAAGGTACTAAGAAGGGCCATTACATGACATGCATTTCAGACCCTTGTGCTGGGGATATCAGGAGTTATGTTAAAATTGGCTACAGTAATTCAGGGATAGACACCATTATCTGAATGCCTCATTGCACAACTAATAGCCACAGTTATGTCAAGAGCGCCTAAAATAGGTCAAGGATCTGCCACTATGAGGTAAGAGCCAGCATGTCACCAAGAATGCCCCACTATATGTCAATGATGCTATTATATAAACGGAAAACCGAATGTTGTCAAGAATACTTATTTTATGTCAAGTATATGCCCCTAGTGTGTCAGATATAGCCAGTGTCTTAAACAATGCCCACAATATGCCAGGTATAAACTGCTATATTAGCAGGAATAGCCACAACAATGCTAAAAAAGGGCCACAATGTCTCAGGTATGCACTGACTATTGGAATATCACCACGCATGGCTACAATACGCCAAGCATTGGCCACTATTATTCCATGGATTGCCATGTCATTAAGAATGGTCACCATAGTTTAGGTACAGGACATTTTGTACATTATTATGCTGTATATAGCCAGAATGCTGCAAACGTTCCTACAATAATGGACTACTTTTAGGCCAGGGATAGTCAAAATCTCATCAAGAATACCCCCTTGGTGACAAAGATGGGTCACTGTTTTGCTATCGCCAGCAAGAACGTCACCAAGAATGCCCATAGTATATTAAGAGAAATACCACTAACGCACTAGGGATAGTCAAATGGCCACAACATGCTGGGGTCACCATTTAGCCAACAGCCTTACACCTACACATTCAGGAACACCTGCATGCATACGGACACAAGGACTCAATTAGTCACACATTCACACATTTTGGCTCATATTTATACTTTTTTAGCGCCACATTTGCGTCTTTTTTTTACGCAAAATCGGCGCAAACTCACAAAATACAATTTTATTTTGTAAATTTGTGCTGCTTTTGTGTCAAATATGGGCCTTTGTCTCCTGAAACCTGCTATGTACCCACCTGACCTCTGGGTGGTAGCAACGAACCTGCTTAACAGCTCAGCAGCTCCACTAAAGATGCCTGCTGCATCCACATCATCCTTTAGTGCAGATGATAGCAGGGGCAAGCAGCAGGCCTCAGCACCGACCCCTGCAGCAGAGATTCTAGAGAATGCAAGGCCGGGATGGAGGGTGCATTTCAGGGCTGGGGATGTGCAGCATATTCCAGAGTTGCTGATGACAGAAAGTTGGATGAGGTGAGGGCGGAAAGCAGTGGCTGCTCTTCTAACTGTTCCACATAACTCTTGCACCCTCCTGTCATTGGATGACCTTCTGAAGGCTCTGCTGCTGAGAGAAGGCAGGAGGGACCAGGGGTTGGGCTGTGCTACTATCATAGCTCGGAGCTGTATTAAGGTAGCTTAGAGTAAAAAACCACCAACATCGTGCAAAATATGATACTAATATGGCACTTGGAACACTGTTAGTCAGTCATATACACATAGATTTTTTATATAGACCCCAAAAATCTGTCCCCCTCCATTTTAGGCATGTGATGTCATAAAACAAAATGGCCGCAGCAAGGGCCAGTAAATTATCATAAATGTATTATTAGTCTCTGTAGTGCTTTCCTCTTATCTAGTTTCTAAGCACTAACATAAACCACTAGAAATGCACTTCTGAGTTCAAAGAAGACTTTTATTGTTGTTAATCCTTCCCCAACCACAATTTTTATGTATGACGAATTAGTAGCTTTAAAGCCCGCGTTAATCAAACAAAATATATCAGTTTGCAATATACACAGCAGGTTATATTTATAAGATATTGAATGCAAAGCAAAACAAATACTTCACCGTGTGGGAAACTATTTACAGCTTCATCTTTCTAAGGTCTGCAAGCTGATGACCCCTGTCAGCCGCGAGAAAGAGATTCATCTACCCACACGGGATTGCTGGCAGCTGGCGCCAAGCTCCAGCACGAGGTCCGGCAGATTCGAATCTGACTCTCTGCAGCCTGTTACATTCGTTACAAAGGTGTGCCCCCTCCTCTCAGACCTGGGAAACTGAGCAAGCCTTTTGGAGACTGGCCAGGTCTCCAAGACTACTCCTGTTCCCAAGCTCAAGCGAAGAAAAACAACACCCATGTACCCTCTCTTATCAGGTCTAGTCTACTGTGAGAAAAACATCTTGGTTCTCTTGTGCAAAAACACAGCTTGGAAAAATACAGCTTGGATTCTCAACTGCAATGTCTAACTCCACGTTAAAGGCAATAGGCAGCTAACCTAAATATCAAATGCAATGTCATGTTAAAGGCAATAGGCAGCTAACCTAAATATCAAATGCAATGTCTAGTGTCATGTCAAAGCCAATAGGCAGCTGAGCTCAATACAAAATGCAATGTATAATATCATGTCAAAGCCCATAGGCAGCTGAGCTGAATATAAAATGCAATGTATAATATCATGTCAAAGCCAATAGGCAGCGGAGCTGAATACAAAATGTAATGTATAATATCATGTCAAAGCCAATAGGCAGTTAAGCTGAATACAAAATGCAATATATAATATCATGTCAAAGCCCATAGGCAGAATATCTAATAGCATGTCAAAGTCAATAGGCAGCTAAACTGAATACATCATGTCAAAGCCAATAGGAATGCAATGTCAAAGCCAATAGGCGGCTAGACTGGATACAGCATGTCAAAGCAAATAGGCAGAATACAGAATGTAATGGCTAATGCAATGTCAAAGCCCATAGGTGGCTAAACTGAATACAGAAAGTAATGGCTAATGCCATGTCAAAGCCCATAGGCGGCTCAACTGAACAAAACATACCATGTGCTACTGGTGAACATTGAGCAACTAATATGCGCAGTGGTGAAACACAAAGTCATTGGTCAAAACAAAATTTAACAAATGGCAGTACATTCCGCCCTTTGACCAATGAATTTTTGTTTCACATATCTCTTGTTTCAAACAAAAACAAAAAACAAAAAACATCAGCACAGAAAAAAAACATTATCAGCAAGTCAGATTTGAATGATCAAAACAATCCCTGTAAAGCAATAGAAGTGAATTGACACATTGATCTCATAACCTTTCACATCAGATACATCTACATAGAAAAGACTGGGCAATTTTTATACTCTGAGTGAGTCTCTAATTCAACAGTGTTAGCAATTTGATGTGGCATGAGTTCTGCTCATGTAAAGGTGCACGGTCCACCTGAAAGGTTTTCTGGAAGGTAAGCAAAAGTCAGAGTTCCATACGAGAAGGGAAAAAAAAAAAAAATCACAGCTTAGTTCCAGTGGAAGAATGCAATCAAACAAGTTGAACTTGAACTGAAGGCGCAGTTTGCGCAAAATGGATCCATGGTGCTGGCACTTTACTCAGCCAGGATCAGGTTGGGGATTCGGTCCCTTCCCCGACCCCACACGCACACACCGGAAGGGGGACCACACAGCACACTCAGGGACAGTGGCGAAACGTGGTAGGATCTGCAAAAGAAACAAGTATGACTTTTCTTGCAAATAACATTTTTCATTTAAAATGTACCCTTCCTCTTTCTTTCCCTGTTTTATAATCAGCAGGACGTTTTTGGGGCCCTTTGTTATAATTTCTGCAGGTTTTGGAGTATCACTTGGGGCTTCAGCCCACACATCAGCACTGAGGTTTTTATCTGTTGCACCACAGCTTCCCTTTTCTTGCACTGTCAGAAGGGCTGGGGCAGACTCCTTCTTTACCAAACCTCCATTCACTGCATTTTTGCCAATTTGGGCCATTCTGTCTCCAATTTGTATGAATGAATCAGATTCTTTTCTAGGTATCAGCATAATTTCGATTTTTCCTTGGTAATTTGCAGCAATCACTCTCCCTAAAACCTGATCAATTTGCCATTTCTGATCTGGTAACTTTCCTCTCCCCAACTGCTCTGTGACTGCTTGCATGACAGATTGCTTTTGTGCGTGCTGCACAGTTTTTATCAAATCTAGGGGAATGTGCATCTCTCTCATCTCTGCCCACCTGTAAGTGGCTTTTTCTCTCAGCTGTTCACATTTCTGGGGCACCCACTTAGCCATCCCCACTAAGGCAGAATTCTGGGTGTACACTTCTCTCTCTGCATTTTTCTCATTAACATCTGCAAGGTAATTGAACCAGTTAGGTGCTAAAACATTAGCAATGAACCAAAAATCAGCATAAAAATGACACATCTCACGTAGCTCTTGCTTTAAAATCTGACACACATTATACAACTCTGTTCCTTCTACTGTGCCAGAAAACAACATTTCAGTCAATGAATCATTAGTAAAACAAACATGCTTTTTATCTTCAGTGGACACGAATTCAAATGGTGCACACAATTTCACCGGTAATTCTTTTACCTGTGGTACTCTAGCCCTGTCTTGCAAGTACCAGATCCATTGTATGATTCTAGCTAGGGGCACTATTTTCTTTCCTTGTTCTTGATTTAAATGTACATAAGTATTTCCTTCTTGCATTGTGCAAAAACCTAAAGTCTGCATTATTTCATTTGCCAAATCACAAGCGCGCAACTGCATATAATTTTTCACAGTGACCATATACAAAAGTGTTAGGATTTCTCTCAAATGAGGGCTATTCTTTTTCCAAAAATCAAACAAGCTAATGAAACTCGGGGTGTCTTGCTCTAAAATCCTTCGTTTTACTTGTGCATTTTGCAACGGTAACTCGTAAATCACATTCTGGTCTCTCTCGTCCATCTTATCAGTTAAGGAATGCGCTTTCACTGCCAAAAACCCTGGCTCACACGAAAACTCAGTGCAGCTCGGAGCTGTCTTAACCCCCTCATTACTGGAATGGGACAAGAAAGATTCTTCTAAAACAGCCTTTTTATAACTTTCAGTCTGGCTAATTTGCTCACGTAAATTCCTATTTTCATGTTCCAACTGCCTACATTTCTCCTGCATTTCTCTGTAAGCAGATAAAGGTATCCAGACCTTTCTGTCATCATTACTTCCAAAAGACACTTTTTCTACATATGTACAACAGAAATTATTTCTCAAAGCAATATCAGGCATTTTAGCTACACATGCATTTTCAAACATGGTCTTCTCAGACATGGTCTGCCGTGCTTCTGTGATTCTCCAAACAACAAAAACAATTCCTGTAATTCTCCAAACAACAAAAAAACAATTACACTTTTAAAGTGTGCACTTAGAAATCTACCAACTCGTCAACACCCTCTTAATCACCTCTTAATGACCGACCCCACTTCTGGTACCAATTGTAGTGCTTTCCTCTTATCTAGTTTCTAAGCACTAACATAAACCACTAGAAATGCACTTCTGAGTTCAAAGAAGACTTTTATTGTTGTTAATCCTTCCCCAACCACAATTTTTATGTATGACGAATTAGTAGCTTTCAAGCCCGCGTTAATCAAACAAAATATATCAGTTTGCAATATACACAGCAGGTTATATTTATAAGATATTGAATGCAAAGCAAAACAAATACTTCACCGTGTGGGAAACTATTTACAGCTTCATCTTTCTAAGGTCTGCAAGCTGATGACCCCTGTCAGCCGCGAGAAAGAGATTCATCTACCCACACGGGATTGCTGGCAGCTGGCGCCAAGCTCCAGCACGAGGTCCGGCAGATTCGAATCTGACTCTCTGCAGCCTGTTACATTTGTTACAAAGGTGTGCCCCCTCCTCTCAGACCTGGGAAACTGAGCAAGCCTTTTGGAGACTGGCCAGGTCTCCAAGACTACTCCTGTTCCCAAGCTCAAGCGAAGAAAAACAACACCCATGTACCCTCTCTTATCAGGTCTAGTCTACTGTGAGAAAAACATCTTGGTTCTCTTGTGCAAAAACACAGCTTGGAAAAATACAGCTTGGATTCTCAACTGCAATGTCTAACTCCACGTTAAAGGCAATAGGCAGCTAACCTAAATATCAAATGCAATGTCATGTTAAAGGCAATAGGCAGCTAACCTAAATATCAAATGCAATGTCTAGTGTCATGTCAAAGCCAATAGGCAGCTGAGCTGAATACAAAATGCAATGTATAATATCATGTCAAAGCCCATAGGCAGCTGAGCTGAATATAAAATGCAATGTATAATATCATGTCAAAGCCAATAGGCAGCGGAGCTGAATACAAAATGTAATGTATAATATCATGTCAAAGCCAATAGGCAGTTAAGCTGAATACAAAATGCAATATATAATATCATGTCAAAGCCCATAGGCAGAATATCTAATAGCATGTCAAAGTCAATAGGCAGCTAAACTGAATACATCATGTCAAAGCCAATAGGAATGCAATGTCAAAGCCAATAGGCGGCTAGACTGGATACAGCATGTCAAAGCCAATAGGCAGAATACAGAATGTAATGGCTAATGCAATGTCAAAGCCCATAGGTGGCTAAACTGAATACAGAAAGTAATGGCTAATGCCATGTCAAAGCCCATAGGCGGCTCAACTGAACAAAACATACCATGTGCTACTGGTGAACATTGAGCAACTAATATGCGCAGTGGTGAAACACAAAGTCATTGGTCAAAACAAAATTTAACAAATGGCAGTACAGTCTCACAGCACATAATTGTAATGGTTTTTAGCCAAGGATTTCAAAACTGTTGAAATTTAATTGAGTCATAGTACACTATGAGAGGTATGTAGATATATGGTAGATATAGAGGGTGTTCCACCTTACTTGCTCAGCACCACTTAACTTTTGAATGGCTAAAGATAGAAATTTCAAACAAAAATCATGGTTCATCAAAAATGTCTAGTTGTTGTTACTATTATAGGGGCACTTGGACCCCATATACAGGGTGAACCTCCTAATTGTATTGTCCATCACCAACACAAAGACTAGTACATGGAAGGGGCAACTGT
Source organism: Pleurodeles waltl (assembly GCF_031143425.1). NCBI lineage: Eukaryota > Metazoa > Chordata > Amphibia > Caudata > Salamandridae > Pleurodeles > Pleurodeles waltl. Next base: position 709,102,941 of record NC_090442.1, read on the forward strand.
TTACAAGCATGGGTACACAATGGTTTACATCCACACTTAAGTTCTTTGCAGTATTTTGAAGCATCAGGCAAAAGTGACTACAGAGGTTTATATCTCCCTCTGCCGTCCCCACTGAGCTGGATCACGTATATCAGGATACACATTCCAGAACTGAGACCACACATAACCAGTTTGGAAAATAGCTCTCTTGCTGTGCTGTAAAGGTGCAGCCTCACTTTGTGGCACATTTTCTAGAAAGCGATTAAGTTTGGTTACCGTCATTCTTAGACACTCGTTAACAGAATCTGTTTTAATGTTCTTATTGTATAATCTAATTGCAAATTGCTGAAGCTGACTGAAACTGTTATTTGAAATATCTGGTGGACAATGAGAGAGCACAATAAATGTTTCTGTGACAGCCTAAAAATGTTGCCATGTTTCCCAACCTGTTTTCTTGCCATGACCTGCAAATGGAGATACAGTGTTGCATCCTGTAAATGCATGGACGAATAAAATGCCATCACAAACACTTTTGCCAAGTTTATTAGCATACTCATGTATAGGCAGTAGCCTTTGATGTTTCCCAATACCAAAATCAATCCACAAATCTGAAAGATTTAAGCTGCTACATGCATAAAGAGCAATAACTGCTACATCAGAATCAGCATTACATATGGTTATAGACTTCTGGCCACTTTCACTAGTATGTTATACATGTAATAGTATTCCGGTATCAGCTTCTTCTTGATACTTGATAACGTAGTCAGATATATTCAGATTTTCAGGAATATTCACCATGTTATCATCTTTTGCCATTACTACAATTTTACCCCCTAGTATCTCAAGACTCAAAAAGTTAGAAGCCAAGAATTGGAATAAATCATTTTTGTTAGGCTCATTTTGTAGAAAAGTCGCCCAGTTTTTGGTATCTTTGTTGAACCTTTTACACAATTACATGGACCAAAACCTCACCTATTTCTTTCTTCCTATTTTAGAGACCCCTCTATGTAATGGTCAAACACTATGTCTACTCGTTTTGAACTGTTAAATGTGTTCATTACATAAGGCTGGAGTATACAGATGATGTAGTCTTGAAAATTGTGTACATTGTTGGGTTTTAAGAAATGGATTATTGCCGTTCCATCCATAATAATACAACTTGCAGTGTCTCTAATGTTATTCATGTTATTTTCAGCACCATTAAGCTTTCCAAACAAGAGATGATGTCAGACTTTGTCCCTTTTCTTAACAATCCTCCCTCAGAAAGTGATGGGGGGATAATCAAGATTTGCATGGGCAAGAAATTCCTTTAAATCTCCTTCTCTTTCTTGGCAAGCAATATACAGTCTAGTGAAAAGCGAGTAGTCGCTTTTTAAGATGGATACTTTGTGGTTCACTGATTTGGGGGCTATCTTATGAAGTAAATATACCTTGTTTCTTGGAATAGGTTCAAAAATTGATTTTTTGCAGTGTACCAGGCGTTCTTGAACAAACGTTTTATATTGAGTTATCCCCACGTTATCAGCAATGCATACAGATTTATTTGCATCATCACTCATGATTAAGTTGGATGCAGTTTTCATAAGATTATCACCAATACCACAGACATAAGGATTTCTGTCATCATGCGAAAACACTTGTGTAAGTTCCTTAACATCATTTACAAATCTAGTGTTGCAAGAGACGTTGTCTTCATGGTGAACACAGTTATTTTTGTTTTCACTGAATCCCATTTTTTCATCGAATTGTCCCAGTAAGTTGGCAATTACAGGCCAAGACACCATCCATGCACTAGGATTATCAAGAACACCAACTGCCCCGCAGTCTGATTTTATATCCTTGTTACACTGGTCATGCATCTGATCATGAGATATGCAGGAATAAGTTCTACCACTTTTACAAGCAACAAAGTATCTATTGAAAATTCTTCATAAACATCTAGAATTTTTCTTTTCAGCTCAACAAGCGTTTTAATGAACAGTGGCATCAACCTAGCATAGTGGGTGTGGTCCAAAGCAAACATCCAAGAACAGATCATTTGCAGGGTTACAACAAACTTAAAAAATGTGCTGATCTAATGGTACCAAGAAAGTGAAATAGCAGTAACTCGAGTTGAAGTGTAATATACCAATATTTGAAATGAACAGACTCTGCAACTCTTCGTATAATCCATTATTTCATGGAAATTTGCCCATCAATAGATTCATCATAAGCCTTTTTCAAAAGTGTATACAGTGATGCAACACTAACTTTGTATATGTAACACAATTGTTCTACATGAGTCTCTTTTAGACATTGTCCAACTTTACACTTACTGGTAACATTGGCTTCAACTAAAATATCGGCTCAGCCACTACCATCAAGGCAATCTCTTAAAACTGCAAGGAATGACAGTTCAATGAGTAATGCTCCCATTATGTCTACATTTTGTAATCCCCATACACTTCTGGAAGTAACTTCTGTAATTGTTTAGCTGTGGAATAGACTGGTTGATCACGTCACCACAGGAGTCTGAATAGGATTAATTGTGGCCAGTGTACACTTTAGTATATCAAAGCAGTGGCGTACCATACAAGAAGAAGTTATTGACTCATTTAATAAAGGTAGCTACACACCTTATGTGACAGAACCACTTCTGTTGGGAAGTGGAATTCAGCCCAACTGGTATGGCTTATTTTGGTTACATCATGATGATCAAGAGTTTGAATCATCTGCAGCCATTTGTCAGACATAGGTTCATTATGAAGAGGCGGACGCTGGAAGGCAATGATTTTACTTACAGGTACATTTGGCTGTTTTTTTCGTTGTACATGGTAACTGCTAATACCACTCTGGGAAAGATGAAGTACATTTCTTGGCCCACTCATTTTCAGAATGATATACCCTGCGCATCTGATTTTCTCTGTATCAGAGATATGGCTGTTCCATGTAATGACTGAGTGGATGAAGGTGACAAGTGATTGTGATCCGTAGTGTCTATTGCAGCACATGTGAAATTAGATGTAGGAGGCTGGCCTGGCTTATAGTGGGTACCTAGTGGTACTTACACCTTGTGCCAGGTCCAGTTATTCCCTATTAGTAGATTAGTAGTGTTCTAGCAGCTTAGGCTGATAGAGGTAGCTATAGCAGAGCAGCTTAGGCTGAACTAGGAGACATGCAAAGCTCCTACTATACCACGTATATCACTTAGTACTATATCATAAGAAAACACAATACTCAGACTTACTAAAAAATAAAGGTACTTTATTTTAGTGACAATATGCCAAAAGTATCTCAGAGGATATACTCCCTTAGGACGTAAGTAATATACACAAAATATATGGACACAAACCAAAATCAGGTAAGTAATAGTTAGAAAAGTAGTGCAAACAATGTAGAACACAATAGAATGCAATAGGGAAAAATAGGCATAAGGGCAACACAAACCATATACTCCAAAAGTGGAATGCAAACCACAAATGGACCCCAGGCTTAGTGTAGTATGTAGATGGTCGCTGGGAGTGTAAGAAAACACTAAGGGTGTCCAAGATACCCCACCCCAGGACCCTGAAAAGCAGGAGTAAAGATACCCTACTACCCCAGAAAGACAGTAAAGTCGAGATGGGGGATTCTGCAAGGACAACAACTGACTGCAAAACACTTGAGATGGATTCCTGGACCTGAGGACTTGTAAAGGAAGGGGACCAAGTCCAAGAGTCACGCAAGTGTCCAGGGGGGACAGGAGCCCACTAAACCCCGGATGAAGGTGCAAAAGGGCTGCCTCCAGGTGGAAGAAGCCGAAGATTCTGCAACAACGGAAGGTGCCAGGAACTTCTCCTTTGGTCAGAAGATGTCCCACGGCGTGCTGGAGGATGCAGAGTGGTTTCCATGCAGAAAGACCGCAACCAAGCCTTGCTAGCTGCAAGAGTTGCGGTTGAGGATTTTGGGTGCTGCTAGGGCCCAGGAAGGACCAGGAGCTCGCCCCTTGGAGGAGGAGACAGAGGGGGTGCTTAGCAACACGTAGAGCCCACGCAGAAGCATGCAGCACCCGCAGAAGCACCTGAACAGGCACTTAGAAGATCTGAGGACAACGGTTGACTCAGAGTCACAAAGGAGGGTCCCACGACATCGGAGTCCAACTCAGCGAGTTGGGCAATGCAGGACAGAGTGCTGAGGACCTGGGCTAGGCTGTCCACGAAGGAAATCTTGCAAAAGTGCACAGAAGCCCGAGCAGCTGCCGTTCATGCAGTACACAGGATTACTGTCTGGCGTGGGGAGGCAAGCACTTACCTCCACCAAATTTGGACAGAAGTGCCACTGGACTGTCGAAGACACTTGGACCCAGCTCCTGTGTTCCAGGGACCACGCTCGTCAGGATGAGAGGAGACCCAGAGGACCAGTGATGCAGAAGTTTGGTGCCTGCGTTGGCAGGGGGAAGATACCGTCGACCCACTGGAGATTTCTTCTTGGCTTCCAGTGCAGGGTGAAGGCAGACAGCCCTCAGAGCATGCACCACCAGGAAACAGTTGAGAAAGCCTACAGGATGAGGCGCTACAATGTTGCTGGTAGTCTTCTTGCTACTTTGTTGCGGTTATGCAGGCGTCCTGGAGCAGTCAGCGGTCGATCCTTGGCAGAAGTCGAAGAGGGAAGTGCAGAGGAGCTCTGGTGAGCTCTTGCATTCCTTATCTGGTGAGATGCCCACAGGAGAGACCCTAAATAGCCCACAGAGGAGGATTGGCTACTGAGAAAGGTAAGCACCTATCAGGAGGGGTCTCTGATGTCACCTGCTGGCACTGGCCACTCAGAGCTGTCCATTGTGCCCTCACCTCTGCATCCAAAATGGCAGAGGTCTGGAACACACTGGAGGAGCTCTGGGCACCTCCCATGGGAGGTGCTGCTCAGGGGAGTGGTCACTCCCCTTTCCTTTGTCCAGTTTCGCGCCAGAGCAGGGCTGGGGGATCCCTGAACCGGTGTAGACTGGCTTATGCAAGGAGGGCACCATCTGTGCCCTTCAAAGCATTTCCAGAGACTAGGAGAGGCTACTCCTCCCAGGCCCTTCACACCTATTTCCAAAGGGAGAGGGTGTAACACCCTCTCTCAGAGGAAATCATTTGTTCTGCCTTCCTGGGACCAGGCTGCCCAGGCCCCAGGGGGGCAGAAACCTGCCTGAGGGGTTGGCAGCAGCAGCTGCTGCAGTGGAGACCCCGGAAAGTTAGTTTGGCAGTACCCGGGCTCAATGGAAGACCCGGGGATAAATGGAATTGTCCCCCCAATACTAGAATGGTATTGGGTGACAATTCCATGATCCTAGACATGTTACATGGCCATGTTTGGAGTTACCATGGTGACGCTACATATAGGTATTGACCTATATGTAGTGCACACGTGTAATGGTGTCCCGCACTCACAAAGTTTGGGGAAATTGCCCTGAACAATGTGGGGGCACCTTGACTAGTGCCAGGGTGCCCTCACACTAAGTAACTTTGCACCTAACCTTAACTAAGTGAGGATTAGACATATAGGTGACTTATAAGTTACTTAAGTGCAGTGTAAATTGGCTGTGAAATAACGTGGACGTTATTTCACTCAGGCTGCAGTGGCAGTCCTGTGTAAGAATTCTCTGAGCTCCCTATGGGTGGCAAAAGAAATGCTGCAGCCCATAGGGATCTCCTGGAACCCCAATACCCTGGGTACGTTGGTACCATATACTAGGAAATTATAACGGAGTTCCAGTGTGCCAATAAGAATTGGTCAAATTAGTCACTAGCCTGCAGTGATAATTTTAAAAGCAGAGAGAGCATAAACACTGAGGTTCTGGTTAGCAGAGCCTCAGTGATACAGTTAGGCACCACACAGGGAACACATATAGGCCACAAACCTATGAGCACTGGGGTCCTAGCTAACAGGATCCCAGTGACACATAACAAACACACTGACAACATAGGGTTCCCACTATTAGCACTGTGCCCTGGCTAGCAGGATCCCAGTGAGACAGTAAAAACGCCCTGACATATACTCACAAACATGCCAAAAGTGGGGGTAACAAGGCTAGAAAGAGTCTACCTTTCTACAGTGGAGAGTTGATTGGTTGTTGGACACACAACCCTGTCATTGTAGAATTGCTAACATTGTTTGTAAGTTATTTTTACTGACACGTATCAAAAATGCAATTTCTGCAGTTTATCAACTAATTCACATTTTTGAGTTTTAGCATACACCATTAATCCAGTATAAAGAGGTAGCGGAGTTTCATTATCTTTTTTGTACAGATGTTTCCTTTAGGATTTGCCTTCTTACACTTACTGGTATGATACTGAACAAGCTGTGAGACTGACAAAGCTGCTCTACTCTTATAATTTACTGCGTTGTCATCTGAAATGTTACAACCCTTCCATAATTATTTGTATTAGATTAATCATAGAAGCCCTTTCTGATGTTTCTTGGCAATTCTGCTCAAACTGTCCACTAAATCCATCTACTTCAAGTTAAAACATAGTAGCAGCTGCACTGGCCAGGCAGGCACCACCCTGACGAGCATTTTGTTTACAGATACTGAAAATATTTTCTCCTTTATCATTTTTGTGTATTAGAAGAATATCTCTACCTTTAGGTTCAGCTGTAACTTCCAGTATGAACGCAAGAATCTTCTCTGTTTATCACGTGCTGTGTACATATTTGTCTGCATTCTCTACACCTAATTCTGTCATACGACGAGCTACAAGTGATTTGATGTTAGATAAAGACAATACTGGCAATACTTCAGAATTCTGAAGTGTATCTTTGAGATAGTTTACAATTTCACCTTATTCCATGCCATAGATTAACGTCAACTTGTTGTCTTCACTATTTTCTTTGTTCTGTATTTGCCAAAGCCAGTTTCCATTTTTGGTGCCTGAAATGTGTTCTTGAAAATGGATGATGGAAGTGGAAAATTACAATTCCTCAAACAGGAGTCTGAGGTTTGTTTGATGGAGAATTTGGTAGCGGTAGGCTCTCTGCCAGCCAAACTACAGGGGCCAGGACCTGGTTAACAAGGCCAAGCACAGTTCGCACTGTCTTGGCATAATTGACATCTGTGGCATAACAGATATCTGTAGCTCTCTCGAAGGTGGTATCATTAGCCATCGTGGCCAAGAACAGTTCGCGCGGTTTTGGCATAATGGATATATATGGCTGTCTGCAAGCAAGCGTGTCTCAAAATGTTTGCCCCATGAACAATTAGTTTACTGTAGTAGATACAACGCTATGAATCTTGATGAGAATGACTCAGAAGGCTAGACAGGAGTATACGAAAAAATAAATGCAGAGGTTGCCTTATATCTTGAATGCATTGTAACTGATCCTTCTCACTCATTTTTACTTATCCGTTGACCCATTTTGATTTTTTTTTTAACTGACAATGCTATTATTAATGTCAAAAGTAACAGTTTGTGCTTTTTCTTTGGTGTACTATCACACAAGTTACTTACCTTCAGTAACACCTTATCTGGTAGAGACACAGGCTATCCGCAGATTCCTTATCTTTGAATTCTCCCCAACTGGCAGACTGGATCTGGAATTTTTTCCTCAGCAGTACCTGAGTGCGCGTCAATAGAGGGCATTGAGCGACTCCGCAGCGACGTCGTCCCCGGACATGACATCAGCAGAGTACATATACTCCGTCCTCTGATGCGCTGATGTCCGTTTCTTCAGTGATTTCAAGCCGCAGAACAACGCGGAGCCACAGAGAAATTGGAAATGGAATAGAAAAACAGCTCAATAGCGTATATGTCAACCAGAAATGAAAAGGTATTTCTTGAGGTGTAGCAGAACTACAAAATACCCAAAACCACCTAAGCGAGACTGAAGAGTACACAGTTCGCAAGCAGGGTCGATGGGTGGGTCGATAAGGAATCTGCAGCTAGTATGTGTCTCTACCAGATAAGACGTTAACAAAAGTAAGTAACGTGTCCATCTGATACAGACAACTGGCTGCAGATTGCTTTTCTTAGAATTATATACCAAAGCAATCCCAACCCCTGGCAGAGGGACGCGAATGGACCACATTAGTCTCACAAAGAACAACCCGGTAACACAGAGGAATAACCAGGTTTGAGACAGAGTGGGCGAGTGAAAAATAGAAGCGACTCATATGAGAAAATGAACTGCATATCCACTGTGGAAAAGCTAAGTCATGGCTGGTAAGGAAAAGTCTCCACCGGAGACTAGACAGCAACCATCCCCATAGGGAGTAAAAACTGCGAAAAAAAACAACAGGAGGATGAAATGGAAGGGGCACCAGAAAAGACACACACACATATAAAACGTGTAAAGGAGCCAAAGTAGAAAGACTAGCATAACCGTGACACACCACAATCTCACAGTCAGAATGAGAGAGTACTCCAGTTGGAGTTGCAAACAAAGTCACTGAAAGAGTACAGATAGACTGGATGGTAGGCTCAGAAGGAGGGATAAGCAGCTCCAGGCCCAACTAGGATAACAAAATGGAAAAGACCAGCAAGGCCTTACTCAAGTGCAAAGTGTATAGAGATACACCAGGCAGGATATGATAGAAGGGGAAAGAGAGAGAGCACTAAAGTAAAACTGAAATGATAAGGTTAAAGGAGTTGACAAGCCTGTGTGAACTCAGAGCAAAAATGAATGCCAGAAAGCAAACTGACAGGGGAGCTAGAGGCAGAATTATCAACTGCATACCAAGGCAGCCAAAGAACTGTGCAACAGAAAACACAGATCATAAGGGAAGGTGCGTGTGCATATTTAAGAGCACTGTCGAAATTCAAACCCCTGTAGAGGGGTACCCCTAGCCACCAAGCTAGAGCTCCTTCAAATAGCAAATTAACGTAATCATGGCACCTCGCATGGAAAATGAGGGTAGGAAGAACATGGAAACAGAGACCTGTGAAGAGACAAAAGTCTGAAAAGAGTAAGGGTCTGTGACCACGTCCCAAAGGACATAAAATTATGTTGAAAGACAACCATGGCTCATGCCAAGGAAGAAAGATAGGAAACATGCAAGTGTGTCAACAACACCAGCTATAAGAAAAAACTCAGAACAATCCCGGGAAGAGTGTTCAGGAGGGATCCGACAGAATCAATGCTAATGATCAATGACCAAGTAGACTAGAAACACTACGGAAGGAACCCTACAGGGATGCACAGAAGGGAACCAAACTATTTGTCAGCAGCAAAATACCAAAACAATTGAAGGAATACCAGCAACAGGAAACAAAGACATTACACCTCCCAGGCCATCACCATAAACAAGAAAGGCTAGGGACAAAAAGGCCACCAAGCAAGTTGTGAAATCTTGCTGAATCCAGTACTGGAAGTAGCATCATACCACTCCTATTGAAGGGGGTGTAATGATATGTGAGTTTTGACCACTGACTCCACGTTGCACTTAGCCTAGCACTACACCGTCACATTAGTGACCACCAGCTTTATTTTGCCTATTGACTTTATTTTAGCACTAGCCACTGCCACGTTATACGCTGCAAGTAGTTTTCCACGTAGTACTGTGCTCATGTTTTTATTCTTCGTATTTTTTCCCACCAAGGGCTTAGGCTGATAAGAATGTACTCAGACGGCAGGGACGGTCTTGTTGTGAATTGGCGCCTTGGGATTGTGGCCAAGTCCCGACGTGTTATTTTCAAAGCAGGTCTAAAGCAATCAGCATTTTTTGAATAAATAAACTTCTGCAGGGAGAGGTAGGTTCTAAAATTTCCCTCTCTTGTTTGTTCAAAGTATAAGAGGACCGGGAACAGAAAGTGTTTGCAGATCTCAGGCACATCCAGGACGCTGGAGTGTGCCATCCTTCCCGTGAGGATAAATGATCTCTCTCTCCTCGATGGATTCTGGGATCTGGCGATCTGATGCTGAAAAGGAGGGAGATGAAGCAGTGATGCCCTTTCCTCATGGTGATGCATATTTTTTAATTCATCATTTGCTTTGCATCATAATATAGATACAAATATTTGCTGTATACATTGCAGTGGAGAATCGTTTGTACATTCTTTTATTTCATTGTTGAGACCATTTTTGAACGTGTGCTTTCAGCATGCTAATCTCTTTTTAGGAACCTTGCGTAGTAAAATAATAAATGTCTTCTTTGGACTAAGAAGCGCATTCTAGAGATTTTTGTCAGTGCATGAGTGTTGTAGCTTGGTCATTAGTGAAGCAAAAAAGGGGGGGGCGGGTTGGAGGGAAAGTATAAAATGGCACCAGGAATAAAATACAAGAATAAAGGATACTTCTGTAAAGGCCAAAAAGAGGAACCGCACTGCCTCAAGAAGAGGTAGTACGATAAAAGAACCCACAACATTCTGTGGAAAAGAAAGCAAGAACCCGTGAACAACAGCACGAGGAGGATCCAGCTCAGTAATGAGCAGAAAGGAAGAAAACTATTTGAAATAGAGGAAAGTGCATCCTAGTGAAGTTTACAGTAACAGTACATTACTACAGTAGAATATATTTTTCTAATTTTTTATTTTAGGTATGCACGGAATCCCTGGGACGGGGAGGCCAGTGCGTCGAAAGGTAGAAGGCACAATCATTGAGCTAGGGTATAATGGCCCTGGAAGAAATGTGATCAACTGTGGATACGAGAACAAAGAACACCCTAAAAGACAGGGAGTGGAACCTGCAACAAGCACAAATATGAGCCCGTAGCAGAAGAAAAGCAGGAAATGGAGAACCCATTGGAAAATTGGGAAAAGAAACCTTCCTAGGAAAGGACACCAGCGGTGAAAGACCCTACCAAAAGTACGCAAGAATTGGCTCCCGGAGGAGTACAACAATATATGTACACATGGTGAATAAAACTACAGAAATGCGTAAAATAGCATCTACTATCAAAAGCTCAAAGAGCGAATGTCCAACCCAATCTCTTAGCAACACAGATGAAAGGCAAAATGCCTAGGTAAAGCAAAGGAGAGGCAATGTTGGCAGAATGTTAAACAGAAAGAAAACCACAAACCGTGGTATGAAAAAACCAAGCGGAGGCGGAAGTTCTGCCAGGAAGCTGGCCAAATGAGAAGAAGGCACTCTGCCCGTCTCAAAAGTAGAGGCACTACCAAGCATGGCAAGGTCCCACCAAATGCAAGCGAAAGGGAGAGTTGAAACTCTCAAAGAAAACATAGTGATAAATATGACGGACCATACTGTTACAGCTGTGAAATCAACCCCCTGTACAGAGGAGGCTGCTCCAGCTGAGGCACAAGATATGCTCCGCAACCACTGCTCCAATAATGGGAGCAACAGTATAGAAATAGCACTGTGCGCAGCAAAGGAAGCGCAAAAAGATCCAACATGGATAACAAAAGCGCTACTAAGAATATGAGTCTGAAGCAACCCAATTAATGTAACAAACACCATTACAAGCCATAGAGAAGGGGTGAGTATGCCCACACTTGAGAGGAACTTGACAGTTCACATACAGTCGCAACAGACAATCACTTGTGCTAGAAGAGGAAGGACACTAGTCCCCACCAAGGGGATCACGTAAATGACGCAATGCCCCAAAAAGTCACTTGCCATCAAAATGGCATTTCAATTAGAGTATCTCGCACTGGCGGTGAAAAGTTGGAAGCCGCCAACCAAGACCTGCGACGAATGGCAACAGAAGCTGCCATGATCCGTTCAATGAAATCAGTAGAATCCATAACGGATCAAACTGCAAGTCAAGCAGCCTGTTGACCATCTCTGATCAAAGACGTCAGAGCAGGGCGAATATCGTCAGAAAACGATTGTAGTAAATGTTCCACAGAGTCCCAAAGAGCATGGGAAAAGCGGGCCAACACACAGGAAGTGTTAGTGGAACAAAGAGCAGCACTAGAAGAGGCGAAGATACGCCTGCCGGCAGCACCCAGCTGCCTAGAATTCCTGTGCGGTGGAGGAGGTGGAACCTGCTCCAGAGTAGGAACTCCTAAAGCAGTTTGAGTAACAAACGCCCAAGGAGTAGTTTGGTGGCAAAGACACAAGGGGTCGATGCCTGTGTGTAATAGAATGATCTACTGAAGGACCAGAGACACGTTGATTCCAGACACCTAGAAGTATGTCGTAAAGAGCCTCGCAAAAAGGCAGAACGGGTTCAGTGTCGGATTGATCCGGAGTAAAAGATAACAACGGATCAATAAACAACTGCACCATAGGAAGATGCAAAGTCAAAACATCAGCCACCCGCCTCAAAATATCTGCGAATTGAGTGCTGGGCTCTGTCATCAAGCAGGGAACGAGAGCAGGCTAGATGCTGGGGGGGAGTCTACCACTAGCAGCTCCCAAATCAAGTACCCAATCTGAGGACGAACCTGGAATGGGCCCCAGAAGGGGAGCACGAGGATGTGCAAGAGGTTCAGAAGGAGGACCCAGCACATAAGCCTCATGTAAATTCTCTGGTTCCGCACCCGGCGTCAGTGGCGACATCGACCGACGTCGAGTAGTGGAAGCTTTCTCAGAAGCGGCATTGTCTGACTCCAGAGATATCAATATAGGCACGTCAAGCAGAGTCGACTGGTCCAACGCCACTGTGGGGAGCATCAGGAATAGAGGATCAGGCGAAGGAGATGGAGGTTGAACGAGGCCATGCGCCGATGCTGATCCAACTCCAGAGTCGGATTCAAGAGTGGGAACAGGCAACGAGGTGGAAACCGCCGGCGAAGACCCCACCAAAACACTCACCATCTCCGTAGGGCCCAAAGGTGCTCCAAAGAGAGGGGAAGGACCAAAGACAGGATGGCGGGACATATAATAACGTTGCATTTGGTCCATAATCGCCCCAGTGCCGGGATACGGCGGAAGGGATGGGGCGACATGGGCGCGTACTCCACTCGAGGAGAACGCGGAGGCGGAGATGCTGAAGAGCACGCAGGCACCTGGAAAGACTTACCTGGAGATGCCGAGGGTTCAACCGAGGTCGACAGAACCATCCGAGAATGACTCCTGGAGCACTCCCGGGACCGTGAAGACAAAGACGAACTGCGACGCCAGTGTCAAGAGGACTTGTCCACTCACGCCGCAAGGAGCTTCATGCGATGCTCCCTCAAAGACTTCGGCTTCAGCGATGGCAGACATTGCAGTCGGCGGCGTCATGATGAGACCCCAGACACCACAAACGGATATAATGCGGATCCGTGGCCGACATCTGCCAGGAACAGGATCCACACGGCTTAAACCCAGAAGGCATATACACTATGACGTAAGAAATTAATACAAAATATCCGACGTTGGGTACAAAAGGCCAAAAGGACCCGAGGTACTCCATACACCGGACCCACGCTGCTATGCGGAAAAGAAGAAACTGATGTCAGTGCGTTGGAGGAGGGAATATATGGACTGCGCTGGCATCATGTCCGGGGACGATGTCGCTGCGGAGTCGCTCGACACCCTCCACCGACACGCAGAGGTACTACTGAGGAAAAATTTCAAGATCCAGTCTTACGCCTGGGGAGAATTGTAAGATAAGGAATCTGCAGCTAGTTGGCTGTGTCAGATATGAACGTACACCAAAGTGGCAATTTTTCTGATTGAGACATAAAAGAACTTAAACTATTTTTAACATTAACATTTGCTTATGAAAACAGTACCGAAGGAAGGGCTCCAAAACAGGATACGTGCAGCTAATTGTGTGAATGGAGAGAATGTCAGGTTATCTGATAAATATATTTTTTTAAACAGGTAATGTTATGTGTCATTGAATAATCATTGTTGATGCTGTAAAGGTATTCAGAAAGAAAATAGAATACAATTAAAAAAAAAAAATAATGGCACCCTCTAGAATATTTTTTTTCTAATAGCACAAAACAAATAAACTGATGAGCAAAAAGTAGGGAGGTGCATTAGTTAAAATACATATTTGTAACAAGCCAAGGAATTCTTTCAACAACCAGCCCAAGCATGCAGATACAGTATGCCTTGAGACAGATATCTGTATAGTACAGGTGGGTGGTGGCTTTGTGCCTGGAAATGCTGATAGTGGAAATGCATCTTAGCATATGAGCATCCTGCATGCAATGTAAACAAGCATTGGCAAAGCCAATAGGTCTTGCCTATGCGAGAGCGGTTTGCTTTGGCAATGTGTTTTAGACATATTGTAGACCAGTGTGCCTGCTGGTCACCATGGCTTAAAGCAGTGGTTCCCAAACTTCTTCAACCCCCAGCTCCCTTGACTGTTTGACATTGGTTCCCCGTTATATTATTTTTGAGGGATGGGAGGGATGTGCAAGCCTGGCCTTAGGAGTACTACAGTTTTTCTGCCTGAAAATAACTGGGATGAAGCAGATGAAGGTACTATAATCATATAGGTAACAAAATAAAAATGTAACAGTTGTTTAAAAAGAAACGTTAATTGGTTAAGTCAGAAACAACACTCTTCAGCACTGGGATCTGCATATGGATTTTTTTTAAACAGTTTTTTCTTTTGAAAACTTGATGTGGCACAACCTTGTTCTAAGAAATGTTTTTTTCAGTTACTAACATCACTGCTATACACATGTACATGATGCCATTCGGACAACCACGTTTTATCTATGTGTGCAATCCTTTTTTCTATCTGGCCTTATGTAGACAACCACATTTTGTAATATTAAGCACATATAGTCTCAGTCAGTCTACAATGTTTGGTAAAATCCGATTCAAAAGCAACTGAATATTCTTTCTGTCAGAAAAGCAGCGTCAAAAGGTCTGAAATAATAGATGACAAATATATAGTTGTCTGAAAAAAATACACCCATTGCTGTCTATGCCAAAAGGAAAGCACACGGCACAGACACCCCCAAACACGCAAAACACACCACACAGCTGATTTGCACAAGCATGCATGCAGCTCGGGTCTGTAAATAAATGGGCCCCTTCTAGCTGTTCTTGAGGAAAGCAGCGGCAGTAGCGAAGTGAAGGCTATTAAACACACTTCAGTGCGTATAACAATGTTTACACGAGACACCAGTAAACTAAGCGTCCTGGCACTTAAACGTGCCCATTTGTGCAGTCAAAACGCAGCATTGGCTAATAACTTACTAAGCTGAGCCACTGGGCATTCATTCATTAGATGAAAGAACCTGAGCTGCCTAAGGGTTTTTTAAAGGCAATGCAATAACAATATGTTTTGAATGCACCCTTGAATAGATGGATCGAAGTCATATTGAATACGTTCGAGAAATGCAGGTATACATATGTAGTCAATATTTCTGTTATGGACAATCATTTTGACTGTCAACCTCATTGGTTTAGGTTCACTATTTATATTTTTGCACAGTTTACATACAAAGGGGCATATTTATACTCCGTTTGCGCCGAATTTGCGTCGTTTTTTTCGACGCAAATTCGACGCAAAACTAACTCCATATTTATACTTTGGCGTTAGACGCGTCTAGCGCCAAAGTTCATGGAGTTAGCGTCATTTTTTGGCGTGAACACCTTCCTTGCGTTAATGAGAAGCAAGGTAGGCGTTCCCGTCTTAAAAAATTACTCCCAGGCATGTGCGTGGTATTTATACTCCCGGGCAAAAATGACACCCGGGAGTGGGCGGGGCACAAAACCCCGCATTTGCGCCTCTTTTTAACGCCTGGGTCAGGGCAGGCGTTAAGGGACCTGTGGGCTCAGAATGAGCCCAGAGGTGCCCTCCCCTGCCCCCAGGGACACCCCCTGCCACCCTAGCCCACCCCAGGAGGACACCCAAGGATGGAGGGACCCATCCCAGGGAAGAAAAGATAAGTTGTGGTAAGTATTTTTTTAAAAAAAATGTGTGGCATGGGGGGCCTGATTTGTGCCCCCTACATGCCACTATGCCCAATGACCATGCCCAGGGGACATAAGTCACCTGGGCATGGCCATTGGGCAAGGGGGCATGACTCCTGTCTTTGCTAAGACAGGAGTCATGTTAATGGCGTCTGGGCGCCCAAAAGAAATGGCGCAAATCGGGTTAAGACGATTTTTTTGCCTCAGCCTGACTTGCCCCATTTTGGGACGCCCAAGCGCCATTTTTCCCTACGCCGGCGCTGCCTGGTGTACGTCGTTTTTTTTCACGCACACCTGGCAGCGCCGGTCGGCTAACACCATTCAATAAATACGGCGCCCGCATGGCGCTTCAGAATGGCGTTAGCCGGCGCTAATTATTTTGGCGCAAAACTGCGTTAGCGCAGGTTTGCGTCAAAAAGTAGAAATATGGCCCAAAATGTTTTAAACCGCATCTCAGAGGAAGTACCATGCTTCACTTGCCGGTAAAACCACAAGGAAAATCGAAAGGAATAAATGTAAACATTGCATTTCAAACCGTGCAAATCCGTTGCAATCCTTAAATAATATCACATAGCATTCAGTAAAAGAGCGGTAGAGTCTGCAAAATCTGCCGTCCCCATGATGCTAGGTGGTGTGTAGTCCGCTTAAACTGAGGCAGATGCTGAGTGGGCGCTAAATTTATTCACAACACTGAGAAAGAGAAGGAACAATTTAACCTCTTCGCTGCCAGGCCTTTTCCCCCTCAGGTGCCAGGCCTTTTTCTTTTGGCTATTTGGAGCAGTTCGCACTTAGGCCCTCATACCTTTTTGTCCACATAAGCTAAATACACCAAATTTGCGTTCTTTTTTTCCAGCATCCTAGGAATTCTAGAGGTACCCAGAGAGTGTGGGTTCCCCTAGAGGAGGCCAAGAAATTAGCCAAAATACAGCAAAAATTTAGTTTTTTTTTAAAAGAAAATGGGAAAAAAAGGGCTTCAGAAGAAGGCTTGTGGTTTTTTCCCAGACAATGGCAACAACAACAGGATTGCTGTGCTAAAATCACCATCTTCCCAGCTTTCAGGAACAGGTAGACTTGAATCAGAAAACCACGTTTTTCAACACAATATTGGCATTTTTCTGGGACATACCCCATTTTTACTATTTTTCTGCTTTCGGCCCCCTTCCAGTTAGTGACAGAAATGGGTGTGAAACCAATGCTGGATCCTGGAAAGCTAAACATTTAAAAAAAAATAGACAAAATTCTGAATTCAACAAGGGGTAGTTTGTGTAGATCCTACAGAAAATAACAGCTGAAATAAAAATATTGAAATTGAGGTGAAAAAACAGCTTTTTTCTCCACGTTTTACTCTGTAATCTTTTCCTCGGATGTCAGATTTTTGAAAGCAATATACCATTACGTCTGCTGGACTCTTCTGGTTGCGTGGATGTATAGGTCTTGTAGGTTCATCAAGAACACTGGGTACCCAGAGCCAAGAAAGGAGCTGCACCTTGCAATTGGTTTTCATTCTATACCAGGATTACAGCAATTCATTTGCTGAAATATAAAGAGTGAAAAATAGGTATCAAGAAAACCTTTGTATTTCCAAAATGGGCACAAGATAAGGTGTTGAGAAGCATTGGTTATTTGCACATCTCTGAATTCCAGGGTGCCCGTACTAGCATGTGAACTACAGGGAATTTCACACACCGTCTCACATTTGGAAGGAAATAAATGTAGAGAAAGACGAGGGGCAATAACACTTGTTCTGCTATTCTGTGTTCCCCCAAGTCTCCCGATAAAAATGGTACTTCACTTGCGTGGGTAGGCCTAATGCCTGTGACAGGAAACGCAACATGGACACATCACATTTTTACATTGAAAACTGACGTGTTTTTTGGAAAGTGCCTAGCTGTGGATTTTGACCTCTAACTCAGCTGGTACCTAGGAATAACTACCAAACCTGTGCGTTTTTGAAAACTAGACACCTAGGGGAATCCAGGATGGGGTGACTTGTGGGGCTCTCACCAGGTTCTGTTACCCAGAATCCTTTGCAACCCTCAAAATTCAGTCACAAAAACAATTTTTCCTCACATTTCAGTGACAGAAAGTTCTGGAATCTGAGAGGAGCCACAAATTTCCTTCCACCCAGCATTCCCCCAAGTCTCTTGATAAAAATGGTACCTCACTTGTGTGGGTAGGCCTGGTGCCCACAACAGGAAATGCTCCAAAACATAATGTGGACACATCACATTTTCCCCAAAACAACAGAGCTGTTTTTTGCAAAGTGCCTATCTGTGTATTTTGGCCTCTAGCTCAGCCGGCACCTAGGGAAACCTACCAACCCTGTGCATTTTAAAAAAACTAGACACCTAGGGGAATCATCCATGATGGGGTGACTTGTGGGGCTCTCACCAGGTTCTGTTACCCAGAATCCTTTGGAAACCTCAAAATGTGGCAAAAAAACACTTTTTCCTCATATTTCGGTGACAAAAAGTTCTGGAATCTGAGAGGCGTCACAAATTTCCTTCCACCCAGCATTCCCCCAAGTTTCCCGATAAAAATGGTACCTCACTTGTGTGGGTAGGCCTAGTGCCCGCGATAGGAAATGCCCCATAAAACTAGGTGGACGCATAAAAATTATTAAATACAAAACTGCCCGTTTTTCAGGGGGGTTGGGGTGGTGGAGTGCTCCTGCGTTTTTGGTCCTGGGCTCAGCAGCCATCTAGGGAAACCTACCAAACCCAAAAATTTCTGAAAACTAGACACACAAGGGAAGGTGTGACTTGCGTGGATCCCCTGGTGTTTTCTTACCAAGAATATCCTCAGCAAACTTCAAATTTAGCTAAAAAATTAAATTTCTGCCACATTTCTGTGTGGGATCACTGCACCGGCACAAATTTCCTACCACCCAACATTCCCCTCAGTCTCCCGGTAAAAATAATACGTTACTTGTGTAGGTGGGCCAAGTGCCTGTGACAGGGAAGAGCCAAAAACATGTTGAAACTGAGGGGGAACCAAAGCGGGTCCAAAAGGGCAGTTTGAAAAAAAACATTTTTAGGTTGACAAGTGAGGCAGAATTTTTTTCGTTATAGATGTGACAACGCTGGGTGGTAGGAATTTTGTGGATTCCTGCAGATTTCGGAAGGTTCCTTCACAAAAATGTGGGAAAAATGTGTGATTTCCAGCAAAGTTGGAGGTTTGCAAGGCATTGTGGGTAAGAAAATGGTGCGGGTGCATGTGAAGCACACCACCCTGGACTCACCCAGATGCTTAGTTTTCAGATGTGTCTAGGTCTTGTGGATTTTTCCACATGGCAGTGTCCCAAAAGTCCAAAAACTGGAGCCCTCACCATTCCAAGTGAGACGATTTTGAGAGTTAGACAAGCTCTCATGGCCCAAATGTGAAACCAAAACCAAAAATAATCGAATGTCCTCTTGCTTGCAGTGCGGTAAGATGTTTTAGTGTGTGGGAGAGCTGAAAGACTGTTAGTCACTTCAGTTGGGGTGGGGGCATAGCCATTCCCATACTGGTTGGTAGCCACCAGCCCAATATATATATATTTTGTTTTAATTCCCTGGCATCTAGTAGTCTTTCTGCCCCCTGGGACTTCCAAAAATAGGGCAATCTGCCCCAAAGGGGCAGATATGGGTAACAGTAATGTGCCCCCATGGGGAGCGACCCTTGCCCAAGGGGCTGCCCCACCAAACAAAACACACACATAAATCCCTGGTGCCTAAGTGGTTTCTGCCCCCCCTCCTTCCGGGGCAGATCGGCATAATAGAAATAAGCCGATCTGCCCCCAAAGGGGGGTAGAAATGGCCTAAAATAAATTTTCCCCTCCAGGGGAGCGACCCTTGCCTAAGGAGTTGCTCCCCTTGCGTGAAATTGGTGCAAAAACAAATCCCTGGTGCCTAGTGGTTTAAAAATATGCCGATCTACCCCCTAGGGGGACAGAAATGGCCTAAAATAAATTTGCCCCCCAGGGGAACGACCCTTGCCTAAGGGGTCGCTCCCCTTGTGTGAAACTGACGCAAAAAAATAAAAATCCCTGGTGTCTAATGGTTTCTGCCTCCCTTGGGGGCAGATTGGCCTAATAAAAATAGGCTGATCTTCCCCCAAGGGAGGCAGAAATGGCCTAAAAATATTTTACCGCCAGGGGAGCGACCCTTGCCTTAGGGGTTGCTCCCCACATCTAAAAACATAAAACAAAAAAAAAATGATCCCTGGTGCCCAAGACGTTTTTGCCCCCAAGGGGGATAGAAATGACCTAAAAATGTTTTATTCCCCCCGCCACAGGGGACCGATCCTTGCCTAAGGGGTTGCTCCCCTCGCGTGAAACTGACAAAACAATACAAAATCCCTGCTGTCTCGTGGATTCTGCCCTCCCTCCCCCCGGGAGTGACCCTTGCCTAAGGGGTTGCTCCCCACATGTAAAACACAAAATAAACAAATACAAAAAAAAGATCCCTGGTGTCTAGGGGTTTCGGCCTAATTATAATAGGCTGATCTGCCCCCAGGGGTGCAGAAAAGGCGTAAAAATATTTTGCCCCCCTGGGGAGCGGCCCTTGCCCAAGGGGCCGCTCCGCTTATGAAATAACACTAAAAAAACAAATTCCCTGGTGTCTAGTGGGCGTTTCTGTTGCCCGATCGCATCGCGATTGGGCAGCAGAAATGCAGAGAGAGACATCAAAGGAAAGGAAAGGCCTTTTCCTTTTATTGATGCCTCACTCGCCCCCTCCACGTGATCGTCAGAGAAGTGCTTTTGCATTTCTCCTCTGATCTGGAGGGGTAGGCCTCTGATGAGGTCAGCACGCGATCACGCGCTGACGTCATCAGACGCCACAGGGGGCAGGGGGTTAGGGGCAGGGGCAGGGGTGGAAGGGGATGCGATTTATCTTCCATTCCTGCCCTGGGGTCACCGAGGTGAAACTCATGGGAGGAGCGCTAGCACTCCCCCTATGAGCCGGTCCAAGGACGTAACAGTTACGTCCTTGGCTCCTCCACCAAGGACGTAACCATTACGTCCTTGGCTCGGAAGCGGTTAATTGAACTCCAGCATGCATTGTTTATGCCTACGTGAGGTCATCCATCATCAGTTTTTTGCATTAAAATACCATCCCAAATCACACAAGTGTAAATCATCAATGCTGCAGCGCCTCTTGCTCGTTTTGACAGAGTAGTGTCGTAGAGAAGTATTGTATAGTGGGAGTAGTGTGAAGTGGATTAGAGTGGAGTAGATTAGAGTGAATCTGAGTGGAGTGCATTAGAGCAGAGGGGAGTGAACCGAGTGAAGTGGAGAGGATTGGATTGCAGTGGAGTGGATTAGAGCGGGGTGAATTACAGTGGAGCGAACTGAGTAGATTAGACTGGTATGGAGTGGATTAGACTGGAGAGGATTAGAGTAGATTTGACTGGAGAGGATTAACATGGAGTGGACTAGAGAAGTATTTTGCAGGGGATTAGATTGTAGTGGACTGGAGTGTATTAGCATGGAGTGGAATTGATAGAGGTGGAGTAGATTGGGGATGAATGGGTTAGAGTAGAGTGAATTAGAGTGCAGTAGATTGAAGTGGATTTGTTTACAGTGGGGTACAGTGGATTAGACTGGTGTGGGGTAGATTAGGGAGAAATGGGGTGGACTGGAGTGGATTAGAGTGGAATGGATCAGAGGGGATGACAGGGGATTAGAGTGGATTCAATTGGAATGAAGTGGATTAGAGTAGTGTCAATTGGAGTGGATTGGACTGCAATGATGTGGACTGGAGTGGATTTGAGTGGGGTGGATTGGAGTGGATTGAATTAGATTAGGGTGGATTGAATAAGAATGGAGCAGATTGGAGTGGGTTAGAATGGTTTTGAAAATTGGATTAAACTGGAGTGGACTGGAGTGTAGTGGGTTTGAGTGGACTGGGGTGGGATGGAGTAGAGTGGATTGGAGTGGGATGGAGTAGAGTGGATTGGAGTAGGATTGAGTAGGGTTGATTGGAGTGAATTAGAGTGAGGTGGAGTGGATTTAATTAGATTGGATCGGAGTGGAATGCATTAGAGTGGATTAAGGTGGAAAGAATTATGTGTGGAGTGGATTAATTAGAGTGGATTAGAGTGTAGTAGATTGGAGTGGATTGCAGTGGAATGGATTGGAGTGGATTAGTGTTTCAAAAGCATAGGGTTGCGCAGCTGTGTTACCTGCAGCTTTAAAGAAAAGTGCTGCAGTATACGAAAAGAGAGCAGGACTACTACTGCTGACCTTCTTTGTAGCAAGTGATATAAATAGGGTCAATATGCTTGCTAATTTAAGATGATTAAAACAACCAACATCATTGCAGGACTTCAATTCGCAGCATGCGCTATAGACAGGGTGGACACTTTTTTATGTACCTTTATCTGTAGCACTACTGGTGTGCCACACATCTCAGCCTGAATGATACCTCAGCCTTGTCAACTTAGTGTTGTTGGGTGACAGAGCAAGGGTGCACTAGGATATGTATCTTTACTGTCAAAATTCTCCCCAGTTTTTGTGTTTGAAAACAGCATGCGCAGCGATCAGCATGTGTGTATCACTATTCAGCCATATAACGTAGACTCTTCAAACTCGTAGCCTATGTTCACCAGGAGAAAATAAAAATGCTAGAATACTTTTTCCCTGTGTGACAACAATAGCATATATTAATCAGGAACAACATTATTGTTCTATTGTTGATTAATTGTGAATAACTGTAATTTATACCTTTTTGTTTTCCCTGGAATCATTGTTACACATTTATGTTATTGCACCTGGTTCTGGGTGCTCTTTGGCAGCCCCTGTTACTAACAATCACATAACTAAAAGCATCAGACTATCCTCCTTGGAGTAATGTTTGAAATTTGCGGTACTTGTTATAAGGATTCTCCAGACAGTATTGCATTTAGAAAGTTGTCCTCTGCTTGTATAACAAATACTCACATCTCATTTCATGTTTCATTTTTTCAAACCAGTTCATAGTATTTGACACCTCTGGAGAAGACCATTTTTAACTATTAATAGTCTAGCTATTATTGACCTTACCAAAATCACATTTTCATGCCTTCCTAGATGGTTAAATTGACTTGAGAGTTTCCCTGCAGTGCAACACAGGCCCAGTATAATCCCTACCATAAAGGTATTATTTAGGGGTGGGTGGAACTTGCAGAGTTTTACTCTGCAGAATTCCTCAAGGATATGGAGAAAAATGCAAGATGCTGCGGGATTTGGCCAACAGGCTGAAAATATGCAACTTGTACTGCAATTCAGCGCTGATAGCGTGAGCAGCACTGACAATCAGCGCAAACGACACCACATGTTGGGCAACAGCATGTGGCCATTCGAGTTGATTTCGCTGCCACTCGAGTAGAAAATCTACTCGAGCGACAACAAATCTACTCAAAAGGCAGGCCTCTGACTGTGAAAGCCTAGTGACCGACTGTGTTACAAAACTGTGCTATGGGGCACCAAATCTTGCTTGCATATTATGGAGCCTCAGGGAGAAAGATTCCGCCTAAGGTGATTGGCAGAATTTGGCCAGAACACTGCATTAAAGAGTAATGCAGAGTGGCCAAAACTCTGTCAATTCAGCAGGCAGAATGGAATATTTTGCCCACCCCTAGTGCTATTCAATTCAGCAAACACTGATCTCCGTAAATCCTCCAGAGAAGCACATCTCCACAGCATCTAATATGGCAGGAAAGCATTCAGTGCAGCCATGGCGGTAAGCACTGCCGCTGCGGAGGGCCTGAACAGGCCATGGCTGTTAGAAATGGGATATCCGGTCGGCTAGGGTATGCATCTAAGCCAGGCAGAACCCACCCACTCTAGTCAGGGCAAGGGAGTTACACGTCCAAGATATCCCCGCTCACCCCCTTGGTAGCTTGGCACGAGCAGTCAGGCCTATCCCAGAGGCAATGTGTAAAGCATTTGCACAACACACATGACGCACTATCCCCACCACAAAGGAAACACAACACCAAGTTCTATAAAAAATAAACTGTATTGTACACAACGTAATTATTAGACCAAACACAACATGTCAGTAATACCCTGCTACTCAAGCATCTGTCAGAACGTTACACAATAGTAACTCTGCAGAACCAGCAGTAGTCACACATAACACAGTTTACTTATTATTCTGCAACATAAGCAGTAGTCAGGAATCACATTACGAAAGAAATGCACTTGTCATTAAAGTAGCATCAATGCCTATACCAAGAGCATTGTAAAACATATGGCAAGTCATAAAACACATCAGCGTGTCATGCCCATAAAAGGAACATCTGCACATAGATGTAGCACATCATAACATAAGCAGGTTAACATGTTTTTAATGGCCATACCAGGAACATAAGAACTATGTATGTCCTTTAGAAAGTACCTGTTTTTATGTTGAAAATGCACTTCCAGTGCCCAGGAGAACAAAAAGGGGGCCCTGGCGCTCCTCTGCGCCCAATGGGAGCCTTTCTGGTAATCTGGGGGAGGGGGGCCGGCACGCACCCACTCTTACTTTTATATCGGGCTACTCCTGGGGCCTGTGATCTCAGGGCCCCTCCCCCCTGGGCCGCAACTGGCCCTCCAGAGGGGAATCAATTGGAGGTGAGTTTCCACTTCAAAAATTAAAACTACTCAGCTTAATGCTTCCATAGTGATTTATTGAGAGAAAAAGAAAGGAGTAATCAGTTCCAAAGGTTATTAGTCCAGTGAATTTTTAACAATCTGGGAGCTGGAGTTCAGATCAAAAAATCTGCGAAATGACAGTCCAATCTGTTGATGTCACGGTTTGGAACAGATAGCAACATTCAGTAGAGGAACAGCCAACACGTGTTTCGCCCCTTGAGCGGATAGGCGGGGGCTTTCTCAAGGCTGTAGAGAATAAGAGAAATAAGTAACTTTCCAAACAAAATATGTTACCAAATAGAGAGCATGCTAGCCATGTGAATCATGCAGGGCATGTTGTGCTCCCGTTCGGTGAGGCCACAGAGTATCGAGATGTAATCCATGATAGATTTCCCCGTGTAAACCAAGGGCCATGGTCATAGGAAAGATGTGAGTTAAAGTAAGGCCAAAAATAAAAATAGGAGAGTTAAAAGTAAACTGCTCTTTGATTTGAGGGAGAAAAGAGGGAACGAGTTTTGTGAGAGTGAGAAAAGTGAAGAAATAAGAAAAAAAGTATTGTAGTCCTGTCTTAGTAATAAGTAAATACTAAGTATAGGCTGGCAACTCACGTAATGTGAATTCATGCTCTACGAAGATTCATGTGAGCAAAAATTATAACAAACAATCCTGTGAAGAATGTTAGTGTGAAACAAGAATAATAAAGAATTGGTACCGTACCCCATCCAGAACAAAAAGAATGAAATCTTCTGGCGTCAGTAGTCACAATTGTAAATAGAAGTCTAAATACGAGAACAAATTATTAAAAAAACTCCTCATACCTAATCAATAATTAAGAAATAACACTGAAGACTGAAAACATCCGAATATCTATAGAGACGAATTTGTCCCTGAAAGCGTATCGCAGGTAATGTCCACCATCAATGCATATATATCAAATGAAAAAAGGAAAAACATCATGATAAAGCTCATTCGGTCATAAAGAAGCCTTTTGGAACCCCATCAACCATGTCTCTGGTTTATGGGTCTGCAAAATTAGATAGAATAAACATCAAAAGGTAAAGTGAGGAGATGTCAACAAATGCCAAAAAAGTTTGGGCAACATGTTGTTAATTACAAGAACGCTGTTACATGTAGGCAAATGCTCCCCGTCAGGCTTGCTAAAAACGTTGTGAAAGCAGTATAATTTGACTAAATACCCCTAATTCCATACTCGCTGAATGTTCAAAGTCCTGACAAGGGGAGAAGTATTTTTACCTGGGATAGCAATAAGCGAGGGAAATCCTCTGCAGAGAATAGGCCAAACACTCCTCAGCGCGTCCTGCGTTAAATCGCTAAGACGCCTGTCTGGCAATACCGCGATTAAAAGACTGAGGCGTCCTTTCTCTGTTTCCAATGCAGCGAAACAGAGGAGGTACTCAGCGTGAAATGTGCTAAATTCAATGGCGGCCATGTTGTAGGAGTCGAGGCCGTAAATAACAATAAAGTCCACTTAGTAATGTGGGAAAAAATAAGAAAAGAAAAGAAAATCTATAAAATATTAGAAATTCAGACAAAGGAATATGGTAAGGCGGAAATAAAAAGAACCATAGAGAGTTGAACCAACATTAGAAAAAAAAAAAATTAGAGAATGAAGCGGATGAGACACAGTGAAGGAGAGTGAAAAAAGGTAAACATAGGAAACGATTTACATGAATAGTTTTATGAGGGGAGATTAGAACCAGAAACCAAAATAAGGTCCTGTATACGGACAATGAAGCAAAAGAAGAGAGTTGAAAAGACAGTGAGACAGAGATGATGAGAAAGTAGTCAAAAAGACGAAAAATGAGAAGGAATTCGTCACCAAAAAAGAAGGAGGCAGATATAAAGCAGTTATAAGTTCACAGAAGGAGCCAGCAATTTAAAGGGGAGAAAGAACAATTATATATCACCGAAGACCTGAACTTCAAACCATCAGACAAATTATAGCAATACAGTAAAACAGTAAAACATTTACAGTAGCCAATAGTGCCATTCGTGATCCTGGTTCAGACCATTGTTCACTGTGTCATATTGGATAATCATCCTGCTCTCCTCTTGACGCAGTCTTAGTTGTAAGTTGCCACCCCGTGGGGATGGTGTGATGCGAAGTATTCCACTAAATTTGAAGAATCGTTCATGATGGTGAAATGTTTTATAGTGCTCCACTAACGGCGCCTTGGTCTCCAGTTTTGAGATATTCCGAAAATGTTCTTGGATTCGAAGTTTTAATGGGCGAATCGTGCTGCCAATATAGGCCTTGTGACATGGGCAGAAAATCAGATAAACCACATTTTTGCCTTCGCAGTTGATAAAGTCCTTGATTATGAGTTCTTTGTTATTGATATGTAATAGAGTCGATCTGTTGAGTCCTAATTTGCATATTGAACACTTAGTACAAGTGAAAAAGCCTTTGGGCTTGGGAAAATGAGGGTCTGGGGCTGTGAGTTGAAAGAAGGAAGGGCAAAGTTTGTCTCTAAGATTAGGAGCCCGGCGGAACCCTATTCTTGGATGTTGAGTAATGAATTTTTGGATAGAGGAATTTCTGCTAATGAGATGCCAATGTTTCCGTAGATGTTTCCGTATTCCGTATTAAATGATGACCATTATGAAATTGAGTAATAAATCGAATAGTAGAATCCTCTTTATGTCGTGGAGATGAATTAATCATCTGATTACGGTCCATTTTGCCCATTTTGGTGTTGGAAAAGGTTAGTGACTTATGATTGTATCCCCTGGTCAGGAGTCTCTCTGTTATTTGTGAAGAGAACAAATCATAATCAGTGGATTTGGTGCAGTTAAGTCTTGCTCGTCTGTACTCACCTTGTGGGATATTTTTAATTGTGCTTGGAGGGTGACAACTGCTGGCGTGTAGAATTGCATTTGCCGCTGTTGATTTTCTGAAAAAACGGGTCTGCAATTTCTCATTTTCCACAGAAATCAGTAAGTCTAAATACTCAACCTGAGAATCTGAGATGTTATATGTGATGTCAATGGCCCATTTGTTTGGTACTAGAGACTTTAAGAATTGAGTAAGTAGAGTTCTTTGTCCTTGCCAGATCATCAAAATATCGTCTATATAACGTCCCCAGAAGATGATGTTTTGGGAAAAGCATTTGTTTTGGTCGCTCCACAACCACTCACGTTCGACCGCTCCCATGAGGATACAGGCATAGGGGGGCGCAAATTTGGCCCCCATCGCCGTCCCCTGTAATTGCAAATAGAAGTGGCCGTCGAAGAGAAAGTAGTTATTCTCAAGACAGAATTGTAACATGTTCAATATCATACAGTTGTGAGTAGTGAGTGATACTGGTCTTGTTGAGAGTGCTTGTCTAACAGCATCTAGACCATCATGGTGTCTGATAGAAGTATATAGACTGACTATGTCTATGGTCACTAAGAGATAGTCAGGTTGCCAATCGATATCCTGGAGTTTACAGATTATATCTTTTGTGTCTCTCACATAAGAAGGTAAGTTGATCATGAAAGGCTAGAGTACTTGGTCAATTAGGGTCCCTAATTTTGAGCAAATCGAGTTGACTCCTGATATTATAGGTCTGCCTTTAGGGGGAAAATCTTTCTTGTGAATTTTAGGAAGTAAATATAGGGTTGGAACAGTAGGGTGAGAAAGAAATAGGGCAGTTCGTTCTTGATGCGAAATGACATGGCAGGAGAGCCAGTGATCCAAAAGTGCTGAGAGTTGATGTTGTATGTGTGCAGTAGGATTCGCATCTAGTCGTTTATAGCACTGGGAATCATGTAGTTGGCGGTAAGCCTCTAGGAGATAATCTGAGGTATTAAGAATAACAATATTTCCTCCCTTATCTGCTTCCTTGATGATAATGTTGGGATTCATTCTTAAATTGGTCAGAGCAACAATTTGTTGGCGTGTAATGTTTGATGGAAAGAATTTACGCTTATTGCAATAGCGTTTGTACTCTTTATCAAAGTCGTTAAGAACTGCTTGTGCAAAGAGGTCAATAGAATTGCCTGCCGGGAGAGTGGGGGTAAAGGTAGATTTCGGTCTCATACCCGAAGGGTGGTACTGATTAGTACTTAACTCTAGTTGTTCTGCTAGTATACTAAGAGGAAGGTCTGGTTCAGAAGTATTTGCTAGATTATAGAGAAGCCCAATATCTTCTAGATCCCGAACAGAAATATCCTGAGATGGTGGTGAGAGGGGGGACCGGGAAGGAAGAGAGGTGAATGTAGAAAAGAAAGACTTAAGTTTGAGTTGACGTATGAACTTGAAAAAATCAATTTTGGTTTGTGTTATGTTCCAAAAATTTGTGGGACAATAGGACAAGCCTTTATTAAGGATGTGTAACTCAGTAGGCGAAAGAGAATAATCTGAGAGATTAACTACTAGTTGGTCATCGTGTTGGAAGGTCGGAGATTCTTGCTGCGTGCCCTTGTTTGTATACCGGAAGTACCGGGCATGACCGTTGTAGTATCTGGTGGTTTGGACCGGGATTCTTGGAGGGAACCTAGGCGAAAACGCCGTGCTTCCTCTAAAAAATGAACCCTAGGTTTAATGGAAGGGTCCCTGTCTGAATCATCAGAAGTGTCAACTTCTGAGGAGGGAATAGTGTCTGGGCAGCTAGTAGTATCTAGCAGGGAATTGGTATCTTGAACATGATCATACTTCTTGCTGAAGGTGTACACTCTCCCTTGTTGACTGGACTCCCCCCTTCCGGCCCTCCAGAGGGGGAGCCAAAGCTACCACGACAAATGGGGCAACAGATAGGGGACCTTGCGGCGAGGCTTCTGGTCCGCCTGCGGTCTCAGCAGATTAATAAGGGCTTCCGGTGGGGCGGGAGAGCCTCTGATGAGGCTTCCTTCCCCCTGCCTGTTCTTACAACAGCAAAGGGAGCCCAGTGGGGTGGGTAGCCTCCGATGAGGCTTCCTTTCCCACCAGATCCACACAGCTAATTCCCCCGGGCCACAGTGGTGTTTGGCCCTAAGTAAGGGCCGTCTGGTGACCCAGGGGCGCTCCTTGGAGCACGCTTCCGCTGGGGTCACCGCTAGGAGCGCACTCACTCCAAATATCCCATATTTGTGCCCCGGGGGCACCGAGCAGCGTGAAACACTTGCAGAAAACAGCCGCGTCGCAGCAGTGATTTCTTGGGACATCAAAAAACATGGTTGGCCAAGTGCAATGCCTGGGTTGCGGCGGTGATCTCGGGATTCAAGAATGGGTGGGGCACCAGACAGGAGCACTTTTTAGCGTCAAATGCACCATCAAGGAAGTGCTTTCCAAGGACTTCAGGACAGGTTTATACAATTGCTCTCCAGGCGCTATGGATTGGTTGCAGGGGTTTAGGGCCACAGCACTCAGCCCCTGCGGAACAAGGGATCATGGAGCTCTGGGAGGGAGGGCCTAGTAACAGACCAGCACAAGGAGGATTCAGGCAGATGGCAGTCTCTTCTAGTGACCCAGCAGGTCACAGGTCAGCACAGCAGCAGCAGTCCATGGCGGATCCTGGTGAGTCCCTCCAGCATTCTGTGTCCAGTTCCAAGTAAGTACTAAAATGTCACCAAATTGTGGGGAAAAACTCCCCTGTACTTATACGCAGTTTTAGCAGTGTTTCACAAAGAAGGGGAGAGGAGGGTCCAACCAGTTACAAATGGTTCTTCGAGTGCCCCCTCTCCTCTCTAGCACAGGCTCCAAACATCAGTTGGGGTAAACAACCCTTTTGTGTGAGGCCAGAGCACAGCCTTTACAAATGCATGTGTGTCCCACCTCTCCCTTCTCTCAGCCCAGGAAGACTATTCAGTATGCAGATGCACCTCTGTGACACCTTCACCCTCCCTGTGTACAGGCTGTCTGAAAAGTATGCACAAAGCCCAACTGTCACTCTGCCCAGATGTGGATTGGAGTAAAGCTGCAAAACACCAGAGTCATAAGCACAGAGAAATACTCACTTTCTAGAAGTGTCATGTCTGTAATAGTAATATTAAATCCACTTACATCAGTGAGCATCATTTCTCACTACCATGACAACCATACCAAACATGCCTACGCTGCCCCTCCTAAATCAGACAATACCGCCTAGACATAAGGCAGGGCATTTCCAATGCAATCCTATGAGAAGGCAGCACCCACAGCAGTGAGAAACCAAATAGGCTGTTTGTTACTATCAGGACAGGCCACGCTACTGGGCACATGTCCTGTTTTCTACATACATAGCACCCTGCCCATAGGGCTAGCTAGGGCCTACCTTAGGGGTGACTTACATGTAGAAAAGGGGAGTTCTGGGCCTGGTAAGTAGATTTAGATGCCAGGTCCCTGTGGCAAAAAAACTGTGCGTTTGAAAGGCTACTTCAGTGGGTGGCGCAAGCAGCGCTGCAGGTCCACTGGTAGCATTTAACTTACAGGCCCTGGGTATAGAGCTACCACTGTACAAGGGACTTACAGGTAAATTAAATATGCCAATTAGGTGTAAGCCAATCATACCAACTTTAGAAGGGAGATCACCTGCACTTTAGCACTGATCAGCAGTGATAAACTGCTCAGAGTCTTAAAGCCAACAGCGAGAGGTCAGAAAAAATAGGAGGAAGGAGGCAAAAAGTCAGTGGATGAACCTTCCAAAAGGGACAGGTCCAACAATCGCTGTTGGCAGAGATGGCCGGCTGGCATGCAGAAAGTTGGGCCCAATGGATGAAGCAGCCATACCACGAAGGAGGTGTGGGGAGGTAAGAGAAGCCCAAGGATTCTACCTCCTCATCCCCACCCGCCCACCAGCCTGGAGAGACTGTTCTGTGGAGTCAGCTGGTGGCGTGGCAGGTGAAAATTACAGGAGGGAGACAGAACGGCCATGGATTTGCCTGCACCCCTCCCATGGCCTCTGAAGGTCTGTGGCAAGGTGAGATCCGTTGTGGGTGCAAAGTGTCCTGACTGACCTCCCCAAGATGCAGAGTGTCCTGCACCGTTCGGCTGGGTATCAGCTGGCCCTCCTGCCCTGCTTGATTTCTTGTACAGTTCACCACTGGGGATGTCTTCGTGACCTTGTCCTCCATATGGACCTACCAGCGAAATGTGATTTCTATCTCCTCCCGGGAGCCAGTATGAGCAAAGCCTCTCTTGACCTGGAGGAACTGTCTGGTGTGGTTGGCTGGCAGAACGGCCTTTGAAAATCCACTGAAGAGACAGAACACCCCTGAATCAGCTTGTGCCCCTCCTGCAGCCGCTGAGGGTCAGGGGATGCCTTGAGGCAGCACCATGTCCCACCTCACACCATACAGGTACTCCTACCTGCAGCTGGACATTGGCTGCCTCCACCCTCCCCACTGCTGCCTGACATCTGACAGAAAGCTTGCCTGATATCTGGCAGAGAGCATGACTGGGGTCAACTTGGGGATCTTGTCCCCTGCTCATACGCATCTATCTGCAGTCTGTGATTTCTCTCCCTCTCCTGTGAACCCGTGTGAGCGAAGCCAAACTACTAGCACCATCAGAGGGGGCCCTGATACTTGCTGGGTGAGACATTCATCACCACAATGGGAAAAGCTGATAATAAGCAGTCAAAGCTGTCATTCAAGTTCCACAGGGGCTGCAGGTTGCTGTCTCAGGACCCCCTGTCCATAGAGGATGTGGATGTCTACTAAGGGCCAGCGACCAGCAGAGAGGACACAAAGGCTCTACTAAAGGCCATGCAGAACGATATGGTCTCCATCGATTCAACCTTACAACTCGTGTTGACTATCACCAGGTAACTTGAACAACATAACAAGTGCACCTCCCAGGTGGAGCGGTGGATCTTCACAGCGGAGGATTCTCTGGCCACAAAGGATATGACTATTCACAATCTAGAGAAGGTCCACAGTGTCATTGCTGTTAAAAATAAAGACATGGAGGCACGATATTGACAAAATTTCATCCACATCCTTGATATACTGGAGTCTGCTAACACTGAGGGGGTTATTCTAACTTTGGAGGAGGTGTTAATCCGTCCCAAAAGTGACGGAAAAGTGACGGATTTACCACCAGCCATATTACGAGTCCATTATATCCTATGGAACTCGTAATACGGCTGGTGGTATATCCGTCACTTTACCGTCACTTTTGGGACGGATTAACACTCCTCCAAAGTTAGAATAACCCTCTGAGTGGCTATAGGAGTATGTGGAAAAGCTACTATTGGTAATCTTTGGTGCATTCGCCTTCTCCCAACTACTTGTGTATAATTGGGAGAATTTATATAGTGTTGTTAAAATTGTGACTTTGTTATTTTACAGCCTGATGACGCAGTGTTCTCACTGCGAAACATGTGTTGGCTGGCCATGCACTGTTATTTCATGAACTATGAACTACAAGATGAACCCAGCTAGGGCACAGGAAGGAGGACTCTGTCTGTCCAAAGAAATCACCACAGGTGGGACCTCTACAGGAGTGGCCCATTATCCTTAGGGTAAAGTAGTCCCCAGGGGCAGGTTGTAGACCATGCCTTCATCTCCTTCAGGTGGGAGATAGATGCAGAGGATAAGCTGGTGATCCCTGATGGTGGGAGTCATCTCTTCCACCAGGTGGGAGTGAATGGGGTTCCAGTCACCGCTCTGAGGGACACAGGGGCTAGTGATACCATGATGGTGGAGAGACTAGTTTCCCCAGAGCAGTACACCGGTCAGGTGCGTAGGGTGACTCCAGCCCATGGGGAGGATTTCTTCCGCCCCATGGCCATGGTGTCCCTAGAGTGTGGTGGGGAGGTGACCCAGAGGTGGGTCATAGTTAGTCCCCAGATGCCCATTGACTGCATTCTGGGGAATTAGTTACCCCTAGTGGCAGGAGAATTGAGAGGGGCAACCCCTAAGGGTCGCTGTCTGGCATTACCACTCCCCAGAGGAGCCGAGATGTAGGGGCAAGGTGAGGAAGGACTCACCCTTGTCCCTGGTTCAGCAAAGGGTACCCTAGGTTGATTGACCAGTGTCAGGTTACTACCCCTGAACTGGTGAGAGTTAGAGTGGAGAAGAGGTACAAGACCCCTGGGGCTACTGCCCCCCATTCTGAGATACCTCAGAGGTCAGAGAAACATCAGGAGCCCCTGGGAACTCCCTGCCAGCTTTAGGGTTGGAGGAGAAGCTTGCCCAGTGGCCCTGCTCAGGGACTCCACTTAGCAGTGGATGGTCTGGGGCCTGACTCCTGACACTGACAGCTGTCAGTGGCCTCTTTTGGTTGCTGTCCTTGTGGACAGAACTTTCCCTGGGTTGGGACAGAAGTCAGACCCAAGGAGTGGAACGGGCCACATCACTTTGTTGGCCATGGTGGTACTGTCTGCATACTGGGATGCATCTGTGAGCAAATTAAAGTTAGGAGCTTCACAGATGGGGTCCTCAGGTGAGGAGAAGGGTTCCCCATGTGGTCAGTTCAGGCCCCCAGAGAGTATAGACAGAGGAGCCTCACTGAGTTCAGAAAGGCGTAGAACTGTCAAGTGCCCCAGCACCAGTGTTCTTTCCCTAAAACTGTACCTTTGCTTCCACAATTGGCACAGCCCTGGCACACAGTTAAGTCCCTTGTAAAAGGTACCGATGGTACCAAGGGCCCTGTGGCCAGGGAAGGTTGCTAAGGGCTACAGCATATATTGTGCCACCCTAGGGGACCCCCTCACTCAGCACATGCACACTGCCTGGCAGCTTGTGTGTGCTGGTGGGGAGAAAAAGGCAAAGTCGGCATAGCACCCCTCGCAGGGTGCCACGCCCACAAACCACTGCCTGTGGCATAGATAAGTCACCCCTCTAGCAGGCCTTACAGCCCTAAGGCAGGGTGCACTATACCACATGTGAAGGCATAGCTGCATGAGCAATATGTCCCTACAGTGTTTACATCCATTCTTAAAACACTGTAAGTGCAGTGTAGCCATATTGAGTATATGGTCTGGGAGTTTGTCATTACGAACTCCTCAGCACCATAATGGCTTCAATGAATACTGGGAAGTTTGGTATCAAACGTCTCAGCACAATAAAACCACACTGATGCCAGTGTGGGATTTATTGAAAAATTTATACGAAGGGCATCTTAGAGACGCCCCCTGTATGTTAGCCCAACTGCTAGTGTAGGACTGACCGTTCTGTGCCAGCCTGCCACTTTCAGTTGAGTTTGACCACATGGGGTGAGTGTCTTTGTGCACTCTATGGTCAGAAACAAAGCCTGTCCTGGGTGGAGGTGCTTCACACCTCCCCCTGCAAGAACTGTAACACCTAGCGGTGAGCCTCAAAGGCTCAAGCCTCGGGTTACAGTGCCCCAGCTAGTAGAGATGCCCGCCGCCCAGACAAAGCCCCACTTTTGGCGGCAAGTCTGGTGTGAAAATTAGGGAAAACAGGGAGGACTGACCAGGCCAGCTAGGACCACCGCTAAGGTGTCCAGAGCTGAGGTGACCCCCTCCTTGCAGAATCCTCCATCTTGGTTTGGAGGACAGGGACCAATAGGGATAGAAATGTGCTCCCCTCCCCTAAGGGAGTGGGCACAAGGAGTTTGTAGCCACCCTCAGTGACAGGAGCCATTGGCTACTGCCCTCTGACCCCTAACAAGCCCTGAAATCTAGGATTTAAAGACCTCCCTGAACCCAGCTCACCAGATTCTTGGTGACCTACAAGAAGAAGAAGGATTGCTAAACTGAAACCCCCATCAGAGAAGAAGGAAGACGACAACTGCTTTGGTCCCAGCCCTACTGGCCTGTCTCCTGCTTCAGAGAACCTGCTAAAAGACCAGTGACGCGTCCAGAGGGCCCAGCGATTTCTGCCATCTCCAGAGGACTGCCCTGAACCCAAAAGGACCAAGAACTCCTGAGGACGGTGGCTCTGTCTAAGAGAAACCTATAACTTAGGACTCCCACCTCTCTCCAGATACGTGAGTCCTGATCTCTGTGCACCCGACGCCCACGGCCTGTGCCCAGGTGGTCCATCCAGCAAGAGAGGGTCACCAGGCGATTGCTAACAAGTGCCCTGCCTGGGTTGACACCTCCAACCCCCAATGACAACACCTGCTGAAGGAATCCCAATGACCCCCCTGACCGCGAGCTCTGGATGAAGATATCCGACGCCTAAAAGACACACTGCACCCGCAGCCCCCAGGCCTTGGAGAACTCAACCCCGGGTGCCTCATCGTTCAGCTCCTCCTTGTCCAACCGGTGGTATGCACGAGACACCCCCCAGGACCCCACTTGCAGCCTCTGAGTGACCCCCGCATCTCACCATAGACCTGCATTGGAAACCCAATGCCTTGTTTGCACCCTGCACCTGGCTGCCCCTGTGCCTCTGAGTGTTTTTTTGGTGTGTACTTGTGGCTCCTCCAGTGCTCTTCTAAAACGCCCTGGTCTGCCCTCCGAGTTGCGGGTACTTACCTGCTGGCTGACCGGATTCAGAGTACCCCCTCTCTCCATAAGAGCCCATGTTAATTTGGTTCCTCTTTGACCTCTGCACCCAACCGGCCCAGTGTAGCTGCTAGTGGGTGTTTGGGGTTAACTTGAACCCCCAACAACAGACTACCTACATCCCAGCGGTAAGAACTGTAAGTTGTATACTTACCCGCAAAACTGTACTATCTTTTTTTCCCCCAGGAACTGTTAAAAATTGCACTGTGTCCACTTTTAAAAATAGCTTATTGCCATTTTAAGAAAAAAAGTATACATTGTCGATTCTATTCAAGGTCCTGATCATATATACATATATACCCTCTGAAAAGCCTAACTGCTTGACCACACTACCACAAATAGAGCATTAGTGTTATCTATTTCGGCCTCTGTCAAGCCTCTGGGGAACCCCTGCACACTATATCTCATTTTGATATAGTATATACAGACCCAGCTTCCTAAACTGGTCCCCCCATGTAAGTCCCTAGTATATTGTATCTAGGTACCCAGGGCATTGGGGTCCCAGGGGATCCCTATAGCTGCAGCAGTTATTCTGCCACCCATAAGGAGCCCATGCAAAGGGTTCTGCAGGCCTGCCATTGCAGCCTGACTAAAATAGGTGCATGCACCTGTTTTCACTACTGGTCACTACACTAGGTCACTATAAGTCACCCCTATGGTAGGCCCTCTCAGCCCAGAGGGCAGGGTGCAGGTACCTGTGTGTGAGGGCACCCCTGAACTAGCAGAAGTGCCCCCACAAAGTCCAGATCCATTTTCCTGGACTTTGTGTGTGCAGGGACACCATTTTATGCGTGTACTGGGTATGTCACTACCTATGTCCAGCTACATAATGGTAACTCTGAACCTGGACATGTTTAAGATCAAACATGTCAGAATCATACCCCAATACTGTTGCAAGTATTGGAAGTATGATTCCATGTACTCTTGGAGC
The DNA here is from genome assembly GCF_031143425.1 of Pleurodeles waltl. NCBI lineage: Eukaryota > Metazoa > Chordata > Amphibia > Caudata > Salamandridae > Pleurodeles > Pleurodeles waltl. The sequence continues at coordinate 709,139,542 of NC_090442.1, forward strand.
TCCTTAGATGACCCCCAGCATTGCTACCACCAGTCTTACAGGGCTTTCTGGGCAGTCAAGCTGCTGCCACCCCTCAGACAGATTTCTGTCCTCCTGCTGCTTGCTCTGGCAGAACAAAGGATATCCTTTAGGAGAGGGAGGTAACACTCTCTCCCTTTGGAAACAGGTGTGACTGGCTTGGGAGGGGCCGCCTCCCAAAGCCACAGGTTTGCTTTGAAGGGCACATATGGTGCCCTTCATGTATAAAACAGTCTACACCGGTTCCGGGACCCCCCATTCCTTGCTCTGGCAGGAAACTGGACAATGGAAAGGGAAGTGACCACTCCCATGTCCATCACCACCCCAGGGGTGGTGCCTAGAGCTCCTCCATAGGGTTCCTGGGTTCTGCCATCTTGTTTCCAAGGTTGGCAGGGAACTCTGGGAGTATCTGAGTGGCCAGGCCAGGCAGGTGATGTCAGAGCCCACTCCTGATAGGTGCTTACCTGGTTAGGTTACCAATACCCCTTTCAGGGCTATTTAGAGTCTCTCTCTTGGATGGGTACCCAGATTTGGCTTGCAAGAATCCAGCAGGACTCCTCTTCAACCACCACTTCACTCCCCTGCAACTGTAGGCACCTACAACAAGCGACAACTGGCTGCGTGGATCTCCCCTCATCTTGAGCTGCATGGGTCCTGCAGCACGGGTGGTGGTCCGGAGTAGTCCTCTTGGTCCTCTCTGCCAGCTATCCAACTTTGGAGGAGGAAAGCGTTTGCCTTCCCACGCAAAACATTACCCCTGTGCTCCACATCTCTTGCAGCTACCAATGTTTGCTTGCATCTCCTCCAAGGGATACACAGGTGACATGTAGCTCCAGGCCCCAGCACTCCATCCTGCAAAGCACAGCCTCCTGCGTTGTTCTCCTGCGGCATAGGATCCTCTGGACTCACAGAAGTAGGAGGCTACTTCTGTGACTTCTGTCCCCCCCCCCGTCCTGTGGGATTCCTGTGGGTGCTGCCTCTGCTCCTGCAGACTCTCTGCAACGCTGAGGGTCCCATATGACTTCCTCTCCTGGGTTGAGTCCTCCTGGGACTTGCTGGTGTCTGGCAACACCACTTTTCCACTAATCGCGAGTTTGCCTTTGCCAAGGCTTGTTGATGGAATTCCTGCACCAGCACCCGTCTGCAATCTTCCTTCCAGCGTGGGACATCATCTGCATCCATCAGGACCTCTTCTCAAGCTCCAGGGCTGCAGTGCTGACCTGTTCTTTATCACAGTCGACCCACTCCTGCAACTACAGCTGGGTGGGTAGTAGCTCCTACTCCTCCTGGACTCCACTGTGACTCTTGACTTGGTCCCCTCTCTCCACAGATCTTCTTTCTTCAGGAATCTATTGCTGGTTTTCTTGCAGTCTTCTATGGGTGTTTACTCTTGCATTCCTGGTCGCTGTGGGGTACTGTGTTACCTACCTCTGTAGATTTCTGATGCCCCCAGCTTTTTACTTACCTAGGTGGGGGTGCCTTGTTCACATTCCATTTTTTTGCATATGGTTTGCGCTGCCCCTAGGGTCACTATTGGTTATTACTGTTTGCTCTGTTTTCTAACCTTTTCTATGCACGTTTATGATTACTAGTGTACATATTGCCCTTCTAGTATTTTGTGGGGATTTGTTCCAAAAAATAAAGTACCTTTATGTTTGTTCAACTGAGTGCTTTCTTTCATGTGTGTAAGTGCTGTGTGACTACAGTGGTATTGCATGAGCTTTGCATGTCTCCTAGACAAGCCTTGGCTGCTCATTCACAGCTACCTCTGGACAGCCTGGCTTCTAGACACTGCCTACACATCACTAAGAGGGGATACCTGGACCTGATATAAGGTGTAAGTACCATAGGTACCTACCACACACCAGGCCAGCTTCCTACAGGATGACAGTTGAGATGTTTGTCAATTCACTCTAGACAGTCAAACAAAGGGAGCTCACATGTGCCCTCTATTTCCTGAGGGATCTTCCTGAGCTGGAGAAGTGCTAGAAGCTGACACTCACACTGGAACAGGGCAGTGCCTGTCCTCTCACAAAGCAGTCTCCAGCCTCCTGGAGTGTTATTGGGGCCAGTGCAGGGAAAGGTAGAATCTTGTGCACTATAAAGACTTCTCTTTGAAGTTTGCCTACTTCAAAGAGAGAAATTGGTATAAGTACTGGACCTCTGACACCACATAGTTAAAACACTTCTGGACTGGGGACATTATGCCAGGAAGAAAAGCTGGATGCTGTAGGAGGGACTGACACCTGTTGCTTTGTTGTGCTGGCCTGCAAACTTGCTGCATTCTGTCCTGGGAGTGAAAGGAGTAGACTTTGCTTTCTACATCCTGTTTCCAAGGTTCCCCAAGGGCTTGAACTGAGCTTGCCTTCTGTTGAGAAGTCTCAGGGACATAAAAGACTTAATCTGCCAGTGCCTGGGCTCTTCTGCTGAGAGTCCTGACTTGCAAAGTGGTACCAGTCCAGTCCCTGGGCCCTTGGAAGTGTAAACTGATGACATGAAGGAGAAAATCCATGCACTGACATGCTGTGGCTGAAAACTTGACGTTACACATGTGGAATCAACGCAGTGCCTATCTCCCTGCTGCAGAATTGACGCACCACCCGTTTCATGGCTGTTCCATCATCACAGTGCGTCTGGATTTCCAATGCATCGTCTCTGGGTGTCAATTTCTCATTGACCCCGCACCGCAGTAAGGAACCGAGTCTGTGTGTCCAGTAATCAATGCATCGTCTTTCCTGCGGGGAAAGAATCAATGCTTCACCTCCCCTGCGCAAGGAACTGACTCATCGATTTGCTTTTTTGGAGCTTCACATCCCCTGCGGCCCACATCATCTTTGTTTTTGAAACATCCCAGATACTTTGTGCTAAAAAGATACAACTATTCATTCCTATGGACTAGGACTCATTTAAACCTTTAAAAAGTGATATCTTTCCTTGTGTATGTGGATTTTTGTCACTTTGATCTTGTTTTACTCTGAGAAATATTGGCTATGTTTTTAAACTGGTGTGGAGTACTTTTGTGGTGTGTTCACTGTGTTACTGAGTGTGTGTAGCGATACTTTACACATTGCCTCAGAGATAAGCCTGACTGCTCGTGCCAAGCTACCAAGGGGGTGAGTAGGAGTTATCTTAGCTGTGCGCGCTTCCTTACCTTGACTAGAGTGAGGGTCCCTACTTGGACATGGTGAAAACCACTGCCAACTAGATTACATTGCAAAACACGGAATCTCACAATCCCTGCGCACGGATCTATCCAAGTTGGATACGGAGATAAAGGATTTGGAGGGGTGCAAATCAGGAATAAACTCAGTGTATATATGGATACAGCAGAAAAAGAGGCTAAACTGCACAAGAAAGTTGCCCGTGCCTGTGGGAAGGGTGAACATCCTAGGATGACCCTGGCAACCATGATCAAACCCCTCTGGGCAGTCAACTTCATCACCCACCTTGCTGACAAACAGGGTACACAACACCATGACGTAGCACAGATTTTGCACATATCTTGCACATACTATACTACGCTGTACTCAGCCAAGGGTTCCACGAAGCCCTTGGATGTTAATGAATATTTGGACGATACAATCCTCGCCGGCTAGGAAGGGTACAAGCAGCAACTCTTGTCTCAATTGTACAAAGGTGAAATCACTGATGTGGTACTCAGCCTCCCCATCCATAAAACATCAGGGTCAGACAGATTCTGCACCAAGTTGTATAAGCGCTAACAAGCCATTTTAGCCCCCTCAGATACTGCCTATGTTTGAGGGAGTCCTGTGCATGCCATACCCTCCCTCCACTCTCCGTGAAGTGATACTGGTCTACCTCTTGAAGCCAGGGAAGCACCACAGCACTGTGAATCTTAGAACATTGCAGGCCCAAATCAAATACTGACCTGGATAAGGTGAAGAATTCAACTGAGGAAATAATGAAATAAGTAACTTGAAAGGGTTGCAGTTAAAGGCCAATTGGCACAATTGACATCCCAGATGCTCTATTTTTATTTATTTGTTTCGATCAGGTATGCAAATCATTGGCTAATGCTAAGCATGTAATGCACACACTCATGCCGTAAGTGAGACACACACTCAATAAAGAAATCCAACACCATTTTTAAAAATAACATGTACTTTTACATAAACTTTGATATCAAGATCACTGGAATCAGCTGAGTACTTTTTGAGATATAGATTTTTAGAGTTTTTAGAAGTTGACTGTGCAATTAATTTTTGGGTGCAATTATGTTATCCTATTGATTTAAAAATGGTACGACATTCAGGTACTTCACAGCGACTTACAGGACTGTTCTATAAGACTTAAGGTGAGTATGGGACAAGGTCCAAGGCCACACCAACAGGTCAGCTCAGGAGACTCTGGGGGGTCCGATGGCAGAGGTGTGTAATGGCATCGGGTGTCCTATTCATTTCAATGGGGATTAGTTCGGTCACAAAGTTACTGCAGGGATGGACTGAAAGGTCAGTCCAGAGGAACCCACAGGGGGACTCGACCCGTGAGGTCCTCGGCCATGTGGGACACCTCTGGTCCACTCTTCCTCGGGCTGAAGGACATGGATGTAGTGCTGTCTTCTGGTGTTGAGTCTGGTGTTGTAGCTCCTTGCAGTTGCTGGGGGACCTGCAGAAACAATCTGCAGGCGTGGGCTGGGGGTCCAGTTTGACCAAGCCAACAAGTAGGCTCAGGTCTCACGCAGCTGGGAGACGATGGGACACCCTGGTTCTCTTCTCCTCAGGCTGGAGTGGATGAGTGCGGAGGTGTCCTGAGGCATCTGTTTTCTGTCTCCTGGTCACTCGCGGTTGCAGGGGAGGTCTGCAGAAACAGGCTGCAAGCGCTGTCTTGAACTCCACTGTGGGTGGAGTCAGGGTGGGCTTCATCTCTGGGGGGCTTGGGGACCAGGCTGACACCGCTGTCCCACTTCTGCTTGAGCTAGGCAGCTCAGGTGTAGTGGTGATGTCTGACATCAGGTTTCTGGTGGTCTCAGTCCTTGGGTGCCTGCGGATGCAGGGAGCAGCTCCTCTACTCAAAAAGAATTCTCCCTGGCGATTTGCGAAGCACTGGCAGCTCTCCCAGTTTCTTGGAGGCTGCAGTGGCAGGACAGGTCAGTTGCTCTGTGAAGGTGAGGTGCAGCAGGCAGGCCTGCAGGGTTGGCTTCAAGTCAGTTGTGCTTCTCGGTGCTCAGGTTCAGCAGGCTTCTGGTACACTCCTTTTGTGTCCAACGAAGATATGAGGATCTAGTATTCGGGGGCTCTCTAAATACTCAATTTAAGGGGCAGTAAGGAGAGTGAAGGGTAGCAGCCAATGGACTACTTATCCCTGGGGTCACTACACCCCATAGATGACCATTTTCTGTGGGGAGAGGGCATCACCCTGTCCAGAGTTCCTAAATTTCACCACACACAAGATGGTGAAATTTTCCAGGTGGTGTCCACTTCGGGCTGGCTACCTTAGGGGTGTGCCCGGCCCAGAAGTCAAACACACCTCCTGCATAGCTCATTTTCTCACCTGTCCAGGTGCCAGATAGGCCCTGGTGCAGGGGGGTTAGGATCTTCCTCTGTGGAAGGCCAGATCTGCAGACTGAAGGCGGTGGGCTTCTTTGAAGCTCCCTGTCTTGGAATGTAGATTATCCTGTGGGGAATGGTGTTCCACACCCCAGCCTGGACAGGCTTGGTTTCTGAACTTCAGAGAGGGAAGGCTTTCTCCCTGGGGGAGGGTGGGCTCACATTCTCATCTGTTGGTGGCAGACTGGCTAGAACTGGGTCAGTGAGCTAACCAGCACTTGGTAGGTTTTTCAGGGGACACCTTTAAAGTACCCTTTGGGTGCATGTATTACTACACCCAGCACTAAAATCAGTGATGGTTTATTAATATGAGATGTTTGATACCAAACATCCCTATATTCTGATTATGCAGCTAGGGAACTCATATTGACCAGTGTCCAGCACATGTATCTAAAACGGCTTCCCTGTTCACATCTAAGTCTACGTCTAAGAATCGAGAAAGACATAGCAGGGGCAAATCTGCTCTTGCAGTTATGCCCATACATGTAATATATTGCACCCTGCCTTAGGTCTGTAAGACCTGCTGTAAGGGTGACTTTCAAATACTATATGCAGTGTTTAGGGGACATCGCACACAGTCTGTCTGCCATGTTGTGTTTTACTTTTAAGAAGTACCTTGTCACACAGCCCGCACTGGCAGTCTGACATGAGGTTGATGCTGGGTCCCTTAGAGTGAACACACTTAGGGGAAACCCAGTATTCCCCTAGAAACTGGGCACAGACAATGTCTCACTTAAAAATGCTCCTAGAGGAATTATTTAGATATAGGCCCTCATTACAACATTGGCGGTAAAAGGCGCTTACCGCCGTGCAGAATACCGCCAAAACACCGCCGCGGAATTCCGCCACAGCTATTATGACCCACATCTCGGAATCCGCCGAAATTCAGACACCCACACAAGACCGCCACATCAAAGGTCAGTGATAAACTGGTGAAAACAACACCTCCACCGTCACACCAACAGAAACACGCCCATGCTATCACGACCCACGAATCCACGTGGCGGTCTTTCAACCGCGGTATTCCATTGGCGGTACACAACGCCGCGCTCAAAATACACACACAGCTCCAAAACACCGCCACATTGGACAATTACAAATACACACAGCTGATACACATACAAACACCACTCCCACACACCCAACACAATATAAAACACACACCCACATCACCCACAAACCCCTACGAGAAAAAATTAGAGACAAAGGCCAGATAGACAGAGAGCACAGCAACTGAGAACCCCACCACACAGAGGCACACAACACCATCATCCATACAACATTACACGCACAATACACCACACACCAATACACATCACCACACACATCAACACTTACACCACCCCACACATCACCCACACCACCTCATGTCACGCCAAAGACACCCCAGGTTTTCCGAGGAGGAGCTCAGGGTCATGGTGGAGGAAATCCTACGGGTAGAGCCACAGCTATTTGGCTCACAGCTCAAGAACACATCCATAGCCAGGAAGATGGAGCTATGGCAAAGAACCGTGGACAGAGTCAAAGCTGTGGGACAGCATCCGAAAAATCGGAAGAGGTGGAATGACCTACGGGGGAAGGTGCGTTCAGTGGTATCCAGGCACAACACTGCGGTACAGCGGACTGGCGGCGGACCCCCACCTCCTCCCCCACAACTAATAACATGGGAGGAGCAAGTCTTGACCATCATGCATCCAGAGGTCCTCGGAGGAGTCGGTGGAAGAATGGACACTGGTAAGTTAAATCTCAACTATTATATCCCCCACCCTACCTGCATGCCATCACACACCCCCACCCTCACCCCCTCCCCTATCACTCCAACTCCTCACTAATGTACTCATAACACAAACCACCCATCCCAACACCAAGCCCCGCATGCAAAAACAAAGCATGGTCACCCCTCACCAAAGCATGCTCACTGCACATAACCATAACAACCCCCTAACAATCATCACACAAACCCACACACAGGAATGCTTGCACTGGGGTACACAAACACCCACCCATTGCACACCATTACTCACACACATGCACTAATCATGCTCTTATATCCCTGCAGGACCACTACGGAACGTCACCACACCGGAGGGTCCAGACAACTCCACTCCACCCACAGAAGAGGCCCACAGTGACAACAGCAGCTCTGCCCTACTGGATCCTGATGACCAGCTCGGACCATCGTGGGCCTCGGGACAGTCGGTTCCCCTTGCACAGGCACAGCCCAACACTGACCTTCCACCCTCTGGTAACACCAGCACAGCACCCACCCAGCGTGCCCATACCTCCGTACCCAGGACACGTCAATCAGCGGTGTGTCCACCACTACAGGGAACCCAGGATAACCCACCACCCCAACAACAAAAGGGACCTGGGGGCAGTGGTAGTGGGCACACGGTCCAGGGGACAGAGGCACAGGGACACAGGGGAACTGGGAGGGCTGCTGTGCGACAGGGGGCGACAGGCCAAGGGAACCCACCCTCCACGAGGCCCTCTCCTCCATCATGGGAGCATACCACCATTCCCAGGAGACAATGGCCACGGTACTGGCCAAGTTTCAGGAGACCCAGCGCCTGCAGGATGACCTGTATTTGGGGTTCAGGGAGGAGCTCAGAACCATCAGCTCCGCCCTGGGCACCATCATAGGGGTGCTGAAGGACATACAAAAGACCATGAGGGACACCGTGGCACTCCAAGGGGCCCCTGACACTAGCATGGACGATGAACTGCCCAACACCTCCGCCGGCGCTAGTGGACAGGACGCCCTGCCACAGGACCACCACACCAGCACCCCACCCCCTGCAGACAGACAACCACCCCGCAAGTGGTCCCTGAGATCCAGGAACAGGACAGAGCAAGATGGCAAGACCCCCGCCAGGAAATGAGACCACCCTGATTGTCCTCCCACTGTCTCACTTTGTTACCCTGTCCCATCTCCACTTCCTATGCCCATATGGGCAGTGCACCTGTGTGACTAATGGACTGGACTCTGCCATGGACATTCCTCCACCGTCCCCCATCACCATATCACTACCCCCCTCCATTTTTTAGCACTGAAATAAACACCCTTGAACTACAAAACAATCTGGGGTCAGTCTGTGATTTGGTAAATATGTATAATCAATGACAGTGTCAACATGCTTTCCTATTTTATAGCCAACATACCTATGTCACACATCACAAGTCCTTGAAGGATGCAAGCAGATGACACACGTTGCTAACCACACCTGTGAAACCGTAATGGAAAGGTGCAACTCAGTGACCAAATACTGCTATGAACTGACAGACAGGATAGAGGTAGAAGTGTGAAAGTGAATGTAATGGTAAAAAGAAAACTGTTATCACCTGTGTGTCACTGGAAATATTGCCGTATGACTGACTCCCTGTTGTCTATGTCTTCTTCCTCAGCGTCCTCCTCATCACTGTCCACAGGCTCCACAGCTGCCACAACACTGCCATCTGGACCATCCTCCTGCAGAAAAGGCACCTGGCATCGCAAAGCAAGATTGTGAAGCATACAGCAGGCGATGATAATCTGGCACACCTTCCTTAGTGAGTAGAATAGGGAACCACCTATCATATGCAGGCACCGAACCTGGCCTTCAGGAGGCCGAAGGTGCGTTTGATCACCCTCCTAGTCCGCCCATGGGCCTCATTGTAGCGTTCCTCTGCCCTGGTCCTGGGATTCCTTACTGGGGTCAATAGCCAGGACAGGTTGGGGTAACCAGAGTCCCCCAATAGCCACACTCGGTGCCTCTGGAGTTGATCCATCATATAAGGGATGCTGCTATTGCGCAGGATGTAGGCGTCATGCACTGATCCAGGGAACATAGCATTTACCTGCGAGATGTACTGATCTGCCAAACATACCATCTGTACATTCATGGAATGATAACTCTTCCGGTTCCTGTACACCTGTTCACTCCTGTGGGGGGGGACCAGAGCTACATGGGTGCCATCAATAGCACCTATGATGTTGGGGATATGTCCAAGGGCATGGAAGTCACCTTTCACTGTTGGCAAATCCTCCAACTGAGGGAATACGATGTAGCTCCTTACGTGTTTCAGCAGGGCAGACAACACTCTGGACAACACGTTGGAAAACATAGGCTGGGACATCCTTGATGCCATGGCCACTTGTGATGCTATTAGTTTTGTTTGACCAATGACTTTGTGTTTCACCACTGCGCATATTAGTTGCTCAATGTTCACCAGTAGCACATTATGGGGCTCATTCTGAGCCCGGTGGGCGGCGGGCACCGCCCACCGGGCGGAAACCGCCGAAAGACCGCACCGCGGTCAATAGACCTTGGGGGTCATTTTGACTTTCCCGCTGGGCCAGCGGGCAATCGCCAGAAGATCGCCCGCCGGCCCAGCGGGAAAGCCCCTGCAACGAGGAAGCTGGCTCCGAATGGAGCCGGCGGAGTTGCAGGGGTGCGACGGGTGCAGTAGCACCCATCGCGATTTTCACTGTCTGCATAGCAGACAGTGAAAATCTTTGTGGGGGCCTGTTAGGGGGCCCCTGCACTGCCCATGCCAGTGGCATGGGCAGTGCAGGGGCCCCCAGGGGCCCCACGACACCCGTTCCCACCATCCTGTTCCTGGCGGGTTTTACCGCCAGGAACAGGATGGCGGGAAGGGGGTCGGAATCCCCATGGCGGCGCTGCAAGCAGCGCCGCCATGGAGGATTCTCTGGCCCAGGGGAAATCCAGCGGGAAACCACCGGATCCCCTTTTCTGACCGCGGCTTTACCGCCGCGGTCAGAATGGGCACTGAAGCACCGCCAGCCTGTTGGCGGTGCTTCCGTTGCCCGTGGCCCTGGCGGTTTAGGACCGCCAGGGTCAGAATGAGGGCCTATATGTTTTGTTCAGCCTAGCCGCCTATTGGCTTTGACATGGCATTAGCCATTACTTTCGGTATTCAATTTAGCTGCCTATTGGCTTTGACATTGCATTAGCCATTACATTCTGTATTCTGCCTATTGGCTTTGACATACTGTATTCAGTTCAGCTGCCTATTGGCTTTGACATGATATTAGGCATTGCATTTTGTATTCAGCTCAGCTGCCTATTGGCTTTGACATGACATTAGACATTACATTTGATATTTAGGTTAGCTGCCTATTGCCTTTAACGTGGAGTTAGACATTGCAGTTGAGAATCCAAGCTGTGTTTTTCCACAAGATGAACCAAACTGTTTTTCTCACACCAGACTAGACCTGATAAGAGAGGGTACATTTGGTGTTTTCCTTTCTGCTCAGGATTGGGAAGAGGAGGAGTCTAGGAGATCTGGCCAGTCTCCAAAGGCTTGCGTAGTTTTCCCAGGTCTGAGAGGAGGGGGCACGCTTTTGTAACGGATGACTCGGGCTTCAGAGAATTAGATTGAATTTGCCTGACTTCGGACTGGAACTTGGTGCCAGTTGCCAGTCTCCCGTGTGGGTAGATAATCTCTTTCTCGCAGTTGACCGGAGTCATCAACTTGCAGACCCCAGAAAGATGAAGCTGTAAACAGTTTCTCACACGGTGAAGTATTTGTTTTGCTTTGCATTATATACAGTATATAACCTGCTGTGTACATTGTAACTGAGAAGTACTGAGATATATTTTGTTTTAATGCTGTGACTACTTTTGTGCTTGAAATCTAATAATTCGTCTCTCACGAACTTGTGGGTGGGGAAGAATTAACAACAATAAAGGTCTTCTTTGAACTCAGAAGTGCATTCTTGATATGTTCTGTAAGCTCCGATATGAGATAAGTAGGAAAGCAGAACATTTTGGTACCAGGAGTGGGGTAGAGTCGAATTATAGATTTCTACATGTACAATTTAAAAGTGTAATTGTTTTTTGTTGTTTGGAGAATTACAGAAGCAGGGCAGACCATGTTTGAAAATGCATGTGTAGTTAAACTGCTTGATGGTGCTGTGAGAAATACGTTTTCTTTCTGTGATGAAGCATATTTAGAAAATGTGCCTTTTGAGAGCAGTGATGTTCCTTTTGTTTTTGACAGAAGGGTTTGGATACTTTTATCTGCTTACAGAGAAATGCAGGAGAAATGTAGGCAGTTGGAACATGAAAATAAGAATTTACGTGAGCAAATTAGCCAGAATACATTAATGCAAGATAATGCTGAAATGTATAAAAATGCTGTTTTAGAAGAATCTGTCTTTTCCCATTCCAGTAATGAGGGGGTTAAGACAGCTTCGAGCTACTCCTAGCCTCCGTGTGAGCCAGGTTTTTTGGCAGTCAAAGTGCATTCCTTAACTGATAACAGGGACGGAGCTCAGAATGTGATTTACGAGTTACCGTTGCAAAATGAAGTAAAACGAAAGATTTTAAAGTTTCTTACTGTTTGCATTAAGCAAGAGACACCAAGTTTCATTAGCTTGTTTGATTTTTGGAAACAGAATAGCCCTCATCTGAGTGAAATCCTAACACTTTGGTATATGGTCACTGGGAAAAATTATATGCAGCTGCGCGCTTGTGATTTGGCAAATGAAATAATGCAGACTTTAGGTTTCTGCGCAGTGCAAGAGGGAAACACTGATGTACATGTAAATCAAGAGCAGGGGAAGAAAAGAGTGCCCCTAGCTAGGATCATACACTAGATCTGGTACCTGCAAGACAGGGCTAGAGTACCACAGGTAAAAGAGTCACCAGTGAAATTGAATGCACCATTTGAATTTGTGTCCACTGAAGATAAAAAGCATGTTTGTTTTACTAATGATTGATTGACTGAAATGTTGTTTTCTAGCACAAGAGAAGGAACAGTGTTGTACAATGTGTGTCAGATTTTAAAGCAAGAGCTACGTGAGATGTGTCATTTTTACGCTGATTCTTGGTTCATTGCCAATGGTTTAGCCGTTTGATTTTCCACATGGCTTGCACCTAACTGGTTCAATTCCCTTGCAGATGTTAAAGAGAAAAATTCAGAGAGAGAAGTGTACACCCAGAATTCTGACTTAGTGGGGATGGCTAAGTGGGTGCACCAGAAATGTGAACAGCTGGGAGAAAAAGCCACTTACAGGTGGGCAGAGAGGAGTGAGATGCACATTCCCCTAGATTTGATAAAAACTGTGCAGCACGCACAAAAGCAATCTGTCATGCAAGCAGTCACAGAGCAGTTGGGGAGAGGAAAGTTACCAGGACAGAAATGGCAAATTGATCAGGTTTTAGGGGGAGTAATTGCTGCAAATTACGAAGGAGAACTCGAAATTATGCTGATAACTAGAAAATAACCTGATTTATTCATACAAATTGGAGACAGAATGGCCCAAATTGTCAAAAGTGCAGTGAATGGAGGTTTGGTAAAGAATGAGTCTGCCCCAGCCCTCTTGACAGTGCAAGAAAAGGGAAGCTGTGGTGCAGCAGATAAAAACCTCAGTGCTGAGGTGTGGGTTGAAGCCCCAGATGACCCTCCAGAATCTGCAGAAAATATAACAAAGGGCCCCAAAAACGTCCTGCTGATTATAAAACAGGGAAAAGAGCAAGAGTACATTTCAAATGACAAATGTTATTTGCAAGAAAAGTCATACTTGTTTCTTTTGCAGATCCTGCCACGTTTCGCCACTGTCCCTGAGTGTGCTGTGTGGTCCCCCTTCGGGTGTGTGCGTGTGGGGTCGGGGAAGGGACCGAACCCCCAACCTCAACCTGGCTGAGTAAAGTGCCAGCACCATGGATCCATTTTGCGCAAATGGCGCCTTCAGTTCAAGTTCAACTTGTTTGATTGCATTCTTCCACTGGAACTAAGCAACCTTAACAGTTAACTGTCTGTGTTTTATCGTGTGGAACTCTGACTTTCACTTACCTTCCAGCAAACCTTTCAGGTGGACCGTGCACCTTTACATGAGTAGTACTCATGCTGCATCAAATTGCTATTTTAGAGACACTATCATCTCATTCAGAGTATAAAAATGTCAGTCTTTTCTGTGTAGATGTATCTGAGGTGAAAGGTTATGAGATCAATGTGTTAATCCTCTTCCATTGCTTTACAGGGATTGCTTTGATCATTCAAATCTGACTTGCTGATAATGTTTTTTTGTGCTGATGTTTTTTTTGTTTTTTGTTTGAAACAAGAGATATGTGAAACAAAAATTCATTGGTCATAGGGTGGAATGTGATGCTATTAGTTTTGTTTGACCAATGACTTTGTGTTTCACCACTGCGCATATTAGTTGCTCAATGTTCACCAGTAGCACATTATATGTTTTGTTCAGCCTAGCCGCCTATTGGCTTGGACATGGCATTAGCCATTACTTTTGGTATTCAATTTAGCTGCCTATTGGCTTTGACATTGCATTAGCCATTACATTCTGTATTCTGCCTATTGGCTTTGACATGCTGTATTCAGTTCAGCTGCCTATTGGCTTTGACATGATATTAGACATTGCATTTTGTATTCAGCTCAGCTGCCTATTGGCTTTGACATGACATTAGACATTACATTTGATATTTAGGTTAGCTGCCTATTGCCTTTAATGTGGAGTTAGACATTGCAGTTGAGAATCCAAGCTGTATTTTTCCAAGCTGTGTTTTTCCACAAGATGAACCAAACTGTTTTTCTCACACCAGACTAGACCTGATAAGAGAGGGTACATTTGGTGTTTTCCCTTCTGCTCAGGATTGGGAAGAGGAGGAGTCTAGGAGATCTGGCCAGTCTCCAAAGGCTTGCATAGTTTTCCCAGGTCTGAGAGGAGGGGGCACGCTTTTGTAACGGATGACTCGGGCTTCAGAGAATTAGATTGAATTTGCCTGACTTCGGACTGGAACTTGGTGCCAGTTGCCAGTCTCCCGTGTGGGTAGATAATCTCTTTCTCGCAGTTGACCGGAGTCATCAACTTGCAGACCCCAGAAAGATGAAGCTGTAAACAGTTTCTCACACGGTGAAGTATTTGTTTTGCTTTGCATTATATATATAACCTGCTGTGTACATTGCAACTGAGAAGTACTGAGATATATTTTGTTTTAATGCTGTGACTACTTTTGTGCTTGAAATCTAATAATTTGTCTCTCTCGAACTTGTGGGTGGGGAAGAATTAACAACAATAAAGGTCTTCTTTGAACTCAGAAGTGCATTCTTGATATGTTCTGTAAGCTCTGATACGAGATAAGAAGGAAAGCAGAACACCACTGTTGTCTGAAACGATCCACTTGCAAGAAAATGGAGCACTGACAGCACCTGCACTTGAGGGGGGAGTCCTGTGGGATGGCGGATTGGTGACATCAGGTCTGACTCCAACTGGGTACATAGTTCTTGGATAGTGGCACGGTCAAACCTGTAGGTGATGAGTAAATGTTGGATAGTGGCACGGTCAAACCTGTAGGTGATGAGTAAATGTCGCTCCTCCATTGTCAACAGGTCCACCAGCGGTCGGTACACCGGAGGATTCTGCCATCTTCTCCAATGTCCAAGCTGACGGTGCCTCGGAAGGACAACAGCAACCACAGAGTCAACAAAATCCCAGGTATGTACCCACAGATTCACAGAACACGACACCAAAGAATACAAATCTTCCTGTATGTGTGTCGAGTGTAGGCCCAGGTATGTGTGACACAGTTGCAAATTAAGCCATGTGGGCCCCTGAAATGGCGGCTGCCTGACCTCTAAACTGGGACAGTGGGATGTGAGGTAACTGCGCTGGCGTTGTACACCGTCGCGGTAGGCGGTCGTAGACTCCGGCGCAATGCAGCATTGGTTAACATTGGACCCAAGGGTCCCAGGAGCCAATGATGAAGTGCGCCGGCGGTGATGATATGCACCGCCGTGGACGTCATCGCCGCGGACGTGACCGCCATTTTCTATCTGTTCAATCACTCGATACCTGATCTTCGACAGGAGAGGACCTACACTGCAAGTGCTGCTGTGACCTCGGTCTGGAAGAGACAATGGCTGCTGCGTCTGGGGAAAGGGCCCCTGCCTTCACTGCTCAGGAGTTGGAGAAGCTCGTGGACAGGGTCCTCCCCCAGTACACGCTACTCTACGGTCCTCCAGACCAACAGGTAAGTACCAAGGGAGCACGTTGTATGGGCTATGCCTGGGTGGAGAGGGCTGGTTGTAAGAGGGAAGGGGGCAGAGTGCAGTGAACATGAAGGACTGTGAATGCATGTGCCACATGGCAAGGGCAGGGATGGGGGCCACTCACTTCGACGGTGCTCTTGCTAATGACTTCTCTTCTTCCCCTGTGCATGTCATGTAGGTCAGCGCCCACCAGAAGAAGGACATTTGGCATGCCATCGCCAGGGACGTCCGGACCCTGGGGGTCCACCAGAGACGGGGCACCCACTGCCGTAAAAGATGGGAGGACATTCGCCGCTGGAGCAAGAAGACATCCAGTTGTTAACGTTTATCTGATGCGCCACCCAATAATATGCTTCCACATCTGGCAGGGACAGGGCCCCACTATATTGATTACGTTGCAGGGTTTTGAGAGCAATTCTCGGGTGCCTGTTCTCCCATAAAAAAGCCCGTACACCCCGCTCCGGGAAGGGAAAACCCCCAGTGGGATCCGGTAATACATGTTTTGAAAGACATATAGTAACTTCGGTAAGGGGATCATCTTAAACATGGCCACCCTACCCATCAGGGTAAATGGGAGACCCCTCCATATCAGCTCGGCACATTCCAGTCACCCTCTCCAAATTACGGGCATAACAGAGGTCCGTCATCCGTGTCATAAATATAACAAGGTACTTGAATCCCTTACTTGAGTATTTTAGTTAACCTGGAAGGAAGTGGAGAACCGTGTCCTCCTGTGGGGTGTATAACACTGATTTATCCCAGCTAATCTGGTACCCAGAATAACTCCTGTACTCTGCAAAAATCTCAAAGAGTCTCAGCAGAGAATCTAGGAGTTTCGCCACATACAGGAGTATATCATCTGCTTATAGGGAGATATGCTCTACTTCCCTTCCCTCCCGTCAGCCTGAACCCATATATCTTGGGGTGTCTACCCGCTAGGGATGCTATGGTGAGGGAAAATAGCAAGGGGGACAAGGGACATAGATAATTCAAATAAAACAGTCTCATTAACTCTGACCGATGCCACCAGATTACAGCAGAGCAGCTGCACCCTTTCACAGTATATGGGGCCCACCCCGAATCTCTCCAAAGTGCATTCTAGGAAGGGCCAATGCACTGCATTGAATGCTTTTTCAGCATCTAGAGCCAAAAATATGTGTGGGTCTGCGTGGCGCAGGATGGGGGGAGTACCCAATCTCCCACCAAAACATAGCCGCTACCGGAGTCAGTTGCCTGCCACTCGTTGCCCCCTAAGGTCTGCCATTCCTCTATTGCCCAGTCCCAGGATCATGGAAGCCAAAGCCGTTATGGCGCGTCAGTCCTTCGGCACCAGTCTGCACCACGCTGCTGCAACCCCTCAATTGGGGGGGGGAGACAGAAGGCACCGGGCGCTATACCACTGCACCTCCTCTCGCCGTTAGGCAGCACCACTGACCATCAGCACCTCACCTCAGGCATCTAGTCCCTCTCGCACACATCAACTGATGGGATGGGGGGGTGGCCCCACCGCAACACGGACCGAGCCGGGGTCTCCACTCGGCCGCCCGGCCTGAGCTGCCGATCACCAGGCGGGTCGGAGGGCCTCAGCTCTGCCGCTCCCTCAGTCACAGCCTCCTCAGGGGTTCCACTGCCACTCCTCTCACTCTCGGGGGGCTCACCTGGGAGGAAAGTGGATCTTTGTACACAATTATGACGCACCGGGACAGATCTAGGTTAAGGCGCACCAGTCCTCAGCTCCATCTTGGCTCCGCCCCCTGTCCACAGGAGTTCTTAGGCCTTTTGTGAGCAGGGCAGTTCTCTGGAACTTGGCCGAGGTCGCTGGTTCTGCTGGATTCATTGCTGTTTTTTTGCATGTTCTTTGAAGCAGGAGACAGGCCAGTAGGACTGGGGCCAAATCAGTTGAGGTCTTCCTTCTTCTCTGCTGGAGGTTTCAGCTAAGCAGTCCTTCTTCATGTCAGGTCGCCAAGAATCTGGTGAGCTGGGTTCAGGGGTGTTCCTAGATTTAGGGGTGTTCTAGGGGTTAAAGGGCAGTAGCCAATGGCTACTGTCCCTGAGGGTGGCTACACCCTCCTTGTACCCACTCCCTTTGGGGAGGGGGCACACAACTAATCCTATTGGTCCCAGTCCTCCAAACCAAGATGGAGAATTCTGCAGGGAGGGGGTCACCTCAGCTGTGGACACCTTAGGGGTGGTCCTGGCTGGGGTGGTCTCCCTGTTTTCCCTAATTTTCCTGCTGGCCTTGCCGCTAAAAGTGGGACTTTGTCCTGGGAGCGGGCAACTCCACTAGCTGGAGTGCCCTGGGGCACTGTAATCTGAGGCTTGAGCCTGAGGCTCTCCGCCAGGTGTTACAGTTCCTGTAGGGGGAAGGTGTGAAGCACCTCCACCCAGGACAGGCTTTGTTTCTGACCACAGAGTGCACAAAGGCTCTCACCCTATGTGGTTGGAAACTTGTCTGAAAGTGGCAGGCTCTAAGATGCCCTCTATTTGCATCTTTAAATAAGTCCCACACTGGCATCAGTGGAGGTTTATTGTGCTGAGAAGTTTGATACCAAACTTCACAGTCTTCAGTGAAGCCATTATAGAGCTGTGGAGTTTGTAATGACAAACTCTCAGACCATATACTAGATATGGCTGCACTGCACTTACAATGTCTAAGGATGGACTTAGATACTGCTAGGGCATTTTGCTCATGCAGCTATGCCCTCACCTGTGGTATAGTGCACCCTGCCTTAGGGCTGTAAGGTCTGCTAGAGGGGTGTCTTACCTAAGCCATAGGCAGTGGTTTGTGGGCATGCCACCCTGTGAGGGGTATCATTTCGACTTAGCCTTTTTCTCCCCACCAGCACACACAAGCTGCAAAGACAGTGTACATGTGCTGGGGAAGGGGTCCCCTAGTGTGGCATAATACATGTTGCAGCCCTTGCGGATCTTCCATGGCCACAGGGCCCTTGGTACCATGGGTACTTTTTACAAGGACTTAACTGTGTGCCAGGGTTGTGCCAGTTTATGGAAACAAAGGCATAGATTTTGAGAAAGAGGATCCCAGCACACTTTCAATCAAAGTTGCCATCAACACTAGGCAAAATGTGGGGGGATAACCATGCCAACAGGTTTCTTTGGGGAAAGGGACTCTCACCTCAATCCAGAAGCGTGAGTCCAACTACTCTGCACGCAATGCCCCCGGCCCGTGACTCTGACGACGTGTCCACCCTGGGCTGACCTCTCTACACCCCCACGACGACACCTACAGAGGGAATCCCGAGGACCCCCCTGACCGCGACTGTCCGTGCTGAAGATATCAGTCACCTGGAGAAGCACTCCACCCGAAGCCCCCAGGCCCGAGTGAAAACCACTGGTGCAGCAACGACCAGCAGGTGGCCGTCACCCGTGCCCAGTCGGTGGCTTGCCAGAGGCCCCCCGTGCCCTGCCTGCAGCACCTAAGTGACCCACAGGTTCCTCCATAGAGTTCTATTGAGAACCCGACGCACTGTTTGCACACTGCACTCGGCCACCCCGGTGCCACTGAGGGTGTGGTGTTTGTGCCTACTTGGGGCCCCTCCAGTACTACTCCAAACCCCCCTGGTCTGCCCTCCGACAACACAGGTGCTTACCTGCAAGCAGTCCGGAACTGGAGTACCCCCTTTCTCCATAGGGGCCCATGTTATTTTGGCTCCTGTTTGACCCCTGCACCTAACCGGCCATGTGTTGCTGGTGCTGGGTGTTTGGGGTTATCTTGAACTCCCAACGGTGGGCTACCTATGCCCGGAGATTGAACCCGTAATTTGTTACTGATCTCAAAAACTGTACTTTACTTACCTCTCTCAGGAACTGTTGAAAATTGCAGTGTCCACTTTTAAAATAGCTTTTCGCTATTTTAAAGAAAACTGTGACCATTGTTGATTCCATTCAAAGTTCTGAGTATTACTGTGTAAAGTACCTTCTATTTAATGTACTTACCTGCTAAATGAATCTTGTGGTTCTAGAAATACATTAACAAAAGAATATTTTTCTATATAAAAACCTATTGGCCAGGTGTTAAGTCATTTAGTGTGTGTTTTCACTTATTGCTTGTGTGTGTACAAATTCTTAACACTACCCTCTGATAAACCTAACTGCTCGACCACACTACCACAAATAGAACATTAGTATTATCTATTATTGCCTCTATCAAGCCTCTCGGGGACCCCCTGGACTCTGTGCACACTTAGGGGGTCATTACGACCCTGGCGGAACAAGTCCGCCATGGCCGTGGGACGCGGTGGCACCGCCGACAGGCCGGCGGTGCCCCGCGGGGCATTCTGACCGCGGCGGCTCAGCCGCGGTCAGAGAAGGGAAACCGGCGGTCTCCCGCCGGTTTCCCGCTGCCCCAAAGGAATCCTCCAAGCCGGCGCAGCATGCTGCGCCGGCATGGGGATTCCGACTCCCCCTCCCGCCATCCAGTTCCTGGCGGTTCTCCCGCCGGGAACCGGATGGCGGGAGGGGGAGTCGCGGGGCCCCTGGGGGCCCCTTCCGTGCCCATGCCTATGGCATGGGCACAGCAGGGGCCCCCATAAGAGGGCCCCTAAAAGTATTTCAGTGTCTGCAAAGCAGACACTGAAATACGCGACGGGTGCAACTGCACCCGTCGCACCTTCCCACTCCGCCGGCTCTATTACGAGCCGGCGTCATCGTGGGAAGGGAGTTTTCCCCTGGGCTGGCGGGCGGTCTTGTGAAGACCGCCCGCCAGCCCAGGGGAAAACTCGGAATACCCTCCGCGGTCTTACGACCGCGGAGCGGTATTTCGGAGGGGGGAAGCCTGGCGGGCGGCCTCCGCCGCCCGCCAGGCTCGGAATGAGGGCCTATATGTCATTTTAATATAGTATTTACAGAGCCAGCTTCCTACAGAGATGAAATGGATCCTCCCTCCAACTGGACTAGTATGGTCTTACAGAATCATACTAGGAGGTCTTGGGCGCTCCGTGGTGGCCGACCTCTGGCTAGACCCTGTAGGTCTGAAGGTACCACTACCTTGTCCTTGCTCTGGATGCTGAGTTGACGGAAGACGGAGGCTGACTTGTGGGTGGCGTGGTACCACTCCCGTTCCCAAACCTCCAAAGGGGCATAAGGCAGGCTGCTGGCGAGCAGGCACCGAGAGGCCCAAGGATCTGCCCATAGCCTGAGAGACCTTGATCCGCTCAAGCTCTGAGTCTGCCTTTTCTCCAGATACGCGCAAGCCATCCATGGGCATGTCCATAAGGTTTGCCTAGACATCCTCTGAAAAGCCAGATGTACAGAGCCAGGCGTGGCGTCGAAGGGACACCATCCATAAAAAGCCCTACCCAGTGAGTCGGTCGTGTCCAAACCACACCGTATCGTAAACTTGGCTGAATCTTTCCCATTTTATACAGCTTGTATGAGAGTGTCCTGTGTGCCCTCAGGGACCTGGGGCAGCACATGTGCCACTATATTCCACAAAGTATGGAAAAAAACGGCCCAATAGGCATGAGGTGTTGGGTGAGGAAACTAGGATCATTTGGAGCTGGTCTATGGCGACAGCCGCTAATCCTATTAACAGGAGCCCCTGTGCTAGGTTTGGACCACGTCCAAAGCAGGGCATCAATGAGGGCTTCATTGAAGAGTAACAATGACTCCAATGTGGAAACCCCAGGCTGAAGCACCACAGTCAGGAAGTTAGTCCTGGCTGGCACCGTAGGCAAATCTAGGTCCAAGACCTTAGCTGCCCCACAAACCACCATAGCATATGAAGCTCTCTCCTCCGTAGCCACAGTAGGAGGTGACAGCATGCCAGTATCTGGAAAAGTATCCAGTCCACTGGCTTCCCCTAGTTCCTCATACCAGTCCATATGCTCCAATCCATACTCTAAAGGGTTATAGAACCCCTCCCATTTCTCCCTTGTACCTGGCTGTTCAGAATAAGCCTCATGAACTGATCTGGCCCCTTTCGGCGCCATCAAAGGTGGAATTGGCATCTTATGACATAATTCCAGCTCCAAGTCATATGGGATAAGGATGGGGCTCGCTCCACTGGTGGGCGCTGGCGGAGCATCGACGTCAGGAACCATGCCCAAGGAGGCCGACTGTGTAAACTCGGCTTCACCCCTGATCTGGTATCAGATCCTGCAGTCCCCAACTGTGCCGAGGCCGAAGGCGACGAACCCAACGGGGCCCTGCCGACCCCTCGGGGCAGCCCACTCAAATACAAGGCGCATGGTGTATTAAAACTCTTTGAGCTGAGCTGGGGTAACTCCATCTCCCGGAAAAGGGGGGGCCTTGAAGTCAGCCCTGGCATCGGTTCCCCAGAACAGTGCCTGGAACTTTGACATCCCTGAGACGGCTGACGGGTGTCGCAAAGTCCGCTTGGACTTCTTCTTCTTGTAGCTCTTCCCTGAGTGCCCGGAGGACCTTGAGTGCCAAGAAGAGGACTTAGGGGTCCTGAAGCAGTTCCGTGATCTCCTCCTTGATCAGGACCGTGACCTCCTAGGAGTCGCACCAACCAAAGTCAACTGCCGGGCTGCCATGAGCTTCCAGGTAGTCGGAAGACGACTTTGAGTCGTGGTCTCTGTCGTGACACCTGAGACATACCTGACATGTCACGATGGCAGGTGCCACACGGCTTGAACCCCATCTTCCTCAACGTCATCCTGCAAAACACTTGACAAAAAGGTTGAAAAAGGCCTGCCAAGAAAGGCAGAGGGTAGCTCGAATCTGGACTGACACTTAACCGGCGTGGAAGGAAAAGAACAGATATACGCGCACCGGGGTGGTGCCTTTATAGGCTACAGTGACATCACAATGATGCTGATGACACCACGCGGAGCCAAACGACTCCCGCAGATCCGGACGATGCCACCCGACGGCATGCTCAGAGTACTGCTCAACAAAAAATTCTGAATTCCTGGCTAACACCAGGAAATTCAAAGGTAAGAAATCTGCAGCTAGAAGTCGCTATATAGGCCAAATTAGCAATCAACTTGCCTAGAGATATCTATTTCGGAAAGTAAATCGTTATGTGCAAGGGCTTTGATGGTGGTGTTAACTCCTGCTCTGATTTTTGGATCTAACTGATAGACTGCTGTTCAGGAGGGAGTTATATCAACCTGCCACTTTACAAAAAATACAATTTTGCTCCCAATCTGCTTTGTAGGTACAAATTCTAATCAGATTGTTTCGTAACAATTCAGGAAAACACACTAGTGTGAGGCTATACCACCATCCCCCAATAATTTAGTCAAATATTTTCACGAATATATTCTTCTTTATCTGAGCTACTGTTTTTTAATTTATCAGCCCCATTCTACAACCTAAGGAATCTAGATCTCATAGAGAAGGTTAAAGTCCTTTACATTATTTTCTTGGCTGGTTATAAATTATTACCACTAGGGGATGCCATTAAAATACTAATATCACAAACCAAAGTTACAGATCAAGTTAAGTCTTTCAAAAGTGAAATAATTCAGCATTTGCTTTTCAGGTTCTCCAACAATTATCAGACTCTTGTAGGCCGAATGTAGCTAATTTAATTGTTGGCTAATATACTTTCCAAATACCTTTTGTTGTACCAAATAATTGAGGCCTAATTTTCTGCATTTTGCAAGACTTTTTAAAGAAAATGTCTTTACATTATCCTGAGCCCAATCATGTATACTTGTTCTGATACTAAACCTGAGTCTGAACTGTCCTAAAACATTTGTATACAATAGATTTTAGCTATTAATAATTCCCTAATATACATTTAAAAATTAAAGATACCTTTTGAACACGAATTCCATATTTTGTAAGTTTTGTTTCCGAATAATAAACTCGACAATTTCCGATTCTAATAAATGATAACCTCTCTTTAGACTACCAAAAATGTACCTCACTTTCATTGGTTCATACATGCCAAATAATGTTAATTCCTGCAAATATAATTTTTTCCAAATATGCATTCCAACCGCATTTTAACGCTCATGTTGTTCAACAACAAAATATATTTGCATATATTTAAATGTATTACCTGAACAAACTGTTTCAGTTTAACAAACTATGCCTCCTTTACTGACTTTCAATATATACTCAATTAGGCATACCCACTGAACTGCTAGACTTGGGTGATATTTTTCAAAGCAGGGCTACCCACACCCCCTTCTACAAGTCACTATCTGCATCCTTTTTAATACTATTTTCGTGGTATTTTCTTGACCAAACAGAAATGAAACAGAGATGTATCTGTTTATATTTTAAAACTGGATATTTTTGTGAGATTGCTGAAGATACACAATAATGTATGAACTGTATTCTCCGACCACCTTCTCGCCATTTGAAACCCTCAAATGAATAACATCTGAATATTCTTCCTTCATTAAAAGCCCATTACAGAGACAAATCGTTTTCTGTTGCCTCTACTAAACTTTGGAACCCTATCCACTCTATCATCACGCCCAACTTTCTTCTGCCATTTTTTTTGGGAAGGAGTGGAAAATTTAGTTTTTAATAAGTGAGTCATACCATGTATTTCTGGGTTAACATGAAGCAGGTGATTTGCTCCAATTGAATTTTTAGTCAGAAAAATGTGTAAAAAACATGAAAGGGTTGAATCTCAGCAAGAGAGTGTACTAGCTTCCTTTCATCTCCCACGAGAAGCATTGTACTCTAACACTACTACTCTATGCCACTGCACCACTACACTCTACACCACTTCATTCTACTCTGAAACAACCTTACCCTATGCCTTTACAGTCTATGCCACTCTACTCGACTACACACTACTCCACTAAGGGCCAGATGTAGCAAAAGAAAATTTTGCGAGTTGCAAATTGCGAGTCAGACCGACTCGCAGTTTGCAACTCGCAAAATTGTATGCAGAAAGGTGTCTCAGACACCTTCTGCGACTCACTATGGGGTCGCAAAGACCCACCTCATGAATATTAATGAGGTGGGTCGCATTTTGCGACCCCATAGCGAGTCCATGCATTCACAGGGATGGTGGTCTGCTGAAGACAGCAGACCTCCATGTCTGTGACTGCTTTTTTAATAAAGCCGTTTTTTTTTTTTTGAATTGCAGCCCGTTTTCCTTAAAGGAAAACGAGTTGCAATACAACAAAATAATGAAACCATTTGGTTTCATTTTTTCAGAGTAAGCAGTGGTCCACTGGACCACTGCCTGCTCTGAAAAATAATTTTTAGCGACATTCACAAAGGGGAAGGGGTCCCCTGGGGACCCCTTCCCTTTTGCGAATGAGTTACCACCCACTTCAAGTGGGTGTTAACTGCGAATTGCTTTGCAACCGCTTTCGCGGTCCCAAAGCAATTCTGCATCGCGGTGCGAGTCACAAATAGGAAGGGGACACCCCTTCCTATTTGCGAGTCGGATTCACATTTTGCGAGCCGGTACCGACTCGCAAAATGTGAATCAGCATCGCGATGGCCGTTTTGCATGGCGCAAACTGCGCTTTTCGCAGTTTGCGACATGCAAACCGGTACCTACATCTGGCCCTTAGTTACTCTACTGTACCCTGCTCCACTCTGCACCACTCTACTCCACACCACTACGCTGCAAGACTGCATTCTCAGCCACTGAACTCAACGCCACTCTGCTCTGCACACTACACCACTGCAAGCTAGGCAGCTTCACACCATTGCACTGTTACTACAATCTACACCACTCTGTTCTAGTCTGCACCACTGTACTGTACATCACTCTACTCTGTGCCACTGCGCTGTCACTGTTGTTTGTTCTTAATCTCCGATATAGTGAACATTGGAAGAGCGTGGTCTCTGGTCCCTCCCCAAAGGGATCCTGCTGTGACCCAGCGACCTACGAGGCCTTCAACAGATGCTTCTCTCTGTCACTAGAACTGGAGGGCTCCATGCTGAACTTATGAGCCTTCTTGAAACTTGTGGTGCTCTCACTGTGAAACATGCACTTTCACCTCCGATTAATTTCTGGCAAGGTGTGACGTCATGCCTAGTTTACTCAACGAGCAAAACTGCTTTTAAAAAAAAAAGAACAAACGAGGCAGAAGTCTCGTTATACATATTGTATTTATGCAAGGAAAGCAAATGGCTGCAAAGTTCACATTAGAAAGATGCACTTTTTCTATCAACAGAATAAACATTACAGTTGTATTTTGCCCATTTGAGCATTAAAGTCGCTTTTATTTGCTAAAATAGTTTTGTGTTTCTCTTTAGGCAATTTTAGCATTTTATATAGTTTGCTAACTTGTTTTATGTCTTAATTTTGCTCTAGAGTGTGTGTATGCGTGTCACAGCAAATTATGTGCTATTGTTTAACTTGTTGAATGAGCCTATTGAGTTCACGTTGTTGGGCCTGTTTGTGCTATGAGAGTCATGGCTGCCATGCAGCACGAAGGGGAGAGACAAAATAAATAGTTCGCTAATGCTGAATTATATCGCCAATTGTGGAGCTATCCATGTAACAGGGGCAGTCTGCAAGGGGTGACAAAAACAGCCTCAAGGCGGGACAAACGTAAAGCATTTATCAAGGACATCAAGGGATTTTTGAAAGGCAATCCCACGAACGAGTGAAAGTGATGGGCGTGACATGGGTGTGGTTAAAAGCCCTCAATATTTGCAACAGGTCAAAGGCTTGCGTGCTCTACCTAACAAGGAGAACAATAATGATGATTAGTGGAGAGTTAAGCATTTAGATCAACACAATAAAATTTTTGAAGACAGGAAGACGAGAGGTCCACAGGCAGTGGAATTCTAGGGTATAAATGCAAAAATAGGGATGGATTTTGTTTTTAAAAATATCTTATAGAAAAATGTTAAGTTTTGATGTTTATTTATACTTAGATTTAGAAGTTAGTTGTGCGAACTGGCTAACAGGAAAGTGGTACGTACTTTGTAAACGTGTGAATTGATGAAAAACGTCAAGATGTGCTAGAGTATCTACATTTGAAATATTTCTTGTTCGAGAATAATTTAGCAGACAAGATACTGGAAATTGATATTTTATTCTGCACAGTTGTCTAATATTAAGAGGATTGCGCTCGGTGACTGCTGGCTCGGGAAAAAAGATTTTAGTAACACAAACGTAGAACTGACACATTCAGCAGGCAGCGTAAAATTATCTTATTTGTAGATGCCATTATTTCCTTTTATTGCACTAACGAGGATGATCTAGTGCCTCTGAACGTTTTGATTAGAGTTATTTTCCCCAATACCACTGGCGTCCTGTAGCCAAAGTACCGGTGTGCCAAAGCTGGATTACCAGCTGCTAGTCTTTAGCACTTGACCCTCGGAGAAGTGTTGCAGAAAAGCTCATGGAGATTGTGTTGCTAGAAGCTCAGGACAAGATAAAACAACCAAACGCCTCTTACATAAAACAATGTTTAGTTGGTTCTATAATTTTATTCTAAAAAATACACAAAAAACAAACACTGCAAATAATATGAAGATGAGCACAGAGAACCAGACCTCTCTAGTCCCTTCCTAGCCAGAGATCTGAGTGTAAATGACTTTGTAACACTAAGGGCTCTACGCTAATCAATGTTAACTCAATAGCAGTTTATTTTTCATGGTGCAAATACGAACATGGACCTGTGAACCCGGAAAATCATAAACACAGCTTTGGACTCGGTTCTTAGATGCTAGCCAGTTGCCACACACAACATCTGTGGTTGCTTTAAAACAGTATGTGTAACTGAACAGGAGGGTGTAAGGGGGCTGCACTTTGTTATAGGAGTTATGTTTCTGCGTCCATACATTGTTCAGATCCGAACAAAAACCCTCAGACCTAAACAGAAAGACCGTGCAATATTCTCTTAGCAAAAAATAGTTGCGAAAGGGGGGCAACGTTTAGTCCGGTGCCTTAGACAGCACACAGATGGGAGTCTTAAGTGCTGGGGGCATTAAAGTTGGTCCCGGGAGGATTACAGTTGGACCCGGGATGATTACAGGTGGCCCCGGGAGGATTAAGGTGGTATCGGTGCCCTACACCAGGATGCCTCTGTCGCTATGCTTGCACCAGTAAAAACAAAAAAACAAAAAAAATATATATATATTTTAGTAACGAGCGACATAGTCTGAGGTTCGCCATGCCAAGAGTGATTTTAAATAAAGATTACAGTACCTTTTTAGGGTCGAGCCTGTGTTGCATGCGCTCGCGCATGCGTATCGCAGCGAGACACTTTAGTATTTAGAAAAGGGCTCGGAGCCCTGTCAACTTCACGTCAGTGTTTTTTATTGGTACGTGGGCTTGCCTAATAAAATCTGCTTGCTTTCATTAGTCGAAGGCACACATACGTCATGCCTTTTCCGGTAGCTAGCCCTCCTCGAGCGCAGCGACCAAGTACAGAAAACATGCGAGGCTCGCTGTTTTCCATCGGGCTCGTGGACTTCTTTTTCTCTAATTTACGAGCGCGATCTCGCTTGGCAGAAGTCGAGCGCTTTACATAGTTAATTTCATTTTTTCGGGTTATGTACATAAATGCATTTTTGCCCGATAGGTGAAAAGTCGGGTTAGGAGTTTACAATGCGATCAGCTCTAACATGAGCAAACGCGAGACCTGTTGCATTGTAAATGCTTGTTTGAGTTTCCCATTGCAGTTGGATTTGTCCCACATCACAGCCTGTCCCAGCACCAAGGACAAGAATACTAATCTTGAGTCTCTGGATTTAACTGCTGATGGTACCTCTACTATCAGGCGACGTATTTGCCTGCAGCTTGCTTGCGACGCTGAGCTCAGTGGAGTCTCACTCAGCCATATCTACACAAGTCTCCTGGCCTTGCAATGGGACTGAGTTCATAATTAATTGTCTTGTGGGGACAACTAAGAGCACACTGTAGGGGATAGAGGAAAAGGAGGCTCCCACCACAAGACACTGTAGATGATGGTCCCCTTTTTTATTCCCACGCAGTGTGGATGACATGTTTCTCTTGCATAGACACTGTAAGTCTGTAAGACACTTGAAGAAATGAAAGCAATGGAAAGGGGCAGGCTCCCGAATCAGCAGAGATCTTGAAATTCTTATACAGAACATTTTAACCAAGGAATGACCTCTTGAGGTAGTTCATTATAAGAGAATCTTAGGGCCAGATGTATGAATCTGGCCCATTGCGATTCGGTAATTGCGATTTTTAAGAAATCGCAATTACCGACTCGCAAAGGGCCATGTATCAAATTTGCGAGTCGGGAATTGCGATTTCTTAAAAATCGCAAATGCAATTACCGAATCGCAAATTGCGATACTGGCCCCATTCGCAGCTATGGGCCTGTTGGCCCATAGCTGCAAATTTTTTTGCATTTCGCAAATTGAGATTTCTGAAACAGAAATCGCAATTTGGGAAAAGCAAAGGGCCAGGGTGCTGGGGGCCTAAGGCCCCCTCTCCTGCACCCCATTTATTTTTTTTTTTTACATGTAAAGTACACATATGCCAAAAGGGCATGTGTGCTTTACATATCTAATTTGAAAATGCAGTTGTACTGCATTTTTTAATTTTGCACCAGGTTACCACCTGGTTGCAGGTCATGGTATTTTGCAAGTGCAAAATACCATTCTGCGAAAAATCGCAATTTGCGATTTTTTGCAGAATTGCTTTGCGACCTGGATTTTGCGAATCAGAAATTGCGATTTGCAAAATCCAGGTCGCAACGCAGAAAATCGCAATTTTTGCGATTAAAATTTTTTGCTCTGCGAATGCATTTGATGCATTGCAGACCCCGATTTTGCACTCACAAACGCCGATTTCGCAGTTTGCGAGTGCAAAATCAGTTGATACATCTGGCCCTAAGTGCTGATTACTGAAGATTTACTCCAGGCACTCTCCTCAATTGAACTTGAGCATCTAGACCTGGAAGCTGGTCAAGATAAGCTGGGCTGGTACTATAAGCTACGAATTATTAGCTCATTTCAGGCTGGCAAAGAGGGGCCCTTGTCCAACTAGCTGCATAAGAGGTAAGGGGAATAGCTGGTTTGACAAAGAATGCCGGAAGGGCAGAAGAGCGGTAAATAGGGCCCGCTATCGCTCTAAACTAAACCCAAGTGATGTTTGTCTAAAATCAGCCATTGTGGCTTTGAAAATTGCCTATCGTAATTTATGCACCCAGAAGAAGAGAGATTTCTATATGGTAAATTGGGAGTTAATGCTAGCTGCCATTATCTATTGAGTGGGTTCTTTCAATAGTTAACACTTGCAGGCACTTTCCCGGATTCATGGAAAGGAGCCATAGCGAAGCCAATCCACAAAAAAGGTAAAATGGATCAGCCTGCCAATTATTGTTTGATTTCCCTTCTCAATATTCCCTCTAAACTCTATGTTCAATTTTACTAAAACACCTAGCTGCCTGGGCTTTTGATACTAGACTTATCCCTACCAAGCAAGGAGTTTTCAGACCAGGGAATTCAACAATGGACCATTGTCTCACTCTGTGGAGTGTTGCAAGGAAGTCAATGGAGTCAGTAGGTGGCTGCTTCGTTGACTTCCGAGTGGCATTCAACAGGGTGGACAGATGTGAATTTTGGCAAAATCTCCAGCAACTGAATACATCTGGAGCCCTCCTAGGCATTGTGATGAAGCTTCTTGGTAAAAATTGGGTTCAGGTTGACCTGGATGGGCTGGACAATCTATCAAGGAAAATCCCAGTAGAGAATGGCTTACGGCAGGGGTGTGTCTTAGCCCCTCTGCTGTTTTGTCTGTTCATTGCTGTAGGAAAGTGCCCTCTTTCTTGGCATGGTGACCCCAATTTTCTGCCTGTTGTCAGTGTGTTTGACTGTGTCCACTGGGATCCTTCTAACCAGGACCCCAGTGGTTATGTTCTCTCCCTTCTAACTTGGTAACTGTACCTTTTTCTTTCCACAACTGACATACTGGTCCCCCCCATGCAAGTCCCTAGTATATGGTTCCTAGGTACCCAGGGGACTGGGGTTCAAGGGGATTCCTATGGGCTGCAGAAGTTATTCTGCCACCCATAGGGAGCCCATGGAAAGGGTTCTGCAGGCCTGCCATTGCATGCACTCGTTTTCACTACAGGTCACTGCATCAGGTCACTATAAGTCACCCCAATGGTAGGCCCTCTCAGCCCTGAAGGCAGGGTGCAGGTACCTGTGTGTGAGGGCATCTCTGTACTAGCAGATGTGCCCCCACAAACTCCAGGCCCATTTCCCTGGACTTTGTGTGTGCAGGGACACAATTATACGTGTGTACTGGATATAGGTCACTACCTATGTCCAGCTAAATAATGGTAACTCCGAACCTGGGCATGTTTGGTATCAAACATGTTGGAATCAGACCCCCAACACTGTTGCAAGTATTGGAAGTATGATTCCATGCACTCTGGGGAGCTCCTTAGAGGACTTCCAACATTGCTATCACCAGTCTTACAGGATGTTCCAGGCAGCCCAAGTTGCTGCCACCTCTCAGACAGGTTTCTGCCCTCCTGCTGCTTGATCTTATCAAGCCCAGGAAGACAAAACAAAGGATTTCCTTTGGGAGAGGGAGGTAACACCCTCTGTCTTTGGAAATAGCCTCCCCAAGCCACTGGTATGCTTTGAAGGGCACATTTGGTGCCCTCCGTGCATTAACCAGTCCACACCGGTTCAGGGACCCCACAGTCCCTTCTCTGGCACAAAACTGGACAATGGAAAGGGGAGTGACCACTCCCCTGTCCATCACCACCCCAAGGGTGGTGATAAGAGCTCCTCCAGAGGGTCCCTGGGGTCTGCTATCTTGTTTCCAAGTTTGGCAGGGAACTCTGGGAGCATCTCAGTGGCTAGGCCAGGCAGGTGACATCAGAACCTCCTCGTGATAGGTGCTTACCTGGCTAGGTGACCAATCACCCCTTTCAGGCCTATTTAGGGTCTTCTCTTGAGTGGGTCCTCAGATTCAGCTCGCAAGACTTCAGCAGGATTCCTCTGCAACCTCTACTTCGACTTTTGGTCACTAGAACTGCGACTGGACCCTCCAGGAACTGACAAAGCTGCAATTCACGAAGAAGACTCTTCTACAACTTCATTTCCATGGCTCCTGCCAGATTTGCAACATTTCCCTGGCTGTGCATCCTCAGAAGACAGCAACTCTTCAGCCTGCACAAGAAGAAGAAGGAATCTCCCTTGGAGTGAAGGAGTCACTCCCCTGCATCTGCAGGCACCTGCTGCAACAACGACCGGCTGCGTGGATCTCCTCTCATCCTGAGCTGCATGGATCCTGCATCATGGGTGGTGGTTCGGAGTAGTCCTCCTCATCCTCTCTGCCAGCTGTCCAACTTTGGTGGAGGTAAGCCTTTGCCCTCCAACGCAGGACAGTAGCCCCCATGCACCACATCCCTGGCAGTTGCCAAGGATTGTTTGCATCTCCTCCAAGGGATCGTCAGGGAACATGTAACTCCAGTCCCCTGCAGTCCTTCCTGCGATGCTCAGCCCTCTGTTTGGTTCTCCTGCAGCGTGAGATCCCTTTCTGTAGTTCTGCGTGGGCTCCCTCTTCAACTTTCGTGTCCACGTCCTGTGGGACTCCTGTGGGTGCTGCTTCTGCTCCTCTGAATTCTCTGCAATGCTGAGGGTCCCCTGTGACTCCCCCTCCTGGGATAAGTCCTCCTCGGCAGCACAACTTTTCGAATAACCGCGAGTCTGCCTTTGCCAAGGCTTGTTGGTGGATTTCCTGCACGACACCCATCTGCAATCTTCGCTCTAGCATGGATCATCTTCTGCATCCATCAGGAACTCGTCTCCGGCTCCAGGGCTGCAGTACTGACCTGTTCTTCCTCACCATCGACCAACTCCTGCAAGTACAGCTGGGTGGGTAGTAGCTCCTACTCCTCCTGGACTCCACTGTGACTTTTTGATTTGGTCTTCTCTCTCCAAAGGTCTTCTTCTCCAGGAATACACCACTGGTTTCTTGCAGTCTTGTCTGGGTGTCTTCTTTTCTTCTTTTGCTTTCTTCTGGGCGGTTTGGGGAAATTCTAGTGATTTACTCCTGCTTTCCTGGTCGCTGGGGGGATATTGTGTTACTTACCTTTGTGGTTTTCTAGTATCCCCAGCTCCCCTCTACACATTCCACTTACCTATGTGGGGGTCCTGTGTTCACATTCCATTTTTTTAGTATATTGTTTGGGCTCCCTCTAGGGTCACTATTGGTTATTGCTATTTGCACTGTTTTCTAACCTTTTATATGCCTACTTCTGAATACTAGTGTACATATGTATTGTGTCTACTTACCTCCTAAGGAAGTATTGCCATTTTAGTAATTTGGGTTTGTGTCACTAAAATAAAGTACCTGTGTGGGTTCTTTCATGTGTGGAAGTGCTGTGTGACTACAGTGGTATTGCATGAGCTTTGCATGTCTCCTAGATAAGCTTTGGCTGCTTATCCAAAGCTACCTCTAGAGAGCCTGGCTTCTAGACACTGCCTACACTTCACTAAGAGGGGATACCTGTACCTGGTATAAGGTGTAAGTACCTTAGATACCCACCACACACCAGACCAGCTTTCTACAATTGCGGACCTTCCCCAGACATTAAGTGGTATAAGTACTCTCCAAAGGTTGGGGGAAGGCATATTAGCTGTCTCATCTATGCAGACAATCTGGTGGTGATGTATCTTATGCTTATAGTACTAAAACAGAAATTAAATGCCCTAATTTCCTACTGTCTAGAAAACAAACTAATGATAAACTTTGACAAGACAAAAACTCTGTTCTTTGATAGCAAGAAAAAGCGTTTTGCTTGGTTTTTGGGAAGAGGATCTGAGGTGGGATAAACATATGGCCTCTCTGAGACTAGCACTGTCAGCGGAGGCGACTGGCCTAAAAAGGTTCAATGGTAAATATGGCAGTTACAGTTTTAATCCGCTGAGTTATACAGGGCAAATTGATTCCCCAGACTCTTTATGAGGCAGAGGTGTTGGCAACGGATAGACGGGTTTCATTGGAAGGCCTAGAAGGTAGTGTCATGGTCGTGCTCCAGACACCAGAGGCACACGAGGTGCGGAACTGTCACCGATATCATTCGGTGACAGGAGTCACAGGGTTTGAATCCGGTCTTACGCGACATCCATAAACACATCCAAAACAAATCGACAAGTGTCGCAGTTAGTCAAAAAATTACTGGGGTAGCTCCAGTGTGTCCGTCTCTGCGGACATAACTGTCCAGGCAGTAGTGCTTGCAAACATGTGCAGTGACACCCACATTGCTGCCTGGCAGATGTCCAGAACTGGGACTCCACACGCTAGTGCTGTAGTCACAACCTTTCCCCTAGTGCAGTGGTTCCCAACCTTTTAACTTCTGTGGACCCTCACTTTATCATTACTGGAACCCGGGGCCCCCCACTGAATTATTATTGGAATCAGGGACCAAATCCGTTAATATTTTTTCATTTTCGAAGCAGTCGCGGTCCCCCTGAGAAGGCTTTGCGGACCCCCAGGGGTTCCCAGACCACAGGTTGGGAACCACTGACTTAGTGGAATGGACCCTTAAGCCCTCAGAGGGTGCTTCTTAGTCAGGGCGTAGCAGATCTTGATACAGAGACCGACCCAGCGCAAAATGGTCCGCTTCTGTACTGCTCATTCCTTCTTTGATCCCACTTACCCAACAAAGAGTAGGTTGTCCACCCAGAACTCTTTTGTGTGATCAAGATAGAACGACAACGCTCTTTTTCGGTCCAGCCGGTGTAGTCGTTCCTCTTCCCCAGAGGGATAAAGGGGAGCAAAGGTGGGCAAGGTGATAGTTTGGCCCAGATGGAAAGGGGTCACCACCTTGGGAAGTAAAGAGACACGGGTGCGAAACACCACTTTTTCTGGAATACAAAGAGCTATGGCGGTTTTTATGGTAAGGCCTGTATCTCACTCACCCTCTGGGCAGATGTTATTGCTATTAAAAGGTCTGTCTTGAGGGTGAGCAGCCAGAGGGGACAATTGTGTAACGTCTCAAAGGAAGCGCACGTGCGGTACGTTAGGACCAAATTACGATCCTACTGAGGCCTTACAAAGGGTGTCGGAGGTAACATATTTATAAGCACTCTAAGAGACCTATTTACAATAGGGAATTAGAAAAGATAGGGTTGATCAGGCAGCCACAAAATGGCTGATAGATCATAAAGATAACCCTTCAGTGTCCACAGAGAGAAACCTTGTTGTGCAAGAGAAAGAATGAAGAGAAGAATATCAGATAGAGAAGCAGAGAGAGGATCTATAGACTTCTCTGTACAATATTTTACAAATTTATGTCAACGACAGGTGTATACTGTCTTGGCCTGGCTGCCAAGAGAACGTTATAGACTTCGGGAGGAAGGTTAAAAGATGTTAAATGCTGCCGCTCAAACTCCACAAAAGAAGGCGCAGAGTTGAGAGGTTCGAGTGGAGAACCCTCCCCTGTTGCTGCAACAGAAGATCCTCCCGAAGGGGCAGCCTGAGCTGAGGATCGATGCTCATTTTCAGAAGGTTGGGATACCAGACTCTCCGTGCCCAATCCAGGGCCACGAGGATTACCTTGAGTCCGTTAGTTCCTGATCTTCTTGAGAACTCTGGACAGGAGTGGTATGGGTGGAAAAGCGTACAGGAGACCTGAGCTCCACTTGCGATGAAAGGCATCACGGAGCAAGTGCCGCTTTGGAAACTCTAAAGCACAATACTGCTGGCTGTACGTTCTTTTCTGAGGTGTATAGATCTAACCAAAGCTCTCCCCACAGCCGAAAGAGTCCTTGTACCACCTCCGAGTGTAGACACCACTCGTGATCAGCTAGGCATAGGTGGCTAAGTTTGACTGTCCTGGCTTCCAGGGAACCTGCATGGTGTTATACCACCAGGGTTATACCCTGCTGTTCCAGGAATGTCCACAGATGCAGGGCCTTTTAGTGAAGGGTCCACGACCCAACCCTGCCTTGCTTGTTGCAGTACCACATGACGGTGGTGCTGTCCGTGATCGACTGCACCAACGTCCCCTTGATAGAGGGAAGTAATGCCTTTGATTCTAGTCGGATTGCCCTGAGCTCCAGCATGTTGATGTGAAGCCTGGATTCCACCGGAGATCAGAACCCTCTGATCTCCACCTCTCCCAGATGGCCACCCCTGTCACACTATCGTGAGATCTGGTTGGGGAAGGGAAAGGAGTCTGCCTCTGAACCAATTGTGGTTCATTAACCACCACTGCAGGTCTTTTTTCCAGTTCCCTCCGAGATCTGGACCATGTCAGAGAGATTACCCTGATGCTGAATCCACTGGAACTTCACGTCCCACTGCAGAGCCTGCATAGGCCATCTAGTATGTTTTACCAACAGGATGCAGGGAGCCATGAGGCCCAGCAGCCTCAGAGTCATTCTAACCGAAATCCAGGATAGAGGCTGAAACATTGGTAACATAGCGTGAATATCCTGGACTCGCTATCCGGAAGGATAATGCCGAAACTTTACTGTGTCCGGAATGCCTCCAATGAAAGTGAGCATCTGAGAAGGATTCAGGTGTGACTTTGGCACGTTTATAGTGAACCCCAGCAAATAAAGTAGGTTTACCGCAGTCTGGAGGTGGGAGAAGACAGCCTGTCATCGAGGTAGGGGAAACTGAAACCCCTAACCTGCTCAGATGAGCCACAACCACAGTTAGCACCTTGCTGAACACCTGCGGGCCACTGGTAAGACCGAATGGCAGCACGGTGAACTGAAAGTGTTTGAATCGCAAGTAGTACCTGTGGGCCGGCAGGATTGAGATAAGGAAGTACGCATCCTGCAAGTCTAGCACTACCAACTATTCCTCTGGATCTAGAGCAGACAAGACCTGAGCCAATGTGAGCATCTTGAAATTTTCATTCTCGAGGAAGAGATTGACAGTCCGTAAATATAGAGTAGGGTGACGACCCTTGTTCTTTTTGGGTATCAGGAAGTAGAGGGAATAACAACCACTGTCTACTTCTGATATCAGGACCCTTTCTACTGCTCTTTTGGTCAAGAGAGTTGAAACTTCTGGGTATCGGGGATAAGAATAGGGCTGGCGACGGCCGCCGGGAGCATCAGGAGCGGCATCAGGGAAGGTTGCATGGGTAAGACTGACGGATTCGGATCCCTTAAACTGTGCCAGTGCCGAGCCCGAAGCCACCACCATGGCTCCGGTAGCAGTCTCTTCTGACCCCGCGGGGCCCGAAGACGCACCAGAGTTGGCCTCTCAAATATGTAGCACATGGCCTTGTAAAACTCTCTAATTTGAGTGGGTATTGACCTGGTCCCCGGAAAAGGGGGAAGACCCGAAGGGAAACTCGCCAACGGCTCTGTAGAGCTGTGCCGGGAAAGCCGATGTTCCCCATTCGTCCTGTATGCCCGACAGACGAGGCGAAGTTGAAATCCTCTTGGACTTCTTCTTCTTGTGCCTCTTTGCGAGGGTCCCGAGTACCTCGAATGGGAAGAAGAGGACTTGGGGCTTCGAGATCGGTCCCGCAACCTCCTCCTCGACCGGGACCAACACCTTCTCGATGTCACTTGTTTTAGTGTTGCTGACTGCAGATTCAGGGACAACTCCCTCAAAGCCTTCAGCACCAAGGCCCGCCAATCTGAGCACGACTAGGAGTCGTGGTTGCGCCTGAGACACCACAGGCAGACGAGATTGTGGGGTGGGGAGGGGCCAGACCAACATGGCGCAGTGACAGGCGCTACACGGTTTGAACCCAGCCTTCTTCTAAGACATTCTCAACACACACCAAAAAATTTAGACAAAATGTTGAAAAAAGGACTGTCAAAAAGTGATAGCAGGGTAGCTCTTTCCGATCTGCGCTGACAAAGAAAGAAAATAACTGATGCCTGCGCGCTGCCTATATAGGTGGCCGCAACGTCACATCTGGCACCTATGATGCCACATGGAGCCGAACACAGCCACCCGAGGGCGTGTGCAAGCGGTATTGCTTAGCAAAAGTTTCCGGATCCAGTTTGACACTTGGGAAATTCAAAGGTAAGGAATCTGCATCTAGAAGTCTCTATCAGACATTTAACCTAAAATCATTTTTACTACTTTTTTAAGTTGAATATATATATTTATATATATTATTTTATTTATTTTCCCTATACTTTACCAAAGGGAGATCACCACCACCAGAGCTGTATTTTAAGTCCCTGCTCCTTTTATTTTCTATGGAAGGTTCAGTTGTTAGTCATGTGTGGGACTGGACTTACTCTCTTTGGCTGTAGTAACTTCGCACTCATAAATTTGGGGTGGAGATATGCAATTCACACATTTGAATATCTTTCCACTCAAATGGTGAATAACCTAAATCAGTAAAATTACTAAAAAGTTAAATAATAAACATAATATGCAGATTTACTGGTAAGTTTATCTTTGTGAATGAGCCCCATAAATAGTAGGAATTCACATGCTTGAAAGTAGACCTATAACCTCCAAGTTATGATCCCACAAAGCCTGTATAAATGGAAATGAAGATACTATTAACGGAAAAGTGTGCCATGCTGCCCCGTTCAAATAGAAACAGAAATAGCTCCCAAGTAAGTGTTCCTACATTTAATCCATTCAGCCAAAGAAAAAGCAATTTGAAAGACCGAAGCGATGTCCACCATTTTTCAGCACCAGCAGTACACAGACCTGCTCCATTGACTTACAAACATTGATATCCAGAAAGGACAAATGACAGTCAGCACCAGGTCTGCAGTGTCAATACAAAGAGTGTGAGCCTCCAAAACCTCTCTCTCCTTCTCCAAGCACGACCATCAGGGGCTGTTGGATGCAGGAATGACATTTCACGTTTGCGTAGATTGTCCCGAGTAGAAGTGGTCAAGGAGGGCTCGGGCTGAGGTTCAATAGATCTGCGCACCACAAATGCCTTTCCTAGTTTGGGCTAACACCGTGAGTTCCACCTAGAGCTGCTTCTGGGTCACGTTAGGGAGAAGGGAAAACTGCGCCAAAAGTATAACACAGGTGGAAATCCCAATGTGAGACTTAAGGCATCATCAATTTTCACTGACTCTTTCTGATTTAGCTGTGTCGACCCAATCTATATTTTTACTTACAAACTTTGGAGAGGGTTCAGGATACATGCTGAACTGGAAAAAAAACAAGTATCTATATGCTTATTAAAATATATTTCCAGTCAGTTTAACTCAATTTGTAAAGAGGGGGCGCACATTAAATGCTTGAGGATTTGGCCTCCAATGGATTTAAAAGACACATTCTGACTCAGAATTAGATTTTTTTTCTTGCAGCACAGACTAGGAGTGATTTTCATAGACAAGAGAACCTGAACCAGGGGACTTTGAGACAAGTTAACTCTAACATGATTGCACTTCTTAGGTTTCTTTATTTTTGTAAACTGCTGGTTCGGAGTCCATCCACAAAGAATTTAAGTTTTACAACTTTTCACTTTATTTGCTTGGGGTGCCACTGTTAAATCCAGGATAAACGCCAAGTATGCACACAAACACATTTGAAATTGGATAGGTTGTATTTCAATACATTTACATCTCAAAATGTGTAGGAGGGTGACAACATTGTCATGTGCTAAACCAGTGGTTCTTAACCTGTGGCTCAAACACAGTTGAAGGTCTGCAATGCCTACATAGGCAGTGACTGTTTAGAAAATTAAATAACATTTACAGATTGATAAAGAATATATACATAAAAAAATACAAAGGGTAAACATTTAGATTTTTTGAACTCTCTGTAAATGTGAAAGAATGTAAGGCTAAAACAATCTGGTATCCGTAGCTTCATTTGTGAGAATAGTGGAAGTACAGCAAACAGAATCTAGTACAGATATTTTGAGGCCTCAGTTGAAACACTTGTATGCATTGACATAAAGAGAGCATGCATGAGGATTAAAATGTATTACGTGATGTGCTAGAGCCTAGCATATCAATTGGTTATTCAGATATAAAACCAAATGTTGAAAAGCTTCAACCTTTCCATTACAATACAAATTTACATTTTGTGACTTTTTTTGTTTCTGAATTATATGAAATATTTCATAACATGTATTTTTTTTATTTTTATTTGTTTCTGTATTTTTGTGTATTTTTATAACGCTAAAATTGAAAACACTGCTTAGGCAGGTGTCCCTGGCTTCCAATACTCATTAGGTGGGTGACCACAGAAGTCAAATGTTTAAGAACCACTGCTCTAAAACTATTAAACACATTTTAAGTAACTGATGGAATTCCGAAGATATAATTTGCTGTAGAGGGGCTTGCAAGAGACATTTCATGAGACTCGTAGAAGCAACCATGATCCATTGTTGACTTAAGTGTTCTATAAAAGGAAACAAAAAGAGAGCCTCCAATAATTATACACTGTTGTTTGATGTTTGAAGTTTTGAAGTATTATTTCTAAAAAGGGTCAATCGCATTTAGGAGTTTAATTGACTCCTGACCCCATTTACTGTTCAGCTATAGAAAGAAATGGTACTAGTCTTAAACTGAAGTTGGTGCAGCAAAAATTTGTTGGCATCCATACTAGTCTCCTGTAAAAAGTAGGAAACCAAATCTATTGGACTTGGATAACTGTTGAATCAATTTAATCTATTTACCTCCTGCCTCACTATTAAACCATTCCGGGAGAATATAGTTCAGAAGATAAATGTGTTTTAAAGATGGGTTTAAGCAGTGAAAGGATAATCTTGAACTAGGTTCTTTACCCTAAGGTCAGAATTCCTGACATGAGAGTATGGATTCTTAAAGTTTAGAAGACTGGGACTAATTTGCTTCACTGTAAGTGGAAAAGTAAACCTACATAGAATATATTAAGATGGCCTCCGAAAAGGACCAGGTTACCTTGGATAACATTCTTCAAAACTAGAAGCCTTTTACAGAAATGTCATGTTACATTGTGATACACGCTATCACTGCATAGTCTAAAGGAGTGTCAAAAAAGTACCCTCTTTCTTGGCATGGCTACCTTCATTTTCTGCCTCTTGTCAGTGTGTTTAATTATGTTCACTGGGAGCTAGCTAACCAGGACCCCGTGATCATGCTCTCTCCCTTTAAACTTGGTTACTAGAACCACATACACCCCACGTTTGGCATACTGGTGCCCCCATGTAAGTCCCTAGTATATGGTACCCAGGGCATTGGGTACCAAGGGATCCTCATGGGCTGCAGCATGTATTATGCCACCCAAGGGGAGCCCATGCAAAGTGTATCTGCAGGCCTGCCATTGCAGCCTGCATGAAAGGGTGCATGCACCCTTTTCACACCAAGTCACCCCTATGGTGGACCCTCCTAGCCCAGAGAGCAGGGTGCAAGTACCTGTGTGTGAGGGCACCCCTGCACTAGTTGAGGTTCCCCGACGTGCTCCAGTTATATTTTCCTCGACTTTGTGAGTGCGGAGATGCCATTTTATGCATGTACTGGACATAGGTCAGTAATGGTAAATCCAAACCTGGGTATGTTTGGTATCAAACATGTCGGAATCATACCCCAATACTGTTGCAAGTATTGGAAGTATGATTCCATGCACTCTGGGGGGCTCCTTAGAGGACTCCCGGCATTGCTCCTACCAGCCTTCTGGGGTTTTCTGGGCAGCCCAAGTTGCTGCCACCGCTCAGACAGGTTTCTGCCCTCCTGCTGCTTAAACAGCTCAAGCCCAGGAAGGCAGAACAAAGGATTTCCTTTGGGAGAGGGGGTTAACACTCTCTACTTTTGGAACTAGATGTGACATGGCTTGGGAGGGTTAGCCTCCCCAAGCCACTGGTATGCTTTTAAGGGCACACTGGCGCCCTCCGTGCACAAACCAGTCTATACCGATTCAGGGTCCCTCCCAGTCCCTGATCTGGTGCGAAAATGGAGAACAGAAAGGGGAGTGATCACTCCACTGTCCATCACCACTCCATGGGTGATGCCCAGAGCTCCTCCAGAGGGTCCATGGGTTCTGCCATCTTGAATCCAAGATGGGAAATGGCCTCTGGGAGCATCTGAGTGGCCAGGTCAGGAAGGTGAGGTCAGAGCCCCTGACTGATAGACGGTCACCTGGCTAGGTGACCAATCCCGCTCTCAAGGCTATTTAGGGTCTACCTCTTGGGTGGGTTCTCTGATTTGGCTTGCAAGATTCCAGCAAGACTCCTCTGCAAACTCTACTTCGACTTCTAGCCACTGGAAGTGCGACTGGACCCTCCAGGGTGGCAAGTCTTCAGTTGCATGAAAAGGAAGAACTAATCTCCCTTGGAGTGAAGGAGTCACTCCCCTGCATCCACAGACACCAACTGCAACGAAGACCAGCTTCGTGGATCTCCTCTCATCCTGAGCTGCGTGGATCCTGCATCATGGGTGGTGGTCCAGAGTAGTCCTCTTGGTCCTCTCTACCAGCTGTCCACCTTTGGTGGAGGTAAGCCCTTGTCTTCCCAAGCAGGGCAGTGCCCTTGTGCACCGCGTCTCTTGCAGCTACCATGGCTTGCTGGCATCTCCTCCAGGGGATCTTCAAGCTCCATGTAGCCCAGGCCCCCAGCACTCCTTCCTGCGACGCACAGCCCTATGCATGCTTCTCCTGCAGTGTGGGACCCTTCTCCAGTTGTGCTTCATGGGCTCCTCTGCGACTCCTGATTCCTCTTCCCGTGGGGTCTCCTGTGGGGGCTGCCTTTTCTTCTGTGGACTCTCTGCCTTGCTGAGGGTCCCCCCCCCCCCACCATGACTCCCTCAGTGGGTTGAGCATTCATGGACCTTGCTGGTCCCCTGACCACTGAACGACTGCAATCATCCATCCGGCATGGAACTTTGACTGCATCCTCCAGGAGCTCTTCACCTGCTCCAGCGCAGCATTCCTGACCATCTCCTGCAACCACAGCTGGGTGGTTAGTGACTCCTGCCCCCAGAGTCCCCTTCTTCCACAGGTCTTCCTCTTCAGGAATCCACCTCTGGTTTCTTGCAGTCTTGTCTGGGTGTTGTATTATCTTCTTTATCGTCCTTTTAGGTGGTTGGGGGAAAATCCATAAACTTTTTCCTTTCTTCCTGGTCGCTGGGGGGCACTGTGGTACTTACCTTTGGGGTTTCCTAGCTCCTCCAGCTCCCCTCTGCACATCCAACTTACCTAGGTGAGGGTCCTGCATTCGCATTCCATTTTTTTTAGTATATGGTTTGGGCTTGTCAATGGTCACTATTGTCTATTTGCATTGTTTTCTGTCACTGTCTATGCCTATTGCTGATTACTAGTGTACATATCTAGTGTGTTACTTCCCTCCTATTGGAGGGTTGCCTCTCTAGTACTTTTTTGGAAATTGTGTCACTAAAAAAGTACCTTTATTTTTGTAACACGGAGTGTTTTCTTTCATGGGTGCGAGTGCTGTGTGACTACAGTGGTCTTGCATGAGCTTTGCATGTCACCTAGATACACCTTGGCTACTTATCCACAACTACCTCTAGAGAGCCTAGCTTCTAGACACTGCCTACACTACACTAATAGGGGATACCTGGTAACAGGTGTAAGTACCTTAGGTACCTACCACACACTAGGCCAGCTTCCTACAGGAAGGCCTTGAGTTGTTCATTAGTAGTTTTTGTTCAGCTCCTTTTTCCCTAATCCTTCTTTCTTTTATTTCTCTAGGTCTTAGTATGATTGCTTGGTATTCACCCATACTCATTTAGTTATTGAACACTCTGATGCAGATGCATTTTATGTTATTTAATGCTCCTTGTAGTATTATAATCTATTTAAAATATCTGGGGCTGAATTACACAAAATGCCTTGGGGGCACAACGGGCATTTGTGCCCACTTTACACAACCCTGAGGCACTTTGGTATTACAGATTGAGCCGCAGATGCTTGTGGTGCTCCTTCTGTAATACAGATAGCGCTGGCGCACATTCAGCACCAGCGCTGGCGCACATTCAGCACCAGCGCTATCATTAGAGGGCATTCCCTCATTTGCAGGGGGTCGTGGCCCCATGCAAATGAGGTAATCTCTTTGCCTCTGTGCCCTGCACTGTATTTCGGACGTGGACGCAAGGGCAAACATGCCTTTAGAAGGCGCACTGAAAGTGCGCCACAATAAGGTGGCTCACTTTCAGTATGCCTTTGTTGTGTTTTAAAATGTGCAATTGTAATTTGTCGTTGGGGGTGGGCAGTGTACCTTTATGGAATGCTGGGAGCGTAGAGTTCTGATGACTTCATCGGCTCCTGAGTCAGTTGCTGTACTTGGAGCTGTGAGGACGTTGGTGTTGATGTGGAAATAAACTTTGTGTTCAGGAATATTCCTTCTCTGTTTTTCCCTTCTTTTGGATACAACATAAATTGGCGACGAGCTTCTATCAACACCATCCGGACCCACGTAACTGTTATGATATTTATTTCTTGTCCTCACACTCGTTTACTTCATGGTTATATTAAGCGGAAATCTTTCAGCTGACAGAGTATGCTGGTGTTTTTAAATCTATTTTAAAGCAGATTACAATCTCGTTCAGGTATTTTGTTAAGGGCCTTTGCCTGCTTGCGCCCGGCGAAGTCCTCTGGTTTCAGTTCCTGTTGCCTAGTTACGCCTGATCAACAAACATTTTACTCAGAGGAACCGGTTTAACTCTTCTTTGTTGCTGTAGTTAAAGCGACATTGGGTTAAGACATCAAGAATATTTTCTTTACAGAGATTGAAATCTACATATTTTTAAACAACGTGGAGCAAATTCTGGTTACTGTAGTGTATGTTTTGGTTTACAAATAGTGATATATAAATCCGCAAATCGTCAGAGGAATTCTGTGTGCCTCTACTGTGTTTATTCACATAAACAAAGAAAACCTGTGCTGGACTTTCTGCACCAGAAAATAAGAATCCACTATCATGCGGACAGGTGCACAGTAATTCGCGCACTCTTCATTTTAAGTGCACCTTGTGGATTCGTACA
The DNA here is from genome assembly GCF_031143425.1 of Pleurodeles waltl. Lineage (NCBI taxonomy): Eukaryota > Metazoa > Chordata > Amphibia > Caudata > Salamandridae > Pleurodeles > Pleurodeles waltl. Next base: position 709,183,881 of record NC_090442.1, read on the forward strand.
TATTCTGGTATTTATTTCACTGTTGCTATTGGATGGAGGATATTTCTACGCAATTGCGGATCTTTTCAGTGATTCGCACACTTCTATTCTGACTGCGAGAAAATAAGAATCCACTATCACGCGGACAGGGGCACAGTAATTGGCGCACTCTTCATTTTAATTGCACCTTGCGGATTTGTACATATTCTGGTATTTATTTCACTGGTGCTATTGAATGGAAGATATTTCTACGCAATTGCGGATCTTTTCAGTGATTCGCACACTTCTATTCTGACTGTGAATTTACAGTGAAAGTACAAATTGTATGGACATGTGGACTTAAAATGTTATGCGCACAGTGATTCGCACATTCATCTGCTTTTCTGGATCTGCAGACCTGTGAATCTGTTTGCAATATTTCACGCACGTATCACGACTACTCTACATTGAAGGCGGTTGCAGATTTGTACATTGATTCGCACACTTATTCAATTTTTATCTTTAGTGGTGTCTTATAAGTCATATACACGTTCATACAGTGTCTATTCCTCGGTATGCAAACAGCAAATTTGCCACTGGCATTTTTGCCTGAACCCGGTATTCCCATGATAAAATGGCAACACTGGTTCAAGTCCTTTGAAAGTTACTTAGTGGCGATAGATGGGGTAAATTTTTCTGCGGTTCGAAAGAGGGCGATTTTGTATAATTGCCTTGGTACAGAAGGTCAGAGAATTTTTGATCATCAACCCCAAGTGCAACCTTCATCCAGTGATGGTTGGGATGTTTTTACTGAAGTTGTAAAGAGGTTAGAAAATCATTTTAAGGATGACCTTAGTATAATAGTTGAAAGACACAAATTTTTTACTCGAGCACAATTCCAACACGAATCGATTGATAATTTTGTAGCTGAGCTTAGGGTATTAGCAGCCACTTGTGAATTGTTAGGACCCCTCGATCAGTACCTAAGAGATCAGTTAGTGGTGAATTGTTATGATTCTAGAATCCAAGAAAATTTTTTATGTTGTAGAAATCCATCTTTGTGTGAAACACTAGAAATTGCTAGAGGCATCGAGCGTTCAGTAACAGCTTCCAGAGAGTTAAGCAAAATGAAAGTAAGTCAGGCAGAAAATGTGAACATAGTTTTACAGAAGTCTAAGACAGTTATGTCGGGCACTCCAGATTTAAAAAAAAATAATGTTAAAAGTTCACCATGCTTCAGATGTGGTTCTAAGTCACATGGTGCCAATTCCTCAAATTGTCCTGCACTGGGGAAAGTGTGCATAAAATGCAGGAAGTCTGGTCATTTTGCTCGTGTATGCAAGCAATCGCAAAAAGTAATGTTAGTTGAGCATCAGCAAGCCATTGACAAGCTGACAGATGGAGGGGAGGTGGACTTTTCAAAAAGATGTGTTTTGATTGTCGATGATATTAATTCTGATTGCAAATTTTCTAAGGATCCAGTATGTGAGGTTAAAATTGGGGAAGTCAAGCTAAGAGTCACTGTGGATTCAGGCTCACCTATATCAATTGTATCTGATACAAATTATCATTCACATTGGAGTAACCTTCCCTTGTCAGCTCCTGACATAAAAACAGTAGCTTTTGATGGTCAAGAAATTGATATGATGGGGTATTTCTTAGAAAGGATTTGTTATCAGCAGAAGGCTATTAGTACAAAAATATATGTAGCCAAGAGAGGGTACAATATTCTGGGGTGGAATGATCAAGGACAATTTGGGATGGTTCTGAGACCGGGTACTGAACGACCTATCACCCTGATTGAGAAAGTGGACATAAAACTTGATACTCTTAAAGATGTCCTAGACAAGCATACTGTGATTTTCAGGGATAAACTAGGCTCTGTAAAAGGTTATGAGCATAAAATAATTCTCAAACCTGATGCGATACCTGTGGTACACAAGGTGCGTAATGTGCCCTTGAGCATCAGAGGGAAGTTAAAGGAGCACCTACGTGAGCTATGTGCTGATGGAATCATTGAATCGACTAATTCGTCTCAATGGGTTTCTCCGATTGTGGTTGCAGTTAAGAAAACGGGGGATTTGCGATTATGTGTGGACTTGAGGTCTTTGAACAAAAATAGTCTAGTTGATTGTTTCCCGCTGCCCAAAATACAGGAGTTATTGGCACGATTGGGGGGTATGAAAGTGTTCTCCACGATTGACCTCAAGTCCGCCTATCATCAAGTTGAGTTGAGTAGGGAGTCTCGTTCTCTTACAACATTTGTCACTCCATTTGGGGCTTACAGATTTTTGCGGATGCCTTTCGGTTTAGCTTCCGCAGCATCTGTGTTTCAGAAGCTAATGTATCAATTGTTTGGGGAAGTACACGGAGTGTTGGCATATCAGGACGATATTCTGATAGGCTCAGAGTCTATTCAGGAACACATACACAAACTTGATAAAGTCCTTGAAATTCTGGAAGAGCACGGGATTACGGTGAGAAAAGAGAAATGTAAATTCATGGTTGAGACGGTTGAATATTTAGGTCACACAATTTGTGCACAGGGAATCCTACCCAAGAAGGACTTATTAGGGGCTATTGGAAATGCTCCATCTCCTAATGATAAAGACCAGTTGAGATCCTTTTTGGGTCTTTGTGAGTACTACTCGCGATTTGTTCACAATTTTGCGTATCTGACAGAGCCATTAAGGAAGTTGTTGAGGAAGGGTGAGAAATTTCTGTGGCAGGATGAGCAGGCTCAAGCCTTCTTAACTCTTAAGACTCTCATAATTGAGGCTCCTGCTCTTCATCCTTTCAATGAAGACGTACCTTCTGTCATTACTGTGGATGCGAGTGGGATTGGCCTAGGAGCTGTTTTAAGTCAAATGATAGGAGGCAAGGAATTTACCATTGCTTTTGCGTCCAGACGACTTTCTGAGGCCGAAGTGAATTATAGCACAATCGAGAGGGAGGCACTAGCTTGTGTTTGGGGTGTCAACCATTTTTCAATGTATGTTTGGGGGAGAGAATTTACTTTGGTAACAGATCACAAGCCATTGGTTTATCTATGGAATGACAACATTTTCAATAAGACTAGTCCTAGATTGACCAGGTTGTTGGCTAAACTTTATGAGTTTAATATGAAAATGAAACATATTCCTGGGGAGAACAATGGTAGAGCAGATTTTCTTTCCAGGTGTCCGGTTCACAATCCAATTGAGGGGAAGCAAATGGAGGATGAGGATGTCATGGTGGGAATGATAGACGGAGTGTTTGTTTCTGGGGAAGTTATTTCCAGGCAGGTTTGGGCGGAAGCTATGAACAAGGACAATTCTCTATTGCTTCTTAAAAAATATATTTGTGAGGGTTGGCCGGCAGGGAATGGTGTTTTAGAGGTAATAAAACCTTTTTGTAAGGTTAGAGAGGAATTGAATGTGGAGGACGACCTTGTCATGAGGGGGGAACGTTTGGTACCTCCTAATGAATTAAGGCACAAGTTGATACAGCTGGGTCATGATGGGCATGTTGGAATCACTGGCACAAGGAAGAGGTTGCGTTTATATTATTGGTGGCCGGGTATGGACACAGAGGTGGAATTTGCAGTTAAGAATTGTAGCATTTGCAAGGGGGCGGATAAAGGTTTGCATACTAGAGAAGTGCCTTTGTGTCCTGTACCGTTTCCTGATAAACCTTGGCAGAAATTGGGATTGGATTTCATTGGTCCAGTTGGGGGTTATAATGACGGGAAGAAATATGTGTTGGTTGCAGTAGATTATCATTCCAAATGGGTTTCGTACAAGTTTTTAAGAGAACCTAACACCACCAATGTGATTGGATTTTTAAAAGAGATCTTTCATTGGGAAGGTATTCCCAGGTTTTTGGTCACAGATAACGGGGTGCAATTTGTATCGCACCAGATGGTTGAATTTCTGAGAAGACTTAATATTAAGCATCTTACAACTGCATTGTATAGTCCGCAGGGTAATGGGCTTGTGGAGAGAGTAAATAGATTACTCAAGGAAACTATTCAATTGGCCATCAGGTCAGGGAAGAGTATACAGGAGATGGTGTCAGAAAGGATATGGTGTTATCACAACACGCCACATTCTTCTACTGGTGTTGCTCCTTTTGTACTTTTGAAGGGTAGACATTCTTGCAATGAACTGTCTCCAGAGTGAGTTGTACAGGAAACTTTAGGAGGTGTTGTTGCTTCTGATATCAATCAGGTGAAAGACAAGGTGATTAAGCAACAGGTCAAGAGCAAATTGAGATATGACGATCTGAAAAGAGTTAAGGAGGTTCAATTTGGTATAGGTGATGTAGTTAGAGTAAAAAAACCTCAGGGGAAGGGAAAGGGATTGTCAAGTTTTTTTCCCACTGCCAGGGTGGTCAGAGTATCCAAACATTCTGTTATGGTTGAGGGTGGCAAATGGTGGAATAAGAGGAATGTGGCGAAAGTGACAGATGTAGCCCCTGGGGTAAAACATTCAGGTGTTTGGGCTGATGTTGAGTTGAAAGATAGTGGTTATGATGGCGGTGCTTTAGGTAGAGGATCAGGTGAGAATGTGGGGTGTGGTAGTTCTCCACATGAAAGAGGATGTGTGTTTTCTGGGCAATTTAGTGATCTAGGAAGAGGGTCAGGAGAAGACAGACGAGAAAATAACATGCATGACGGTCGTGGAAATTTTGGCATAGGAAATACTGTGGGGGTGATGGGTGAGGGTGAAGTTGAAAGGTTGGAGGAAGGTGCTAATCTGGAGGGTGTGATGGGTAGGCCCAAAAGAAATGCTGTTAGACCCAAATATTTAAATCAGTTTGTGACGTACTAGGTATTTCGGGAGGCAGTGGGATATTGCCTTTATTGCTTATGTACAACTTGCCGTTATTGCCTAAGTATAACTTGTTTTTCATTTCTTAGTCTATGTATGGAAGGTTTAGAATGTTTATTGGGATTTTTCATTTCCAATGTATCTTTTGTATATTTTATTGTAGCACAGAAGGGAATGTGTAGCATATGTGTTAGTATTTGTTCTGTTTGTTAAGGGGGAAGATGTGTTGTGTTTTAAAATGTGCAATTGTAATTGTCGTTGGGGGTGGGCAGTGTACCTTTATGGAATGCTGGGTGCGTGGAGTTCTGATGACTTCATCGGCTCCTGAGTCAGTTGCTGTACTTGGAGCTGTGAGGACGTTGGTGTTGATGTGGAAATAAACTTCGTGTTCAGGAATATTCCTTCTCTGTTTTTCCCTTCTTTTGGATACAACAGCCTTCTAAAGGCAGTCCTCTGGAGGGACGAAAAGGGGTTCCATGGACCCCCAGACATACTCTTGCAGGCAGGTGCAGTGACTTACTGCACCTGTCTGCTAGGCGATCTCTGATCCCTATGAAAAGTACATGAAGGTTGCAGCCTGCAGAGAGAAACACAGAGCAGCTTGTTAACAGCAGCGCCGTATCTCACTTGAGTGCGCTGCCCTTGGGGCAGCATTAGGTTGTGGCTGCCCAGAGGGCCACTCATTCTGCCTAATAGGGCGCACTTTCCCTGTTTTCATCCAGCGTATCTGTTTTAAGGTGCACAATGGAGCAAACAGGGAACATGCACCCTATAAGTTATAGGACCCCGATGTAAAATATCAATGGCAATAAAAAACACCACAAGGAAAATACAACAGAGGGTAAATGCCTATTGATCATCTAGAAAGAGATGGTAGACGTGAATATCCAGAGACTTGTACCATACATGGCTAAAGTTAAAATAGTTCACTGGGACAAAATATTCTTGTTTGCTCAGATACACTGTGCACAAGCTTTGCTAGAGCAGGCAGAGGGAAATCAAATGTGAAACACGCAAGTCTATCTAAAATGGTCATTTTAGTTTCACAGTGGAGCAACATAGTCCTTTTGTTGAATACCAAGCAATTAGGAGGGTGGATTTATTGATAATGAACTGTGAAGCAACATAGTCCTTTTGCGTAATAACAGGCAATTAGAAGGATGGATTTATTGCTAATGATTTTTGACTTACCATCAGTTATTGTGCTGACTGACCAGATGGCCCTCCTATTTTAAGATCTATTGCGTTGGAATACATTCTTCTCTCTGCTTTAATCGCAAAGGCAGCATGCACCTTACAATACCCTGACGAAACCTGGCAGTCCTTGAATTAGAGTTAAGAGTAACTAACTGATTACCCCAAAGAGAAGCCTAGCTAACAAAATAAATGTAACGAGACAGGTAGGTATTTATGTCTGTAGAGAAAAAAAAAACATGAGGCTGCAAACTACTGTTACTCTTTTTGTCATCAGCTTTCAAGCTACATTTTGTATCTGCTATTAATTACATGGGCTTTTGCACTAATTAGCTTGCACAAACAAGGTCACTTGTAACCCATCCAGAGAAGTCTCAAGGCCTGCCTAAATCAAGAAAGGAACACTATGAACCTTCGGTCTTCCACTGAGGAGAACTCAATCCTCATCAGGAATGTTGTTAGACACCTGTAACTACTTGTACTGATGACCGCCATGTTCCATAGAATGGCTAATTAGAGCTGTGCCTAAAACATGATGTTACAATTCACACTTTATGACACAGAGTTCCAGAAGATTCACTCTTCACTCAAACACATGGTTTCTGGAAGACATTTGACAAACCCCACTATTGGATTCGGAGAACAAAAAAAGTACATGTACTCTAAACACACCAAAAACAAACATGCCAAGTACATTCATAAGGGATGTCCCTCTGGACATTATTTTCTTGAAAATCTCTGAGCAAGGTTATAAGGTTGTATCACAACCTCAGTTTATTTTCAAGTGGCTTTCTTTTTAATGTGGGTTCAATTCTAATTAGTGTAATGAGCATCTCTGGTGGTTACCTAACTGGAGAAGTAGTTTTGCAGCTTCAATACTTTTCTGGAGACTCATGCTCAGCACATTATTCTAAAGTCTAGTGACTGGGTACAAAATAGCTTCCTTTAGTCTTATTTGTTGATGTTGTCAAGTCTTTGATCACTTGGGGCCTGATTACAACTTTGGAGGAGGTGTTAATCCGTCCCAAATGTGACGGATATACCACCTGCCGTATTATGAGTCCATTATATCCTATAGAACTCTTAATATGGTGGGCAGGATATCCGTCACATTTGGGACGGATTAACACCCTCCTCCAAAGTTGTAATCAGGCCCTTGGTCCTTTGTCACTCCATGAATGATGTCAGATACATGCCACAGGAACCCCTCGAAGTGGTCTCCATCCTCAGATTACTTTTTCCTTTTTGGGCAAATTCCTTGTAAGGTTTCCTTTTCATGTACTTTACTTAGTTTACCTCATTTTCAAATTCACCTCATCTTGGTAGGGCTGCATGTAAATGTGGAAGATTCTCCAAGCTGCAAAACTACTCCTACAACAAACTAACAACTTAATTCTACGCTGAGTCATTGCATTTAACTTTGGGCCGCAGGATAGCTTGACAGCTATTGTATCTATATCATGTGTTCAGGGCTAGACTTTGAAAGATCTCTAGGAGTATGCTATATTTGTCTTTGTAAAAGGCTCCATATTGTCATTTGTATCAGATGCTCCAGTGGGAGGGAGGAGCGGGACTCTGAGATTTGTCTTGTGTGTTCTTATTTTATCAGTTTGTCCATTTGACCTGGAAATATTTTGCATTTTTAGACTCTCATGTAGCTGATGCTATGATAATCTGTGTTGTGAGCCAGGTTGAGGCCATGTCATGAATTAGCTGAAGTGTCAAAAGAACACTTTTAGATATTGTCACAAGAAAGATCACTTCCTTCACCACTAGATGTAAAGAAGAGTCAGCTGCAGGGGATGTGCAGCTTTTCACTTTTGCATTGGTTTCTGGGAATTTTCCTTGGATCAAAAATATTTCAAGAATTCCAGTTCCTTTTTTGTTGCCTAAATTCAGATCTGAAGCAAATGACAAATCGTACATCTTAGCAATGGAGAAATGCCTCAGGTAAATATTCACCTTTAAGAAGCACAATCTGAGAGACAAACTGGTTGAAGCCTACATCCTCCAGAAAATTAGCTCTCCTAAACCAGCCACACCATATTGAATCTTCACGCATTTCGAGGTCATACTAGATGTGGTACTGTGCGGTATGTGAAAAAGCAAGATATTTCATACAACAAGATACATTAAACACAAGGATGCCTCTATCTACGAAACATTTAAGCAACACTCCCTACCACTAGATGTATATGTGGTAAACCAACCAAGTGATGAAAAAGAAATGAAAAACACAAGTCCAAGATAAGATATAACATAACTCCCCCATTGGTTAATTATATTTTGAAAAATTAACATAATAAATATCAAAAATGAACAATTAATTACACACTTAAACAGAAACCCAGGGGAGGCAGAGTTTGATTTAAGCTCCTGAATATAAGAGGTATTACTTTTATTTAATAAGAAAAAAGGAAAACAGTGAAGAAAGACCTGAATGAACTTCAAAATGTCTAGAAACCCTGGTCCGATTTCAGTCTATGAAGGGACATGATAGAACAAGCAAATATTGCAGTTGAATACTATAAAGTAACACTGCATGATCTAGGGTGCTAGGAGACAAGAAATCACTGCCACATGTATTGCCCCTTTTATAAAACAGACAGCATTCTTTGTAGTTTAAAATGTTATTAGGGAATAATGTTATTTGCAGTTTTTTAAATGCTTTGATTTAAATACACATAGGAAGACATTTGTGAGTGTCTAATGATGCACGAAGTCACAAACACATAAACCCCATTACAGTTACATAAGAAACAATTTATTGTCAATCAGATGTTTTGATTATTTTGCATATGGGAACATAGGTGATGCCACATCTTAGATCTTATTCGATCTAGCTTTGTCTTTTAAGAAAATGTATAAACCAGAACATAACAATTAATTGCATTTTGGTACTGATCATACATGTTGTAATACCGGGGTACAAACAATAAAATCTAAGGACAAAAATATGTTATTTACTCTCAGGCTAGTTCTAAGCATACATATCTTAATATCATTCAAATGTAAACCTGAATCACCAGAGATATATTCAAAGATAACTCAGACTTACAGGAGCTGCTATGTTTTCTACTATGTGTTTCAGAAGAAGTAGAAATGTTAGAATGTTTGGAAACATTATTGAGGCACAAAAGCAGTAAATCCAAAACACAGCTTTTTTTATCTACAATGCTTATATAATTTGACTGGTATGCAACTGGAATGATAATTAGAAGAAAAAAATAGAACTAGAAACAAACTTGTTCTAAAGAAAAAAAATACACAATCTAGGTCATCAAAAAATTACAATGACATTCAATAGAAACATTAAGGATACTGTGATTGACAAAGAAAACATTGTTTCTTTTTTTAAAAGAAAGTCAGATCAGAGAACATGATTTTCAAAAGGTCTACTATTTCTTGTTAAAACATAAGTTCCTCTGCAGGGGACAGGAAGCTTCGCTATTGTCATGTGCTATCCTTTTCTACTGAATAAGTGATCATCATGCTGGAAATGTATGTCTTGTTTAACTCTTCTTGAGGGTCTGGTTTGGTCTCTGCCATGCTGATTGGTTAATCCATTGACTGTCTGTGGCCACTATTTCACGAGAATAGAGGGTTGGTACTAGGGATTTGTAGTCCTTGGCAAAGAGGCATTTTGCCATCACACACCACAGCAATGGGCTAAATATTACATTTTTAGAGGCAATGTCAACCTTCCTCGCTGGTGGCACCTTATGTTGAAGTGTAGAATTACTTTGCCATCCTGCATGCTCCCACTTTATCTTCAGTCTTTTCTCCATGCAGGAGAGCTTTTAATAGAATTTACAAAATATGCTTGTGTTTCCCCAGTTCATCAGTAGAATGATATAGATATGAAAATGTAGAAAAAGGCAGAACTCTTAACAACTGCAGAATGCAACATTATGATATGATCTTTTCATAAACTCTTGACACAGTATATGGTCAATACAGGCTTGTTAACCAACTCTTTCTTGCTGGTGTTGTCCATGGCAGCTATTTTAGCACTCTCTCCTGCTGACACTTGATAAAGTGTACCCCTGGGTACAGCTGCAGATCAGTGTCTTGTTCATCATAATGGCCCAGGCACTGACCAACAGCATATGAATTTTACTGAAGATGATAGGTTGAAAGAGGTTTTAGAGGACAGTCCAGAATTGCATGCACATTACACTGAATCCTCCCAAATTTTTTAAAAGTAGGTGGCACCACACAAATCACTAGAGGAAACACATTGGTGCTTCTTCCAATGCAAAGGAGTAGGAACAACTTATTAGTGATCGCCCATTTAACTTAAAAATATTATAAAATATTGCTTACAATGGCATATTAACAGAGAAGCATTTTTCTGTACAATAATAAATCCACATTTTCTTTTACATGTGTGCATGATAACTCTTCATTTGCTATCATTCCATCGATGCAGTTTTCACTGGTAACAGCAGGCTACCATAATTTGGGAAATTAAGAAATAGATTGTGCAACTTCATCCAAACATACTGGATCTGCTTCTTCTCTGCCATACTGCAAAGTGTCTGTTGTACATCGTAAAACCTGATAAAATATTATAGAAAAGCCAAATGTAGAGCATATTTCTGTATTCTTCATGCATATAATAGGAAACAATAAGTAAGCAAGTGCCAGGTTGAACTATAAAGACGATGGATGGTGGGAATATTTTTTGTAGTTTTATCTGTAATAAATGTGTGGAAAGGCCAATCTGAGAACACTAAGAACTGAAGCAGGGATGAGGACATTCACAGCATGGAATATTAAAAGTTTTGAAGAGTGGATGCATGGCAAGATATTAAAAATATAATTACAACAGCAGAACACATCATGGGATCATTCAGTGACAAAATGCAGTGACCACATTATAAAGTGACTAATCCATAGCCTGGACCTTGTAAGAATTTTCAAAATGTACAAACATTCCTTTGAAGTTGTAGTCCTTTCGCAAAACTATAAAAACCCCAAGAACAGATATTCCAAGTACTCCATACTATATTCTGCTGTTTACGAATGCAAATTTTTTTTGAAAGCCCTCAGTTTGGCCCCTCCCATATTAATCTCCCCCCCCCCCGGAGAAATCAGTAAAAAGCACAGCATGGCATAAAAACAAAACAACACGAAAACACACACACACTAAAAATCACAAAATTTAAAGTGATGTTATGGTTGGGTCTTCAAATGATAAAAAACAAAGGGGGTTATTACAACTTTGGAGGAGGTGTTAATCCGTCCCAAAAGTGACGGTAAAGTGACGGATATACCACCAGCCGTATTACGAGTTCCATAGGATATAATGGACTCGTAATACGGCTGGTGGTATATCTGTCACTTTACCGTCACTTTTGGGACGGATTAACACCTCCTCCAAAGTTGTAATAACCCCCAAAGTTTCAAAATTAAAACCACTTAAATTGATCATTTATAGATTACTGAGCTAACTAGAACTTGTAAGACTTGTGCCCCTCATAAAACTGCTTATGAACAAACATATTACTTTACTCATGACATGGCAAAGACCTCACTGATGACATCTCCCATGACACCTGACCAACATTGTGGTTTCTTTCAATATTGTTATAAGTTACCCACGCACAAGAGTCACCCTCATGGTAATTGTGTAATTCTGTTAGGTTGCAATTTCTGTATTGGAGAGCAAAGATTCCTATGGGAGTTAAAATGGGAAATCAATGTTTTCGGAACTCACCCCCCCCCACCCTAATTTGATAGATTGGTGTGAAATCTACTGGAAATAACTTGTTTTTTAAAGTTTCATGCAGATTTGCCAAATGGCACCAAAGTTATTAGCACAACACAAAAATACCTCTATTATGGAAGCTCTGGCTAAACTGTAACTACACTGTGGTAACCACCATTGTGCAATAGATCTAGATATATAGAAATAAAAAAGTAAGCAAAACATTACTTACCCATTAACAATCTTATCATGGTGTGAAGCGCTGTATTTTCACATTTAGCATACCCCTGCCATCTAGTGTTGGGCTTAGACATTTACAAGTTATTTTACTTAGTGTATATTGTGCATAGCACTTACAACATGTTAGATTGTTTTCGCAAAGCGGGTAGGAGTATGTATGACACCCAGAGAACTGAACAGGATAGCTATTGAGAAAGAGTGCTTTGCCATAATGTGAACCTTGTGTAAGCTATGCCCTTTCGTGTTTATCCCGAGGGTGGTAGAGCAAATAAATCATAAGCCATTGAAGTGATTGATGGCTGTAAAGGGAGAGAATCTCATGTGGCTAAGATGGTCTATATCTCTGCAAAGGTTACATTTTGTAGTTAAGCACAGAGCTGGATTGAGCCACAGGAAGGCAGATGTACAGATACTAGAAGGGGAGTCTGTTGGGATGGAAAAGTCATTGAATTGTGATGGACGTGCACCCCTGCCCCGAGTGCCCCACATGTAACAAAATTTAGATCCCTGGTGCTGATTTTTGGTCATGGGTAAACATGGATCAGGTGTGTGCACCTTGACCTAGGCCTGTCTCACGGACTGTGTGCTTGTTAAGGCTGAGAGGAGCACCCAAAATGTACTCTTGCTTTGGTAAAGGGCCTTAACAGATGTTAAATATTAAGAGTCTGGTGGTGGCAGCACACTTGCATTAGTAATGGGGATCAGTAGTTTGCACAGTCCTTTTTACCTATGTTACTGGAGCGAGGCGTACTGGCCCACACATGTAAAGTTCCACTGCTGTCTGCTTAACTTACCCTTGGCCTACATTATGTTAGCATTCAGCGCTGAGCAGCCAAGTGTGTTTTCGTCTGTGTCCTGTGATATTTGTGTATTGGAAACCAAGGTCTTGAGAAGGCATGTGGAGGTGAAGGAGAGGCCCAGACAGATTTGTGGACTGACACATTCCTGGGCGCTGGGGGTCACACACTGGAGGAAAGGAGAGCAAGGCACCCCAGTGCACGTCAAAAGGGATCTTTGATTTCAAAAAGGTCACCCATCAGTGGAGCGTGGGCACATCTCAGGAAGGAACAAACACAAACTCCAAAGCTCAAGAAACTAAATCACGTCTGTGTCTGGAAATAGATTATGAAAAGGGGAGCTTGCGTCTTTGAGAAGATCAGCAAGATTTCCAACATGTGTGACCAGGGCTGGGGAATCATCTGCCAGTCTCCCAGCTGGGTAAGGCGACATCACCAGTAACAACAAGAGCATCTTCCCTGGAGCACCAGCACCTGCCTAGACTAGAGGACCCTGTCAGGAGGAGAGTGCCTGTAGGGATTAAGGTCCAGTGATGGATCCTGGCAAGTGGATCCCTGAAGCAAAGTATGAGATAACTGCTGCATCAATCAGCCTGCTCTCTGATTTGCTGACGCAAGTCAAGAGGGGTTGCCATGAAAATATAATGGCTGCAGCAGTGATCAAGATGTCCGCCCATTTGCTGGCTGAAGTCAATGACCCAATATACACCAGAGTCACCCGCCACAAAGTTATAACTGCTAATGCAACAATTGGGCGGACTGCCCACATGATGGCCAAAGTCGACGACCCAGTATACCAAGAGGGAGAACTGTTGTGGTGTACAGCATCTGACCATAAAGAATGGTGAGTGCTGATCAGTGCACTCAGAGGCCTGACTAAAGCATTAGAAGCATTAATGCCCATGAGTTGTCAGTGGGGTCACAGACATTTACAGCATCATCTAAGGGGTGCTGCAAATAATCAGCCATCTTGTCTGCAGCAACAAGACAATCATTCATCACCAGCATCCTCTGCAGTCCACTGTCATGCCGGAGTGCTGAACGCTCCAGGGTGTTTTGTATTGCAAAACCAGCAGGAGCAAGTAAGACTGATCGCTTGACCAGAGCCCAGGGGGGGCTTGCTCTGCATAATAGCGCTACAGCATTGGATGACTTTGAATTCTAGAAAGCGACAGTGGGTCTTCCTCAAATTCTCCCCTGAATGCTAACAATTATAAATAGGGATTCACTACTGCCTGTAGACAGGGAAGTGGGACTCAGAATCCTGCCCGGACAATGCTGAAGTGTCTGCTTTAGGAAGACTGTGTATATTGTTTGTGTATGTCGTATTTCATTTTGTGTTTGTATATAAATACTACTTTTGTCAATAAAGCGAGTATCTGACTGGATGTTCATTTATTGGAGTTGCTGAATGTATTTTGAGTCTTGAGCCTGTGTTCACCTTGCACCTAGCTCAACCCCCTTCCCTGAGATGCTTTGGTTTGCTTGACTTACCCGAATACTGATAGTCAAGTGCTGAAGGAGTAGTTGCCCTGGTTGCTCAGGACCCATGGACGGTTGGGCCACAGTACATCAGGAGTAAAATGCCTAAACAACCACAGTTGGGCTCTGTCACTCCTGCTTACCCATTGACCATCTGAAAGGGGTTCTAACAATTTGTTTTAACCTCCATGGTAGGCAATAGTAAGACTAAAGCTTCAGCTACCCTTCGCATAACAACAGCAAAATAATCTCTTTCCTCCATAGCAGGACTTGGGGGAGATACAAGGTGAAGAGTTAAGCCCACTGGCATCCTGTAACTCCTTGTACCAGTTGTCATCATCATACTGGGAAACATATTTGTCACCTTCCTCATTGCTGATGTTATCAGAATCCGTGCTAAATAGGTAGTGTAAAGTCTGGGCTCTACCATAAGGGAGACAAAAGTATAAAAGTCAGAAGGATTAACAAGAGGTTGCATGCCAGTTGGTGCTGGGCATGACTTCTGGCAAGGTTGTGGTGGATTCATTTCAAAGTCAGGTAACTCAATAAGCTGCAAATACTCCTACAGCGTCTGCGTTGGCGGTGACAAACAGGACTAGAAAAGTTGGTGGCCCCAGGTCGAAGCGGGCACCGGCGTTGGTGCTGGAACCAATATGGATCCATGGGCACAGATGATGCTGAGGGCAGTCCTGCTGACGGAAGTCTGACTGGAGGCCCCTATGGATGCTTGGGGCCCAAACGCGTACCAGCAGGAGCCCGGGTGTGCCAGTGGGAGCCAGTGAAGTGCTGAATATTGTCAGTCTAGCCTCCCTATGTACTCCCAAGCACAGACTTGTTGCAATGTGGTCAAAGGACCTGGAAGGTTAGAGTGTGTCAGACCAGGGACAGAATCGGTTACAATGGAGATCGGGAGCAAGAAGGAGGCCCCCTGACTGAAGTTCAAGAGTGAAAGGAAGGTGCTGTTTCCCGCATAGATCTTTTATGTTTCTTCTTTCACTTACCCAATGACTGACCGTGATAAAAACCAGTGACAAGAACCTGCAGTGGGAACTGTCTTCCTTTAGACTTTGACCAGCTACGGCATGGAGTCTTCTTGTGTTTGACGATCTAAAGTTGGCTTTGCATTCCCGAACTGTTTTTGTGTTCTTCTGTGTACAGCTGCCACAAGACCTTGAACCGGGGTCGGGCCTCGGACTCCACAAACAGACAATGCAGGTCTGTAACACATCTTTATTTGCAACAGTCCCCTGCATGGTTTGAAACCTGTTGTTTTAGGGGTAACATTTCCCTTGCATACTGGATAACTGTGAGGAAAACTCGGGTAAAAGGACCAGGAGAAGCTCCAGAAACGCACAGGAGGTGCAGGGTATCAGAAACGGACATCAGCATGCATGGGTGGCGTTGATATGCTGCTCTGTGAGGGACTTCCAGAGCAGGGTAACACCAGCATGATGCCATCTAATAGGTGCAGAGGTACTGCTGAAAAGTTTCCAGATCCAGCCTAATGCTGGGAGTATTCACAAGGTGAGAAATATATGGTTAGAAGTATCCAATTTCTATGATCCAATATTGCAATTGAGGGATTCCGGTGTAATAAAAAATCACCAGAACCCCAAGGTGACAATAAAGGATCATAATAGTATGCTACTTGTTAAATATTTTGTTTTGTGGGAGCTACCTTACAAAAATTATCTTTAAGTGCATCTAACAATGGGAACTTATTAAGATTAGAATGTGTGTTGTCTTTTGTTAACAAATTGTTGATAAACCATTGGAGAACAGTGATGGCTCGTGAATTAATGCAACTCTATGCCTACAGTATATACACTACATAATTATGGATTTCCCACATAATTTGCAGAGTTCACAAAAAAAAATTGTTTCTAGCTCGAATGAACATAATACTGCCAGAAAACGCACCACGACAATTTGCCTATTTTGCTGCATAATTTAGATAACCATGTTGCATATTCCGAGTAGCCCTGACAATTATAAACTCTGCAGAGTGGTTTGGGAACTGTCCTTATGAAGATGAAACTAATTTTTCACAAGAAACCGTTAAATAAGACCGATAATCACGTTTATGTGCTTTTATTGCACAAAATATAGTCGTATAAAAACTCATAATTCACATTGACCCATGAAATAGCGGAAACATTTCACATGTTCCTGTGAAATATGGGTTTTTCCATCATAATGGTAGTCCCCAAACACTTTACTATTTAAAAGCAAAAGAACACCAAATTAAGAGCCTCGGTTATCTACACTGTGCTGCAAAGAAGAAATAATATGCACTACATTCTCTGACATTTTCGTTTTGATACAGTTGAGCTACAAAAAACTTTTTTGGCTAAAATCTGCAAATTAAGTAGTATATTTTGAGACAAGTGCTGTAAATCTATGTGACAGTTCCGCAGGCATAGAACAGCATAATTCCACTACCCAGGAGCATTGTTCATTGTTTTATAAACAATCTATTCACGAAAAGTAAAGAAAGTCTAAACATTCCAATTTCAGTCAGTGGCCTTTTGCAGAAAGCTGGCCTGGTGTGTGGATGAGCAGCCAAGGCTTATCTAGGAGACATACAAAGCTCCTGCAATACCACTACCGTCACACAGTACTTACACACAAGAAAGAAAACACTTGGTTGTACAAAAATAAAGGTACTTTATTCTGAAACACTGTATTAGAAAATACTAGCGAGGCAACCCTCAAATAGGAGGTAAGTAAATACTACACACACATATATATATATATAGCAAGATATATATACATATGGAAAATGTCACTTACCCAGTGTACATCTGTTTGTGGCATGAGACGCTGCAGATTCACATGCTGTGCATTATCCTGCCATCTAGTGTTGGGCTCGGAGTGTTACAAGTTGTTTTTCTTCGAAGAAGTCTTTTCGAGTCACGAGACCAAGTGACTCGTCCCTTTCGGCTCCACTGCGCATGGGCGTCAACTCCATCTTAGATTGTTTTCCCCGCAGAGGGTGAGGTAGGAGTTGTGAGTATACTAGAGGTGCCCATGCAATGGAGTAGTAATGTATGTACATAATGGGGGTCATTACAACCTCGGCGGTCTTTTCACAAGACCGCCGAGGGACCGCCGTGCTGAATTCCGCCAGTGGTGGCGGTTTTCCGCTCGGCGTATTATGACTGTTGGGAGCTCTACGTCATTTTTCAGACAGAGAGCTGCCAACAGCCACAGTGACGGGCGTCGGGGAAGTGGAGGTTGCTCCACCTCCACCGCCACGCCAACAGAACACCGCCCAGCGAATCACGTCCTGTGATTCTGCGCTGCGGTGTTCTGTTGGGGGTGTGGTGTCGGCGGAGCTGCCCCATGGCTCCCGTCCCCTCCCGGAGGATCGACAGAACAGGTAAGTCGATCGTCCGTTAGGGGAGGGGGGTGGAGAGGGTGTTGTGTGTTGTGTGTTGTGTGCGTGCATGGGGGTGTGCGTGGGTGTATGTAGAGGGGGTGTGTGAGTGTGTGTATGCTTGCGGGGGTGGTGCGTGTTTTGGGAATGAGTGCGTGTATGTCTCTAGGTATGTCTGTATGGATGTGCACGTGTTATGTTTGAATGTGGGTGTGCGTGTGACTGTGTGTGTGGATGTTGGCATGTATGTCGGTGTGTGCGTGTATGTGTGTTGGTGGTGCCTGCGTGCATGTCGAGTGTGTGTGTGTCAGGTAATGTCGGGGGTCGGGGTGGGGAGAGGGGTCCTGCCACCCTTTGGGGGTGGCAGGGGTGGTGGGGGGTGTAGGAGAGGGAGTCGGGGTGGGGGTGGGGTGTGGAGGAGACCCCTGTCAGTGCCAGGGAAGGAATTCCCTGGCACTGATAGTGCTTACCGCCATGGATTTCCTAAACAACCACAGTTGGGCTCTGTCACTCCTGCTTACCCATTGACCATCTGAAAGGGGTTCTAACAATTTGTTTTAACCTCCATGGTAGGCAATAGTAAGACTAAAGCTTCAGCTACCCTTCGCATAACAACAGCAAAATAATCTCTTTCCTCCATAGCAGGACTTGGGGGAGATACAAGGTGAAGAGTTAAGCCCACTGGTATCCTGTAACTCCTTGTACCAGTTGTCATCATCATACTGGGAAACATATTTGTCACCTTCCTCATTGCTGATGTTATCAGAATCCGCGCTAAATAGGTAGTGTAAAGTCTGGGCTCTACCATAAGGGAGACAAAAGTATAAAAGTCAGAAGGATTAACAAGAGGTTGCATGCCAGTTGGTGCTGGGCATGACTTCTGAGAAGGAATTCCCTGGCACTGATAGTGCTTACCGCCATGGATTTCATGGCGGTTCCTACTACTGGAAATCCACGGCGGTAAGCCGGGTCAAAATACCGGCGGCGGTATTGTCACGGCCGCCGGGCTGGAGACCCAGGTCTCCAGCCCAGCGGTCGTCTCCGCCCTGGCGGGCAGTACGGAGAAGCGGCGGATGACCATGGCGGTAACCAAGTCTAGAAGTGTCTGCAGTCCAGGGGGAGTAGGAGGTACTACCGACCTAGGGGTACCTTTTGGAGTTGGCAGACGAAGAAGCAAGACACGTCTGCACTGCAGTACAGAAGCTGGAGAAGAGTTCCTGAGGCGTGCAAAAGGTGTCCCAAGCTGGAAGCTGGATTGCAGATGGGTGTCGGTGAAGGATTTCCACCAACAAGCCTTGGCAAAGGCAAATTCGTGGTTGGAGGAAAAGAGGTGCTGCCGGGGACCAGTAAGGTCCAGGAGGACTCTACCCATGAGGGGGAGTCACATGAGACCCTCCGTGTCGCAGAAGGCCCATAGGAGCAGAGGCAGCACCCACAGGTGTCCCGCAGGACAGGGACACAGAAGTCGCTGAAGCAGCCCACGCAGCACCTCAGGAGTGGCTCCCACGTCGTCAGAGGACCACGCAGAGGCCCAGGAGTTGCAGGAGGGAGTGCTGGGGGCTGGAGCTGCGTGTTGCTTGAAGTTCCCCTTGAAGTTGAAGCAAACAAGCCTTGGCAGCTACAAAAGATGTGGTGCACTGGGGTACTGTCTTGCGCGGAGTGGAATGGACTTACAACCACCAAAGTGCAACAGCTGGTAGAGAGGACCAAGGGAAACTCTCTGGACCCCCACCAGTGATGCAGGACCCACGCCACTCAGGATGAGGGGAGATCCACACAGCTGGTCGTTGTTGCAGCCAGGTACCTGTAGTTACAGGGAAGTGATGCCTTCCCCCCAAGGGAGATTCCTTCTTCTTGTGCAGGCTGAAGAGCTACAGTCTTCTGAGGATCCACGGCCGGGAAAATGTTGCAAAGCTGGCAGGAAGCAGAGGTTGCAGAGGAGTCCTGCTGGAATCTTGCAAGCCTAATCTGAGGACCCACGCCAGAGGAAGACCGTATATAGCCCAAAGAGGGGGCTGGGTCACCTAACCAGGTAACTACACATCAAGGGGTGCCTCAGACATCACCTGCCTGGCTTGGCCACTCAGATGCTCCCAGAGTTCCCTACCAACCTTGGAATCAAGATGGCAGAACCCAGGGACCCTCTGGAGGAGCACTGGGCACCACCACTGGAGTGGTCACTCCCATTTCCATTGTCCAGTTTCGCACCAGAGCAGGGACTGGGGTTCCCTGAACTGATGTGGACCGGTTTATACATAGAGGGCACCAAATGTGCCCTTCAAAGCAAACCAGTAGCTTGGGGAGGCTACCCCTCCCAAGCCGGTCACATCTATTTCCAAAGGGAGAAAGTGTTACCTCCCTCTCCCAAAGGAAATCCTTTGTTCTGCCTTCCTGGGCTTGATCAGATGAAGCAGCAGGAGGGCAGAAACCTGTCTGAGGGGTGGCAGCAGCTGGGTTGGCTGGAAAACCCTATAAGACTGGTGGTAGCAATGCTGGGGGTCCTCTAAGGAGCCCTCAGACCGCATGTAATCCTACTTCCAATACCTGCAACAGTATTGGGGTATGATTCCAACATGTTTGATAGCAAACATGCCCAGGTTCGGAGTAGCTGGACATAGGTAGTGACCTAGATCGGGTACACATATAAAATATTGTTCCTGCACTCACAAAGTCCAGTAAAATGGGGCTTGAGTTCGTAGGGGCACCTCTGCTAGTGCAGGGGTGCCCTCACACACAAGTACCTGCACCCTGCCCTCTGGGCTGAGAGGGCCTACCATAGATGTGACTTACAGTGACCTGTAGTGAAACCGGGTGCATGAACCTGGGTCATGAAGACTGCAATGGCAGGCCTGCAGAATCCCCTCTGCATGGGCTCCCTATGGAGGGGCAGTTTAACTGCTGTTACAGGGATCCGCTGGAACCCCAATGCCTTGGGTACCTACATACCATATACTAGGGACTTACATGGGGGCACCAATATGTCAGTTGTGTGGATAAAGAGTTACCAGCAACCAAATTTAGAGGAGAGAGTACAGTCACTGGGGTCCTGGTTAACAGGATCCCAGTGAAACAGTCATACACGCTGACAAACAGGCCAAAAGTGGGGGTAACTAAGCTAGAAAAAGACTACTTTCCTACACCTTTGTTAGCTGCATTGCGAAAAGAGGATCTTCAACAAGAACATATTTTTAGGTCGAGCCTAGGCAGCGTGCATGCACTGTCTGCAAGATCTGTTGGAATGGAGTAAAGGACTTTGCTTCTGCCTGCCTGACCCTTACCATAGGTTGATGGGAGTGTTGCTCTTGTTTTGCTGCCTTGTAAAGGGTTTGGTAGCGACATGTCACTTCCTGTTCTTGGGTGAGGAGCACCAGCCAAGTACAATTTAATTACGCCTAGATAGTTTTTCCGTTGTTTTGGACAAACTATGTTTTTGTTTCCTGCCTCTATGGGGCTTTCAAGTTTTACACAGCGGGACTGCCTGCTGTAAAAAACTTGTTCTCCTTTCCACCCGTCACCTTTTCTTTCCTGCCCCTCCTCCCCATGGCAAGAAAAGTCCAGTTAGGAATTTACAACTCTAATAGTATTCTCCTCTAAAATTCTACATTCTTGATAAACAATGCTAGGTCTTCCAATCTGAGTTTCTTGGAGAATCGATGACTAATAAGGGAGGAAGGTATGAAGGATGTCATTTGACGTATCTTCACTGAGAATCATTTGAGGAGGCACCTCCTCCTCGATCTGATACCCTGTTGAGCTCCCTTGTAAACAATGTATCTCCTTTCCTTTCTCCTCATTCAGAGCCTCCATGGAACAAGGGTTCGTAAAACCTGCTATATGAGAATGGAATAAGTAGGTTTTTATTGCAATTAGGGCAAAAAGCATGACCTATTTTAGGTGAGTACGAAACTGTTCTCGTTAAGTCTATGTTCATTGTATGTGGTGGTGATGAGGTGTACCATGTGCCTTTGTTATTGGCAATAAAAAAAAGAGAACCTACAAAGCAGCACCCAAAAGTCCAGCTGGTATAAAAAATGGAAGTAACAACAAAAAGCATGAGCTTTTGTGAATGATCCAGTGTTGAAGAACATTATGTTCCAAAACTTCCAACTGTCCTATGTCAACATATACTATATATTCTATTGCAGCAGAAAATAGCTCAAAAGCAATGCTTTGGTGTGGGTGATGTGTGATATGTATCAATCACACAATAAGTGATGGGAGAAATGCCTGCAATAAGTCTACCCACTTGCA
Organism: Pleurodeles waltl; assembly: GCF_031143425.1. Taxonomy (NCBI): domain Eukaryota; kingdom Metazoa; phylum Chordata; class Amphibia; order Caudata; family Salamandridae; genus Pleurodeles; species Pleurodeles waltl. Next base: position 709,205,706 of record NC_090442.1, read on the forward strand.
ATCACTCGGGGTGGGTCTTCTATCTCGTTGTTTTGCTCCAGCCATATGCCAATCTGTTCTTACCCTGCTCCAACAGGAACAGTCCAGCTTGAACTGCCAAGCCAGCTCCTAAGCTGGAACACAAGAAACCCATGACCTGTTTCACCTTGATTGTATCACGTATGTTTACATTTGGTAAAAACAATCTACTTTTGATGTTTACCCACAGCAGTGTCTTAGTATTAATCTATAAATGTGTGTTTTTTTTATGTTCGGATAACTTAAATTGCATTGATATAAACGTCATTCACAATTACCTATTCTCAGTATGTTTTATGAATGTGAAATGTGGGCAACAAGTGTAGACTGAGGTTGGCCGCAAGGAATACTATTCTGCAGACTGAAGGAGGGGGTGTTGAGGTCCTCAGCAGACATGGATGTATTCACTAGAGGCCACCCTTTACACTGCAACTTCATGTATTCGTTGTATAATTGAAATACGAACTGAGATAGCAATACAAAATCCTTAGAAAGAGTTGTGAAAGGTATACAAAAAACATATATATATACCCAGTTCAGAAGCTGAATTTTTCCCGCAGCCATCATATAACCTGCAACAGCAAAAGTTGGTGGCTTGACATCACCACATCTTCGATGGTGTACGGCATGGATTTTACTAGCGATGATTCTGCGGTTAGGAAGGTATATGGACCAAGTCGTTGCTCAACACAGGAAGGGCAGAGATAGGCGTCATTCTGGATGCCGATCTGAAAAACAGCAATACATAAGTAGGTAAGATGCTTGAGTAGGCTGTGTAAAGAAATTCTGAGTCACGCATCATAAACCAGTTGTATTAACTGTTTTTCCTTGGATTTCTTTTTGACTGTTTTTAATGATGAATAAAACTTTCTGAATACAGCCACCCTTCCGCTGTTAACTCCCCTATCTCGAGCTTTGTGAGGAACCTGGGCCGAGAGGTCAGAGGACATGAGTGCATTACGCCCCGGATAAAAACAGCTTACAACTGAAGGCCAGTCACAAGCATGCCCCCACCTGTGTAAAGACAGTCAGTCAGTCAGTCCTCTTCACCTCACCTGGCTCTCAGCACCCCCATCAGTCCGCGTTCCCCTTGCTTCGGTGAAAACAGATCCGGACAGCAGAGCTTGTCTTTATATTGTTTGGAAGAAGGAATATACAGGACTACTAATATACAAGTTGACACGGCGGTACATCCACTCCTAGACAGCTCCAGATGGGTCGAAACAAAATTCCTAGCAATCAAATAGGTTATAGAAGATAACATCTAGGATGGTAACTTTATAGAAAGTTCCAATAACCCAAAAAATATTACGGAAAACGTAACCGATGTGCACATAAATCTAGTCAATCAAAGGCAAAGTGTTTGCAAAAAAGCGTTAGTGTAGCTTCGCAGAAGCTCGTCAGAAACACAGGGTGATGGACGATCACTTAAGTCGCTTTGTACCTTATTGCACAAGTCTGCTCTCCAGAATAGAGGCCGCAACCTATCTGGGCCATAAAGGTCTGGCTGCCGGTAGATGGGATAACATTTTTCCCAAGCATGTTGTATGCTATAAATAGGGGTGGGCGGTGAACTCTGCTCCGCTTGCAGAGTTTGTCTCACTTCACGCTCTGCTTAGAGCGTGGAGTTCTGAAAAACTCCGCACAGCTGAGTTTTTTCCTCGTCCACGCTCGCAAATGTTAAGCTGGCGAGCCAGTAAAATCTTACTCCGAACCACCTCCGGGTGAGATTTCTCAAAGTGGATAGTCGCTACTGCTCGCGTTGAGAAACATTCCATTTGCGTAGAAGAAGCTGCTGCTTGAGTAGAAAATCTACTCGAGTAGCAGAAAAGAAGCAGCAACCTCTTGCACCGTGGTGGTGCTGTTTGCGCAGATTTTTTCAGTGCAGGACAAATTCCCGGTGCTAAAAATCAGCGCGAACGTTGCGACTGAACGCACTCTCCTGCTTGCAGAACTCCGCGTGGCATGACAGAGTTTTTTGGTCACTTCACGGAGTTCCGCAAATTCCGCCCAGGCCTAGCTATAAACCGAATTTCGGTACTATCATTGATTATAAATCATAAAGAACACTCTCATTAATTGAAAAGGGCGTCTAGAAAAAATAGGTCAACGCCTAAACTTTAACACTGAATTCTGACATCACCTTCTAAAAAAGAATGTGGCGTCCTCACAGAGGCGTAGGAGACAATACATTTCTAGGGAGGGACAGAGACAGCTTTAGGGACTTTCCAATGACCCTATACAAATCGCCGGTTGCTTGCGAACTGCAGGCTCCGATAACATACACAATCCTAAAGTTTTGAAGTGAAATAGGGAGAAAGGTAGGATGTTGTTACTGTTTGAAGGTATGTTTTATTGCTATTTATATTTGCAAAATAATTAAGCCAAATGTGAAAATACATGTTGATGAACCTTGTTCAAGCAAATAAAGGAGTGAGGAAAAAAAAATAAGATCAAACTAAATGTTCTCAGAGACATTCCTAAACCTCAAAATGCAACTGGGTAGTTAGAAACCATTCTTACTTGTTGCAGGCATCTATAATAAAATAATGAACTTTAAGTTGAAAAATCTAATATTTTCTTGCCCTATTCGAAACAGGAAACAAATTATTTTGCTATTGTTTTTGTATTAAATCAATCCACCATCTCTTTATGTATGTTGCACATGGCAGCACGATTCAGTCTTTTCTGGGGCAAAGCTGATCTTAGCCAAGTTTTCAGTCAGCGATGATCACTGAAGCTTCTTTTCAGCCTCCAAGAAGATACTGAAATATTTAAAAGGATCTTTAGGGGGTTATCAAGCTATGTAAATAAATCTCTCTCTGTTGAAAGTATTTATTGGAGTATGTCTACCAGTTGCAAGACTGAAGAGTACTTTAATATACTCCATAATGCAGTGAGGGGTCAATTTGTTCGTACTGAGCAATAATGTCACTGCTATTGCTTGTTTAAAGCAGCTATTTAAGTTTTTTCTAAATACTGAGGGTGCTAGTAATCCCTGACAGTTACAGGATAAAACATGTCTGCTGCTCCATCATTTGTCACCACAGTCATAGCAGTTCAGTGGCATTAAGATGGTACTTCGTAGTATAAACACTAAACTGGTTATTGGAGTTGTACAGACTGTCAAAAGAGCCATCACTACAAAGCTTTAGTATTGCACTTTTTGCTACATTCACAGCAGCTAGTAGTAGTCCTTATATAGGTTGCCCAGCATCCTTGCGTGGCAATCTTCAAACATTCACGAAGCTGCAGTACTTGGAGACCAATCTGAACATCTATGAAAGTTGTTCCTTTCTAAACTTGTGCCAGCAAACAGCAAGCACACGCAGAATCATTGCCACTTATCTTGGAATTTGGTATTTGTGCTAGAGTTTCCAGAATAAGTTTGTAGTTATCCAGTACTTTTTGTACAGCTTTTACACAGATCGTCGAGCACACTGGACACAATGGCTTTATTTTCAACACATTTACAGGGCCTTCAGTGTACAAAAACTTCAAACTTGTGTGGCCTCATTCATGGGAAGAGTGTTTGCAGATGGATGAGATGAGTGTAGAGTCCACTAAAACTGCATATCTTTCACACAAATATGAGAATCCTATGAGACAATTTTGCAATAAGAATAAGCATCATTTTTTAGATGTTTGTAAAAATGATATCAACAGTGTTTGGGTGGAAGAGAAATGCTTAAAATGTGAAATACGCAAGAAGTTTAGTAAGTTATATACTTGCACTGAAGATAGATATAGTGAGATATGCAACAAAAGATGAGTGTGGGTATAGTTCAGAAGTGAGTGTTCGTGATGAACACAAATATAAGGGGCTGATTCTGATACTTCTAAACACTAGAAAATAGTGTCCATATGTGATGCTTACAAGTGAATACAGCAGGTGGAAGGTCACAAATGAGTACTGTGTGGGATGCACAAAAACACAAAAAACTCCGATGTGAGATTTTCAAGACAGGCAAGTAGATCAGATCCCACCCTCTTCCTTGTCAGCTATTTTGTGAGATGTTAATCATACAGAGCAAGAGGCTTTTGCTTGAAGCAAGCTTCCCTATCTGCTATTTTGTGAGTTGTGTATCAAAAAGAGCAAAAGGCATTTGCTTGGAGCCAGTTTTAGGGTGGTACGACTGGCACTGTGGCAACAGGCACTAACATCAGTTCAAAATATCTTATGGGGTTAAAAGCGCCTGCAGCAGAGTTCTTTCTGTGACCAGCACTTTTGACACAATAATGATGCCAAGATAACTCTGGCGATTAATGTACTTGCTGGAGAGCTCTGAATTTGCCTAGTGTCAGTTCTGACACATGATAGTAGCATAGAGAGTTAATGTGCCTACTACAAAGCACAACATGTAACATGCAGATCATAGATTTGTATTTTATGTAGACAGCCAAGTGGGTTTCTGCTTTTGCACAGATGTCCTTTTGTTCTTTGCAGTTCAAGTTACACTCATTCTTATACAGCAGGGTCAGTTATGCACTAGTGGTTAGACAGAATATTGGAAATAATATTATCAGGGGACGAAATATTGTGTCAAGAATTTCGAAGCCAAAAATATCATGAAGGTAAGTTTCTATAGGTAATCAAACTTTTCCTACAAATAACTTCACATGTATGTTCCTTGACGACATATATATATGTCTTTAAGATACATAGACATGACATTAAGGATAGTAAATCTATACTAACCTATTTTTGCTTACACTCTCGATTTTTTGGTAAGCAATATATGTGACATTATCAATCAATTAATCTTTATTTCGGCCAATTTGGCCATAAAAGATGTACACAAAAAACACACATATGAACATGTAAAACCATCAAGGAAGAGTAAACAGGAAGCACATCAGATAAAAGACCATACAATTAAAATAAAAACTTAAAGTTAGATAGGAGCCTGCAACTTTAAAATACGGGTACGAATATGCCAGACATTGGTAAGGAATTTGGCTAGTGCAAACACAATTGGACCTGAAACATCAGTTTTTAAAATTCTGTACACCGGGAGGTACTCCCTAAAACCAAGGTTTCTAATAAGTGGTAGGAGCCAATATTTCCTGGCGGCCTTGTAAGTTGGACAAAACAAGACCACATGCAGATCGCTTTCCTCTGCTCCCATACATGTCGGACATAGCTTGGTAGATGGCAGTGTTGACCAGGAGCAGGTGTAAGATCGCAGAGGCAATGTGCCATATCTCCATTGGAGAAATAGCTTCCTGGCCAGCACAGGAGACATAGCATCCAGAACCCTCTCCAGGCGGTATGAGTCCTTGCTTTGCGCGAATACAGATGTTAATGACCCCTCATTCTTGCAGTCTAGGGCCATAGCTAATTTCTGCTCGTGGTAAGCACTGACCAAAGCTCTTCGTGGGATCCTAAGTGAGGCGTTAGCTGGATCCGACCACAGGTCAGGGAGGCCCAATCCCATACAGGACTTTTTTATATATTTTATCCACGGGATCTGTAGAGCTTTAGGGTGGGTTAAAAACTCCCTCAGTTCCGCCCTATAAGAAGAGAGTTCTCCGGTGCTCCATAGCCTTCGCCAGAAGACTATGGGTCTGAGACCTAATTCATCTGCTATTGGTCTCAGACCCAGATCCATCCTCAGGGGGAGGAGCGGAGTACTGGACGGGAGTGCTACTATCTGTCTAATGAAGTTGTTCTCAGTTATAGACAAACTGCAGGAAGCTGTGTGACCCCACAGTTCCGCCCCGTACATCAGAGCTCCTCTAGCCTGTGCCTTGTATATCTGGATAAGCGGCCCCAGCGGTCGATATGTGGAGCTTCTCATCAACCGAGCAATGCCGCCAGTGGTCTGCACTAATTTAAGATTAACCCTAGTCTGGTGAGTTCCCCAGGACATGGTTTCATTCAACGTTACACCTAGATATTCAAAGGTGGAGACTCTCTCTAAACGTGAAGCTCCCAGTAAGGGGTTCGGGCGTGATCTTGGGGTTGGGTTCATAACCATAAACTTGGTTTTGTTAGCATTGATTTCTAACCCCCTATCTGTGCAAAAAGCCACAAGAGAATCAAGGATCCTCTGTATCCCCATGGGGTTTTGGACAGCAGCAGGGTGTCATCTGCAAACATGATTGCAGGCACCCTGCTGCCATTCAATTTTGGGGCATCAGTGTATTCAGTTCCATTGAGATGGGCGATTACCCCGTTGACGAAGAGGCAGAACAGGGTCGGTGCCAATACACAGCCCTGTCTAACCCCCCTGTCAACGGGGAATCTGTCCGTTAATTCCCCGTGTTTCCCGCACCTGACCCGGGCATAGTTATTATGGTGCAATCTCTTTAAAATTATCAGGATGTCTGGGGGGACCCCCATCTCAGCCAGAACACTCCAGAGTTTCCCTCTGGGCACGAGGTCGAACGCAGCCCTCAGGTCCACAAATATAGTGTATAAACTACCCCCTTCCAATATTGCTGCCCTCCAATAGATAACGTTCAGACGAAAAACCTGGTCCACTGTAGAAACTCCCTTTCTAAATCCCGCCTGATACGGACTGAGGGCACCCGTTTCTTCCACCCAGTCCTGAAGCCGATTCAGCAGTATCCTGCCAAACAGCTTCTGTGACACGTCAATTAGACTGATTGGTCTGTAGTTGGCAGGGAGCAGGGGCGAGCCCTTTTTAAATATAGGAACCACCTCTGCCCCCAGCCAAGTACTCGGAATTTCCATGCCACACAAAACTCCATTAAACACTGCAGCCAGATAGGGGGCCCAAACACCGGGCTCCTGCTTGAACAGGTCCCCGGGCAGGCCGTCCAATCCTGGCGCCTTTCCAGCTTTAAGTCCCATTAGTGCTACCTTCACCTCCCCCACTGTTATCAAATCCCCGCCATACTCTACCAGTCCAGTACCGAAATCAATCTTAGTTTCTCCCTGCTCGGAGCTGTAGAGAGACTGGAAGTGTGCCTGCCACACCCCTGCTGCAATATTTGGTTCTATTGCCGAATGGAGGTTCCCCGACCCCCCGTTTACTACTCTCCAAAACATTCGGTGGTCTCTTGTTGCGAGGGAAGAGGTAAGCTCCTCCCACTGGTTCTCCTCCCATTCGGTTTTAGCATGGATGACCAGTTTTTTGTAAGCCCGTCTACTTTCTCGCAGCTTCTCTCTATCTGTTCCCTCCTTGATGCATCTGAGGAGTTCTCCCTTTGCCTTCCTGCAGACTGCATTGTACCATAAGGAGTTATGTTGTTGGATCCTCTTCTGATTCTGGACCCTGGTAAAAAGCTCAGAGGCCGCTCCCTTTATAAGGTCCTCATGAGCCTGATATAATTTCTCATGGTGGACTATATTCCCCACATCGTTGGCTAGCTCTCCCACTTTTTCCAAAATGGGGATTAAACCTGCGTAGAGCTTCGAAAGTTTCACTTGGCTCATAGCTAGTTTATCCCACCTGATTCTTCTCCTGTTATTGTCTAATAGTAGTTCAGGTTTGGACTTCCCCATGGTTGTTATGGAGGCCTTTGGCCCAGGATGGCTAAGATCGAGTTCAAGGGCGTTATGGTCACTATCCAGTCTCTCCACCACCCTAAAGTCCAGGATAGAAGACCAGTTCACTATCTGTACAAGAGCATAGTCCAAGCGGGACTCTCTTCCCACTCTGTTGTACGTGGTTTTGCTTGGTACATCAGACTTAATACGTCCATTGCAGGCTCTAATTCCATGCTTTAGGGTGAGAGCAGTAATCTGCAAAGCCACAGGCGTCCATGCCTTTGGGGAAGGTGCTACAACAGAGGGTACTGACCACCTGAACACTTCTTCCATGGGAAATCCCTCTACGAGACCGACCAACGGCTCGAAATGGGAATTTAAATCCCCTCCCACTATGTAAGGGATATCTCTTGGCATTTCCGCTAAATATACTGAAAGCTCCTCTATAGTGGGGGATTCACGCGAAGCTCCCACTGGCCTGGAGTAAATATTTATCAGGGCAAGTTTCGCTAAGTTCGGCCAGGCTAATAAAACCACTAGGATATCATCTGATGGCACCGGTAGGCGTGAAGCCTGACATCCTAAGTGGGAAGCCACCCAAGTTGTGAGTCCACCAGAGGGGCGGCCCTTACCCTCCCACCTAGCCGAGATGGAAAATGACTCGTAACCTTGATGGTTATAATCTTCCCTTGCCCAAGTCTCTTGGAACATGCAAACATCCCCGGACTCAATGTAAGTTATCCAATCTTGGGTGCCCAGTTTGCTGGCTAAACCAGCCACATTCCACCAAATTAGTCTCATGTGCGCTGGAGAAGCCACAGAACAGATTGCAGGGATGGAGTGGGGGGAAGAGCCAGTACCAAAGCCAGAAACTACACCAATTACTCTAACAGGGTCATTTTCAGAAGTGGATTCAGCCAGATCAGGCAGTTTACTGGGACCATTATCCAAGGTCACGGGATTAAAGTTCGAGTTTGGGGGCAGTCAGTCCACACCATCCAGACCATTCAGACAATTAAAACGATTGAGGTCCAAAAAGGGAGTCTCCGAAGGTCGATAAACTGGACGTGGAGCATATCCCCTGTATCTGGATCTTCGTTCCACCCTTGTCCAGTTACCTTGTGACAAGTCATGGTGCAAGCAAATGGGAGGGAAAAAGAAAGAAACTGGCAAAGTCTGTATGGTAGAATCCAGTGATCTATTTGACCCAGCACAAATGTATAGTACTGTTCCAGGGTCTCGAAAAGACACAATGATACAGTCCCCTGCTATTGATTTCCCCGACTTCCCCAACCATGGTACCCTTCTTACCATAATGATCTCATTGTTGAGGTGAGCTGGAAGAGGTCTGTTCCAATTCAACCATTTAATGGTTTTCCTCTTGAGTGAGTGATAGTTCTCATTTTCACCCAATTCTAGAGAAGGAACACCAGCCAACACCACCATGAGGCTGTTAGCCTCTGGTGGTAGGTCGGGTCCTCGTGGTCTAGGGGCAGGCTTACCAGGGAGTATACGTTGGAGTGCTGGGCCATCTGTTTCTGATGGTAGGATGTTAGAGTTAGTAGGTAAAATTGGAACTGGGATAGCCATAAGTGGCTGTAAAAGAGGGGCGGCAGTAGTGCCCAAGGGAGGCACCGTGTGGATCGGTGGGTTTTGTATATTGGGGAAGGTTCCTATTGGTAGAATGGACTCAGTGGTTCTACTCTGTTTGTTGTCCAAAATTTTCAGGGTGGTTAAAGTTGCCTCCAGAGTGGTCAGCCTGAATTCTATTTTCTGCAAGCTCTCGCTAATGGGCAACAAGAGTGATCTAATTAAAGATTCAATGCTCCCCAAAGAGCTACCGGGAAGTAATGTGTTAAGTGGGCTCTTCCCTTTGTCGCTAATGGAAGCAGTGGTAATAATATTAGTACCCTTGAGGGGAGTAGCCCTCTGCACATTAACTAAAGGCCTGTCTAACATAGGTACGGACTTGAGTGACTTTCCAAAATCAGAGTGGGGGATCTTTTTCTTCCCCTGACCACCCCTCATCTTCCTTCTGCGTTTATTTGGTGGTAGGTCATACACCTCTGCCACCACAGTTTGCTTTAGCTTATTAATCTTGATTTTGGCTCTGGTGTGTGTTTGGGTGAATAAGTCAACTGCCGAACTACTGGCAACTAATAGTGGAGTGATGTCCGTAGTTTGTTTAGGAGGTGGGCCAGAAATGGGAGAACTATCCCGGAGTAATAGGGGAACGTCTTCTTGGGATGAAAGATCCGGGCTGCCATTGAGGGAACCTTCCTCTTGGGAGATAGGATAGGGAGTTATGTCACTGAGGGGCCTATTTTTCATATGTTCAATCGAGCGACGACGCTCTGTCCTACGCATCTCCAAAGAGGTTTCGAATCCCCCATCACCCTTTGCCGATTTAAAGTAATTGTCCAGAGTCCCAATGTTGGCTCCCCCCTCCTTCGCTGCTGTTCCACCTAGGGCTGATGATGGCATACCCAGAACCTTTTTCGTATACCAAGTAGGATCAAGGAAATGCAGGTGAAAGAGAGTGGGCCCAGCCCAGCCTCCTGCGTGCCCTGACGGCCACAGACGGTCCCGCCCTTGTCCCGGGCTTATCTCCGGGCGCTCCCGCGCGCTCCCGCGACGCGGAAGTAGCTGACTGAATTTATAAGAGAAAAGTTAAGCTATGAGTGGGGCGTGGCTTTACAGGGAGAGCGGCCAGGTGACAGGAGGCGCGGGTTAACAGGACTACTGGGAAACGTAGTCCTGTCCCGACGCTCGCAGCCCTGCACTCGCCCAGTCCCTCACTGAAACTGTCCGTAGGTTTTGCACAAGCGGCTCTCACGCCACAGCGGGACCCGCGAAGAGGAGAGCCCAAAGGCAAACCAGCAGCAAACAGCAAGTCCGACGGTATCCCAGAGGAGTGAAGCTCAGAGGTTTTGCACAAGCGGGACCCGCGAAGTAGAGGAGAGTCCAAAGGCAAACCAGCAGCAATCAGCGATATTATACTCCGTGCGGTCGGATCGCTTTCAGCAGTCCAAGTGGTAGCACCACCTCATACAGCCCGGCATACACCTCTAGCACTGAAGGAACCACTGTCAAAACTTCCTGTCAATGCATTCTAAATTTGAGACTGCCTGGTGAATAACTTGGGGAGGAGCAGCGAAAAGCGTTAACCGTTTACTTATGAGGCCTGCAATTTGTAGTGTCAGCAGGGATTCATGATGCTAGGGAGGTGTGGATTTGACGCTTCCAGACTAGGTAGAAGCAGTGATTGTTCTAGATGTCTTGGGTTTTAAGGAGATTCTTAGCGTAGTAGTAAGTTGCGAACCGAAGAGTGTCGCCAAGAGGCTCACCTTATGTTACTGTCTGCACCCGTTTTGCGCTTGGGATCCTCCGCAATTTATTCTTCTGCTGCCTCTCTTCTCCTGAGGAGTGGCGTGTGACAGATTGATGTAGACCCAGGATATCTGTGCAGGCAGTCCAATCTTTGCAGACTCTATCTTCCTGGGGGCCACAGGGGACTTGGGGTGATGCTGTTGCTCAAATGCGCTCTTGTGGAGGGCATCCATGCAGTCTGGGCCTCCTTACAGGTGGAGTCGGCTCTCCGGGACTGCAGAACCGCGGCCCGTCGGGGATTTGTAGCTCCAAGATGGCGGCCTCCACTTGTGCGGCCGTCCAACAGGATTGTATACACGGCCCGGTCTTCGGGCCGGCAGAGGCACTTACTTTTGGCTCCGGAGGTCGCGGATGCAAGCCAGGTCTTCAGCCGTCCCCTCGGAGACGGGAATGGTCTGAGCGGGCACGCACCGGCGTAACCCGCTCTAGGCTGAGCAGCGCCGCAAATCAGGAGGTCCCGGCCGGCACTGCACCCGCAGGCTAGTTTCCTATGGGGGCCGCGGCCGGCACCGGCGCGCGCGTCGGGGCCGTGGCACCGACTTCTTGCCTCCCTCAGTCCTGCCGGGGCTCGAGCGTCGGCTCAGGGTCACCAATCACCCAGCTCTGCTCACCCAGGCGGTACGGGCCCCGAGACGGATGTGGATCGCGGTCACGCGATTATCTTCGGGATCGCATTATATTCTGTCTACACTATATATTTTTTTCCGATACGCTGTCAGTGATCCCTGTGCCCCAGCTACAAAGAGCTGCATGCAAACTGCAATGCGCAAGTTCAGAACATTACAGTTTTGAAACCATTTTTTATTTCATTAAAGCTGTTTAAAAGGCTTTATTTGAGCAGAAATACATTCCTATTAGTGCAGATAACCCTACCTAGTTTGTTACATTTTAAATCCAGAGTTTATGTTTCCCCACACTAATTACTTGCCACTGTGGATTATATGTGTCTCGTATACTTTGTAGCCCGCATTGTCTTCTGTAGCATTTCCGGTACTTCGTTTTAGTTCTTATTGTACCTCCTTTGTTTCTAATTTGTAATGATCTTGCATGTTCTTTTGAAAATGTGCAATGCTTTTGCTTAAGCATGCAAAAGTATGCTTCTTTTCACATCTTATTTTATCTGCACTTTTTTAAAATTTCTAACGATCTTGTGTGTTCTTTTAAACATTTGCAATTATTTTGATAATCATGCAAAAATAAGGAAACTTTAAACTTGTCTTCTGTAGCGTTTCCTATATATTGATTTACACACTTGTACGATTCATTGTCTGTAATGTAAATAACTCTGACACAGTATCACAGTATACTAGGATGAACAGCTCTATAAAAACAAATGTGAGAAAAAGACTATGAAGAATTGAGTGGCACAGTTATAGGGTGGCGAGCATCACTTCTATATAAATGTGAAGCACTGTTCTGTGAAACCAAATTTGCATTTAGTTATGTTATTGCTGTTTTCCAGACAGTTAGAATTGGTTAAAAATCAGAAACAAATTGTATAATTTTGAGCAGGACGTCTGGCTACTTTAAAATGCCAAAGCCAAGACTATACTGCAGGATTAAACTATTATAAGCATGAGAAGCAGAGCGATTAAAACACAAAAATGTCATTCAGATGAAGGGAAATGGGCTAAATGCAGTATCTTATACTCGGAACAGAATAAGTCTTGAAGGTCATGTTTGAAGTCAAATGCAGCTCCAATCAAGTGATAGGCTTCATTTGAAATCTTGGTCTGTAACCTATGGGCAAGGAAGAGCGTTTTGCTTTAGTTGGTAACCTAAACACCAGCCAGATAACCACAGAATGAGCACTTACAATCATTCCCAGAATGTGCAGTTTGCACACCGACTTTTTAGAATGGGCGTGCTCTTTGCAAAGTGACGTATGTATTAATAGGTCATATCATAACTTATTCAGTCACACAGGATCATAAAATGAATTGCCTAATGAATATTAAGGACCCTCTGAGATTGGCTATGAATGAACAAGTGGGGTCCTGCAAAGGACAGTAGGCCTTCGTCTCTGCTTTTGCATTTCCAAATGGGAACTATGTGATGGGTGCAGAAAGCTGCTGTGATGGGGGTCACACGGTGGTGTAAGATCAATGAACTACAAGTCTTATCTCTCTACTAATGTGGTCTATTTGCGATATAAAGTCTATATTGCAGGTACTAAGACAACTGAATATTTATCAATGGGCTGCTGTGTGATGGGGTGGAGGGGATTAGAGGACAGGTGTTTCTAACACTGAAGTCGCACACTCCAGCCTTTTTGGTGCTACATCATATGGGAGGAAACTATCCTGTGCTTAAAATACCCCTCTGAAAGTTTTCCTGCCTTTTACATCTGTGTTACAAGACTCTCACCCATTCAATTTCACCTGCAGGATTGCTTTACCAGCTGTGCTCAGATCCTTTGAAAACAGTTTGTCCAAGGCCACCCGCTTTTGATTACATTAGCTCCCCGAGTGAATGACCCAGCTTTCAAAGAAGCTCTACCAAAATCAACTGAGTATGGTGGTTCGATCTAAACATATTAAAAACGCATTTGGGTAAAAGTTACTTATACTGACCAGATTATGTCTATTGAATCACTTCCAGTTTTCTTTGTGTAAAAGATAGCTCAAAGAATTACATCAGAAGACTAGAAGTTGGAATTTTGCATTGCAAAATTTCTCAGAACACGTTCCAAAAATAAATAAGAAATTTTGGATTGGATAAGAATGCTGGACACATTTAAAGCTCACCTAGATTCTGTTGTGAGGGGTCCCATCGTTGCTGACCAAGTGCCAATTAGTTGAATGATATCTGGGGAACCAGGTGTATCCTGTCTCTCATTGTTTGCAGTCTTGAGCCGGGCTATGAACACTTCAGGGAAGCATATGAAAGTCACATTTTGTACCATACAGTGTGTTTGTGTTGCTTTCTTTCCCTGTGCGCTAAGAAGGAGTAGGACTGGATTAGCTCGCTCAGATGTGAGACCTTGTCGGCTGTAAGAATAAACAAGTACTTGAAATAAGAGTGAACTTCACCCCATAGCCTTTTAGCAATATGGCAAAACTTTATAGACTGGCTCTTGCTAAGCTCGAGCTCTTCTAGGACCCTCAAGCCCAAAGTGAGTTGATCCTTATTATGGCTCTTGTCTCAGGCACCAAGAATTACAGGACAAACCAGTAACCTCTGGTGTATAACCGAAGAGAGGTAACCATTTAGAGGCTGAATTGCACAATGTAAAACTACAAAACCTGAAGTCAATTCCGGCTTTCCTGCTTGATCAACCTGTCTGATCCCAAGCAGATTTAATTTCACTGTGCCTTCTTTTTCCTCAATTTTACCCTGCACCTTCAAAATTGTGAATTCAGTATGTGTGGTGTACAGTTACTTCTTGTGTTTGATTTAATAGACTATCTGCGTCCCCTCAGCCCCTCGGTGCTCATGGAAGATAATACCCCTCTCCTCAGACCCTACGTACCCAGCACAGGTCATCGTCCTCTCTGCAAACCCACTGTGTCCAGGACGCATCATTCACCTCTCCTCAGACTCTCAGTCCCGCAATGATAACACCCATCTCCTCAATCAAATTAAAATTGCAAAAGCGATCAGGCGCAGCAATTGGAAACTATGCTCTGAGACTGCAGCACTACTCCTGTGTGTGATCTTGGGCAACTCAGCTCCACATTAGTTAAAACTTGAAGCATTTACACTGGCTCTTGGTGTTACGGTCTATTTTAAGAACTGTGTACTGAAAATGTAACTCCGTGTAAGGCTGTCTGGTCCTGCACACTGAAATTCCATACCCAATTTCCCATGCCTGTGCACCGTCTCACACCCTACATCACATGGAGGGGCGCTGTGTGAAATGGAATATTCATTTATTTCCTGTTCATGATGAATCAATTATGAAACAAGTCAGAAGACTGGCTGAGAGATTTGACCTCTGTAACACAAGAAGTAGAATATATGAGGAATTACAACCCGTTTCTTCAAGACCCAAAGGTATCTGGGCCCCACTATGTACCCTTTTTCTTCTGTGCTGCTGAAGATGACGATGTTGAACCATCGACCTCCCATATCCCAACCCACATATTTGAGTAAGCATTATATGCCTGTGATATATCTATATGGTGCCAGTGCACAGAGATCTGACAGACTTCACACTACAATATGCAATCTAACCACTATGATGGTCCAACTAGGGCCTTTTGCACTCACTCCTATGGGCATATACTGCACTCAATGTATTTCCCTATAACATTGTTAAAGATGAGAAAGATGAGCAAATGTATGCAGATGCATTGATAGAACACTGCCTTGCGGATGCCTTGCTCGACTATAAACAATGTACTCTGACCTGTGACAGTTATTCTTTTTTTATTTGTCAATGTGTTTCTGTCTGTACTCATAAAACTCGAAAATTAATAAAGAATATTATGATGCAAGTCAAGTGAGAATATTAAAAACAGAAAATATCATAATATACACCAATATGCTTGTTAGACCTGGCATCCTTGGAGTGGTTCCCCTGTCTGTGCCACTGCCACCTGTATGTTTGACTGTGTGCTGGATTTTGCTTTTGCCGGTTTTGGTACTCTGGGCACTTTACCACTGCTGATTAGTGCTAAAGTGCAAGTGCTCCCTGTGTAAATGGTGATTATGGTTGGTTATCCATGACTGGCATATTTGATTTACTAGTAAGTGCATCATGTGTTTCAAAGGCTTGTAAATCAAATGCTTCTAGAGGGCATGCAGCACTGATTGTACCACCCACATGAGTAGCCCTGTAAACATATATCAGACCTGCCACTGCGGTGTCTGTGAGTGCAGTTTTAAACTGCCTTGATGACCTGGCAAGTGCACCCACTTGCCAGGCCCAAACCTTCCCTTTTAGTACATGTAAGACAACCCTAAGGTAGGCCCAAGGTAGCCCCATGGGCAGGGTACAGAGTATTTAAAAGGTAGGACATGTCCTTACAGTGAAATACTAGCAAATTCGTTTTTCACTATTGCAAGTCCTATCTCTCCCATAGGTTAACATGAGGATTGCCTAGGAATCTCTCTTAGTTTCCCATAGGGAGCAGATAGGAAAATACATATTTTAGTAAAGGTGGTTTTTAAATTGCGTGTTTGAAAATGCCACTTTTAGAAAGTGGCCATTTTCTTGCTTAACCATTCTGTGCTTCTGCCTGACTGTGGAAAACACGTCTGGGTCAGGATGACAGTTTGGATGGTTGTGAATTCACTCTAGACAGTCACACAAAGGGAGCTGAGGTGTGCCCTGCGTATCCTGATGGGTCCCCTGGGCTAAAGTGGTGGCAGGAGCTGACTCTTGCACCTAAATAGGGCTGTGCTTGTTCTTACTCAATGCAGTCTCCAACCCCCTAGAGTGTGTCTGAGACCAGGGCAGGTAAGACAGGGTCATGTGCACTACAAAGCCTTTCCTTTGAAGTTTGCCTACTTCAAAAGCAGGAATGAGTATAAGTATTGGACCCAAACCCCCAGACTTTGAGAACACTTCTGGATCAAAAGGAGAATCTGTCACGGAGAAGAGGTGAACAGCTGCGAGGAGGAGTACTTCCCCTTTGCTGCATGTGCTTTGGAGAGGACAAAAGCTGGACTTTGTTGTGTATCTTGCTTGTGAAGTTTCTCTAAGGGCTTGGACTGAGCTTGCCTCCTGTTAAGATGTCTCAAGGATATCAAACACTTCACCTGTCAGCCCCTGCGTTCTCTTCCTGAGGACCATGACTTGCCAAGAGGTGTCCACTCCAATTCCTGGGCCCTTGGGTTGAAGTATGGCATGAAACAAGAAGAACCAGGCACACCCTCTCCGGACGACTCCAGAACCAGTGCCGATGCCAGAGTCCGCACCGCTACCTGCACTAACGTACGTGACTCCTGACTCCGCTTGTGAACCCATTATGTGACCGCAACACCACGAAGTCCCCTCATCGTGTCTTGACCCACTGGATTCATTGACTGCTGGATCGTAAGGAACCAACGCCTCCCCTGCGTAGCAGTCAGGAACCAACGCCTCACAGCCTGCGTAGCAGTACAGAACTGAAGGTGCACCGGCTCCCACGACACCTCACCTCCCTGACTCCGTGCCACGTCTTTGACTTTGCCTAGTTTCTAAGGTACTGTACCTGGGGTCCGTGCAACTCCGTGACCAGTGCTGCACTCCCTCACGAGTGGCATCAGACGTTTGGGAGCAACTCAGTCACAACGCCGTGATAGCACCAGTTGGAGCTATTGTGTTTCTAAGCGCTTTATTGGTATTTAATGTTTCATATCTTTGATTGTGTATGTTGTTTTTTGTCATTTTGGACTTAAATAAATATTGGCTATTTTTCTAAACTGGTGTGGTGTCCTTTTGTAGTGTTTTCATTGTGTTACTGTGTGTAGGTACAAATACATAACGCATTGCCTCTGACATAAGCCTGACTGCCCGTGCCAAGCTACCATGGGGGTGGGCAGCAGTTATTTTAGGAGTTTGACTCCCTTAACCTCACCAAAGTGAAGATCCCTACTTGGACAGGGTGAAAACTGACTGCCACCTACTGACATCATTTCTAACAATGCTCACAAATGTAACGATAACAACAAAATAAACAAAGCTAGGCAAAACTGCCCTAAATAAAACGTGACTTCTCCCTGTCACCCACACTTTAAGGTAAAGTTAGAGGCACTTGGCTTTTTGTTGGTTGGCCTCTGGCTTCTGGTCATCATTAGAGGAGTTTTCAAGGGTTCTCAATTCCATCTGACAGGATTCCCTGAACCAAGCCTCCACCTCTAGTACAGCATTGACAAGGTGAGCAGATGAAAACTATTCTGGACAATACACATCGCCACAAAGATAAAAGGATTGAGAAAGAGCACAAGCATTTGGTTGAAGGAATTATATTCTCCACAACCTCAAACTTACCACAGTCGCAAATCACTGCAGCTAGCAGTGGGTAGTCAAAAAACTATTATGTCCTTGACTGTAGGGTTAGAGGAATTTGCTGCAGTCCCTTAAACCCAATTGAGATATTTCAGAGCTTACACTCTCCTACCGCTGACGCCAAATGTTTGATTAATGCTTGTATTGATTTTTCTATTGTATTAAAGAAAATATGGTGATAAACAAAGACCTCTAAGAAACACTACTAGATAGGAGCTTTGGCTCTTCCCAAATGTTGCTTCCGTTAACTAAAACATTTAATTGAGCACCCTTTGTATGTTTCCACTGAAAAACTGTGCTTTTATTAGACTTTTTGCCTTGATGGAAAGCTTATACTCAAAGCAGTAGCCTTGAATGCTTACATGCTGGTGACGACATTTGTCGGATTTTTCACCTCTTGTTCCAAACAAATTAGTGCCTCTTGTTTGGAAGTTCCCTTTTGTTATTTACAGTCCGTGGTTTACATTCTAGTTCCATGAAATAACAATGTCTAATGATGTTGAGTACCCATTTGTTGAAGGTGATTTCTCTACAGCCCTGGAGGAAGCCTCCTATGCAGTCTCCTTCCCTTGTTGGGAAAATTCCTTTGTGTCAGGGGCCTTTTATTTGCAAATCATTTTGTTGTGGGCCTGACCCTTTCTCTGCCTCTGCCTTGACGGACACGTTACTTACCTTCGGTAATGCCTTATCTGTTAGAGACTATGGACCTCATTATGACTCTCGCAGTCTGAAGACCGGCAGGGCTGTAGTAGCAGTCTCACTGCCGATGGGTCGGCGGTGAAGATCGCCACATTAAGAGTGTGGCAGTTTGGTCTCTGCCAAACCTCCACATCTTCGCTGGTACCGCCAAGGCGGTAGGACTGCCAGGCCGGAGGACAGCACCTCTGGGCCAGTGGTCCTCTGAAGACCGCCGGCAGTAGTACAAGTCGCCTTTCTGACAGGTTTCCGCATAGAAAAGGCTAAGAAACTGTGCAAATAGCAATAACCAATAGTGACCCTAGGGGGAGCACAAACCATATGCTACAAAAATGGAATGCGAACAAGGAACCCCCACCTAGGTAAGTAAAATGTGTAGAGGGGAGCTGGGAGTACTAGAAAACCACAGAGGTAAGTGACACAGTATACCCTAGCGACCAGGAATGCAGGAGTAAAACACTTAGTTTTTTCCCCAAACCACCCAAAAGGAGAAAAAGAATAAACAGATGACACACCGACAAGACTGCAAAAAAAAAAAACAGTGGTGGATTCCTGAAGAAAGAAGACCTGTTCAAGTCCAAGAATCACAATGTAGTCCAGGAGGAGTAGAGGCTGCTACCTACCCAAGCAGGAGTTGGTTGATGGTGATGAAGAACAGGTCAGCACTGCAGCCCTGGAGCCGGAGAAGAGTTCCTGATGGATGCAGATGAAGCCCCAAGCTGGAAGGAAGATTGCAGAGGGGTGTCGGTGCAGAAATTCCACCAACAGGCCTTGGCAAAGGCAAACTCAGGGTTAGGGAAAAAGAGGTGCTGCCGGGGACCAGCAAGGCCCAGGAGGACTCAATCCAGGAGGAGTAGTCACAGGGAGCCCTCAGCATCGCAGAGAGTCCACAAGAACTAAGGCAGCACCCACATGAGTCCCACAGGACGGGAACACGAGAGTTGCAGAAGAAGCCCGTGCAGCACTACAAAAGAGGATCCCACGCTGCAGGAGAACCACGCAAGAGGTTGTGCTTTGCAGGATGGAGTGCTGGGGGCTGGAGCTACACATTGCCTGAAGATACCTTGGAAGAGATGTAAACAAGCCTTGGCAGCTGCAAGAGATGCAGTGCGCGGGGATACCGTCCTGGTGGGAAGGCAAAGGCTTACCTCCACCAAAGTTGGAGAGTTGGTAGAGAGGACCAAGAGGACTACTCCCGACCACCACTCGTGATGCAGGATCCAGGCAGCTCAGCAGGAGAGGGGATCCACACCGCCGGTCGTCGCTTGTTGTAGGTGCCTGAGGTTGCAGGGAAGTGACTCCTTCAGTCCAAGGGAGATTCTTTCTTCTTCCTGTGCAGGCTGAAGAGATGCAGTCTTCTGAGGATGCACGGCCGAAGGAATGTTACAAAGCTTGCAGGAAATGTGGAACAAAGTAGCAGAAGACTCTTCTTCATTGTAGCAGCGTTTGTCAGTTCCTGGAGGGTCCAGTCGCAGTTCCAGTGGCCAGAAGTCAAAACAGAGGTTGCAGAGGAGTCCTGCTGGAAACTTGCAAACCAAATCTGAGGACCCACACCTGAGAGAGACCCTAAATAGCCCTGAAGTACAAGTTACTTGGCTTTGGTAACAAAATATCTGCTAGAGACATATTCTAGTTGCAGATTCCTTACCTTAGAATTTCCCCCAGGCGTCAGACTGGATCCGGAGATTTTTCTTCGAGCAATACCCTTGCAGATCAGTAGATAGCGTCGGTCGACTCCGCGGGCGTCGTTGGCATCGTAGTCGCCGTGATGACATCAGGAGTAGTATATAGACGCCACCTTTATGCAGTAACATCAGTTACTTTCTTTCCACGCCACACGCTGATCCGGAGAAGAGCTACCCTAGTCTCTTTTTGACCGACTTCATCCGTTTTGTCGAGTTTTTGTGAGTTATTTGGTGCATCGAGGATGTCCCCGAAGACCGGTTTCAAGCCGTGCGAGGACTGTGCTCACCTAACCAGGTAAGCACCTATCAGGAGGGGGCTCTAACATCACCTGCCTGGCCACACCACTCAGATGCTCCCAGAGTTCCCTGCCAACCTTGGAAACAAGATGGCAGAACCCAGGGACCCGCTGGAGGAGCTTTGGGCACCACCCCTTGGGTGGTGATGGACAGGGGAGTGGCCACTCCCCTTTCCATTGTCCAGTTTCGTGCCAGAGAAGGGACTGGGGGTCCCTGAACCAGTGTGGACTGGTTTATGCGCAGAGGGCACCAAATATGCCCATCAAAGCAAACCAGTGGGCTTGGGGAGGCTACCCCTCCCAAGCCAGTCACATCTAGTTCCAAAGGGAGAGGGTGTTACTTCCATCTCCCAAAGGAAATCCTTTGTTCTCCCTTCCAGGGCCTGATCCGATCAAGCAGCAGGAGGGCAAAAACCTTTTTGAGGATGGTCAGAAGCTGGGCTGCCAGGAAAATGCTGTAAGACTGGTGGTAGCAATGCTGGTGCCCTCTAAGGAGCCCCCAGAGTGCATGCAATCATTCTTCTAAACCTGCAGAAGTATTGGGGTATAATTCTGACATGTTAAGTGACATTACATACTATGAACCTACATCCTCTGACCCTACTCCACGTTTGCAAAAGATAATTTGAGGATTGATCATTGAAGCTGAAGGTTCAGACTGGATATCTCATGCAGAGGCCAAAGAACCTAATGCCTTCCTAAAATAAATAACACCACCGGGACGTCCAATTGTATCTGGCATAGGATCTCTGTTAGAACCTCTATCTAAATTTTGTGATTTCAATCTACAACCTATTGTTCAGAATACATCTACCTTTTTGAAAGATACCAAGGACACTTTGATCTTGTTAGACAACATCAATAAGAGTGGGACCACGGATATGTTAATATGCTTGGACGTAGAGGCATTGTACACCAACATACCACAAGATGCCACTCTGGAAGCAGTTGAAGACATCCTTGGCTCAATGGATTAGCCTTACAAAACGCCTCCAGTTTCATTTATTTTACAATGTGCAAATCTAGCCCTAAAAGAACATTTCTTTCAGTTTGAGAACCAACTATACCACCAAATTCAAGGGACCTCAATGGGCAGCACATATGCTCCCAGTCTGGCCTGTTTGTATATGTACACTTTTGAATCAAGATACATTCTACCGTCCACCCAACTTTTCTCTTCCAATATCTGACTATGGCGTCGATACATAGATGATATACTAGTAGTTTGGAAGGGTAACAGTGACCAAGCGACAGCATTCATTGAGTGGATCAATACTCTGGACCGTAATTTACGTTTCAGTGCTAATTTTTCTTCAGATTAAGTCTCTTTTCTTGACCTACGGATCATCCTAACGAATGGAATTTTACACTCTTCCATTTTTCACAAACCCACAGACAGAAATAGTCTACTGCTATTTTACAGTCACCATCCCAAATATCTGCGATAGAATTTACCTTTTGGTCAATTCCTGAGATTAAGACGTAATTGTACAGAGGTTTCCGATTATAATGACCAAGCTGAAATTCTGAGCCATAAGCTAGTAAACCGTAAATATCCACTACAGATCATTAATCAGGCCAGAAAAAGAGCCCAAAATATACAGAGAGATGTTCTTCTTAACGTAAATTCACATGAACCACATTCAAGATTGACCTGTGTGACCACCTTCACCCCTTTGAGTAACCAAGTTAGGAAGACTATTAGAAAACACTGGTCCATTTTGACCATCTCAGGTGAGGCTTTAGCACACTCTCTGTTTGCATTTAAACACACACAAAACATTTGAGACCTAGTAGTACACACCAGACCACCACCACAACGAAACCGAGATAATACACAGTCTAGATCCTGGCTAGGGGTCATAGGACATTATCCTTGTGGCAACATGTGTGTTCTCTCTCGATGCATACACAGGATGTGGACCTGGGTGAGAGGACACCATTGCGACTAGTTACACAAACAAATTGTCGTACCAAGAACTGCATCTACATGATCATCTGTCCATGCAATTTTCGATACATTGGGATGACCACTAGAATGGTTAAAACACGCATTAATGAACATCAGAGCACCATAAGATGTCAGCGAGCAGCAACGATGTTGACCAAACATTTCATTGAATTTCAGCACACACCTGATGACCTGAGATGGGTTGTACTGGAATGCATAATGAACACTAAAGATTGTACCAAGAGAATCTTTGAGAGAGAACTGTGTTGGGTATTCAGGTTAGAAACACATCAGACTGGATTAAATAATGACATACCCTGGTTGGAATTTACTTATCGATAGTTATCAGGTTGTAACACTTTTTTTTATTATGGAGTTATAGCAATCAGTATACAGAATTTCTAACTGCAGCCCTCATTATGTTTGGGTCTACGAGAATAGAATCATCTTTGTATTCTTGATTTTGACATACGTTCACCAAAATAATCCTATGATTGTATCACTGTAACTTAACCAATAATGATCCCCTCCTTTTTCCCTTTTTTTGAGACTGTTTTGGAGTCCATGTTTCCTTGCTGCCTACATTCCTTTAAACTCTAATTTTGGCTACTTTCATTTTTAGAATGACCTTTGATGCACCCTACGACTTATCTTTTTGCTTAGTAATTCTTTAATATTTTTTGATTATCATACTGGTGGTACGGTAAATGGCCGCCACCCTGGGACTGACCTCTGGTCCCTTCTCTGTTTTCTTTTTGTTGACACAGTTCCTTTATAAGATGGCCGCCACTTTTTTGCTGCCAAAACACCGTTACAATATGGCAGCCACCATTTTCATACCTTAGCACTCTTTTTATTACCATGCTCAACCACCATTTATTCGCCCCTCTCCGGTCCTGTTTCATTCCTTCCGGGAACGGGGAGCAGGGTTAGGTGATTATCCACCCGGTGGTTCAGGAGAGCGGGGTACGTTTAGCCTTCCTTCATGCTACTCTAACTTAAACTAGCAGATCGCCCGAATCTGAGCGATCCATATTTACTACTTTATCT
This sequence comes from Pleurodeles waltl, assembly GCF_031143425.1. Classification (NCBI taxonomy): domain Eukaryota; kingdom Metazoa; phylum Chordata; class Amphibia; order Caudata; family Salamandridae; genus Pleurodeles; species Pleurodeles waltl. The sequence goes on from NC_090442.1 coordinate 709,229,188, forward strand.
CACGCACTGCTTGACACGATAAATAGAGCTGTGCTAGTTTTGTGTAAAAATGCTTGGTGGGAGCTGTCATTTTTTGGGGGCCATTGACAATCTTCTACCTTTGTGATATTATGGGCATACTAATGCCAATACCACTAACTCTCCACCATATCGATACTTGGTGGGAGCTGTCATTTTTTAAGCCAAGGATTCCAAAACCAACTAGCCGATCGCCCGTTTTCGGGCGATCTGTATTCATCACTTTCCCTCGCATTTGCTTGACGCGGTATAACATAGTTGTGCTAATTTTTTGTAAAAACGCTTTGTGGGACCTGTCATTTTGTCGGCCATTCATAATCTTTTATCTATGTGATATCATGGGCATACTAACGCCAAATACCACTAATTCTCCACCATATCGACACTTGGAGGGAGCTGACATTAATCCAAGAATCATTGATACACTAGGCATTATTATGTTCCTGTCTTCTTGTTGTTAAGACAAATTGAGTACATAACATTATTGTGCTGGCTACAGACTGTAACGACCAACTGTTTGTGTCCTCATACTATGTATATATTTTTTATTATAATTGGACACATTTGACCCATATTTTGAGCTTGTTCTGACAGTATGAATTTTTCTACATTTATATATACAACTATTATGTTTGACATGCCATCTACGTTTACACTTAGTTAATTATACCAGCTTGGACTACTGATGCTCGCCGTTTGCGAGAAACATGTTGACCTTTATAACAGAAGTATAGTAATTTCTGTACTCTCTCTTTTCACATTCCCCCAATCCAGGGACTGTCAATTTTTGTTCTTTGGGGGTGGACTATACATTACTTCTAATCCTTACCCATATTTTGTTTTTAATCATGACAGGGGTCTGTGTTTGATTAAATATGATGTTTTCAGACCTCTAGCCATTTTTATCCTCACACAGTCACATACCAGTCCCATATTCTAGCACTCAACAACCGGCATTTCTACACTCAAAAGATCTCCGGCAAAGAGCCCCCACGAGCGGCCCGTCAGGCATTGCAGTGCCAGCCTGACGAGGAGCAAAAAGCTCGATGATGAAGCATGTCACCAACTGGTGAGTGAGGGCTCTTGTTCTAAAAAGAGCACACTCACAGGCTCTATTGTTCACTGTATGCATCTGTACAGAACCCATTGTCTGGACCTGTGTACCTTTGGCTTTTTTTGATACCAAACATGCCCAGGTTCCGAGTTACCAGTATATAGCTGGACATAAGTAGTGCCCTATGTCTAGTACAAGCCTAAATGGCGTCCCCGCACTCACAAAGTTCAGGAAAATGGATCTGGAGCTTGTGGGGGCACCTCTGCTTGTGCAGGGATGCCCTCACACACAGGTACCTGCACCCTGCCCTCTGGGCTGAGAGGACCAACCATAGGGGTGACTTATAGTGACTCAGTGTAGTGACCTGTAGTGAAAACGGGTGCATGAACCCGTTTCACGCAGGCTGCAATGGCAGGCCTGCAGAACCCTTTGCATGGGCTCCCCTATGGGTGGCAGAATAACTGCTGCAGCCCATAGGTATCCACTGGGACCCCAATGCCCTTGGTACTTAGGTACCATATACTAGGGACTTACATGGGGGGACCAGTAAACCAATTGTAGGAAGAAAAAGGTACAATTTAGAGGAGAGAGCAAAACTACTGGGGTCCTGGTTAGCAGGAACCCAGTAGACAAAGTCAAACATACTGACAACAGGCAGAAAATGGGGGTAACCATATCAAGGAAGAGGGTACTTTCCCACACATACCAACACGCACTCACTTCAACAATCACACATGCATTCATACACGCATACACATCATTTACATTCACACAAGCAGACATACATCCACTCACACACAACACCCCCCACCCTCACACTCCCTGCCCCTGTTGGACCATCGACTTACCTTGTCCACCGAGGAGGTCGTCCGCCAGGGAACAGGACCCAGCGCTTCCACCGCTGGCAGAGCCATGCCATCAGGATACCACCACCACGTATTACTGCTCGTAACACGGCGGGCCGGGCAGAGTCCTTTTGGTGTGGCGGTGACGGCTGTGGAACTGCCTCTGCGCCACCGACCGCTAGCACGGCCGTGGACAGATTTACGCCCAGATTGTGGCAGAAATCCTTCATTAGTCATAATATGGCGGTCGGCGACCGCAGCTTCGTAAAAGGCCACCGATGTCCAAATAAGGGCCTATATCTAGCTGCAGATTCCTTATTTGTGAACTGTCATCAGGCGTCACACTGGATTGGAAGATTTTCTGTGTGCAGCAGCCCTGAGCACTGGTAGGTAGAGATGATCAGCTCTGCACCCATTGTCATGTGCGCTGGAAATGATATTGCGGTTGCTATATAGGCGCCACCCAGGCATGCCAACATCAGTTTCTTTTCACAACTTTCCATGCCAGAAGCGCAGAGCCATGAAGATCACTGACCACAGGTGTGTCAAAACTAGGGCCCTGAAGGGAAGTCCCTGCCACTAAAAATCCATTTGTAGAGCAGGTAGGATGGGGGTGGGGGGTAGTAAGGAATCTCCATCTACGTATTGTCTCTACCATATAAGGCGTTACCCAAGGTAAGTAACTTGTCCATCTGAGAGACTTCTAGCTGCAGATTCCTTACCTGTGAATAGATATCCATGCAATACCATCCCCAATGGAGGGTCTGCAAACGAATTTCAAACAAGAAAGTCATGCAGGACCAAAGGCCCAAAGGGCCTATCCCTATAACCTCACCATCCATGCAGTAATGCTTGGCAAACGTGCGGAGAGATGCTCATGTTGCTGCCTGGCAGATGTCCAGGACTGGAACGCCACGTGCTAACGCAGTGGTCACAGCTTTTGCTCTGATGGAATGAGCATGCAAACCTTCATGTGGTGGCTTTTTTGGCAAGTGAGTAGCAGATCTTGATGCAGAGCACAACACAAAGAGAGATGGTTCACTTCTGCACCACCCAACCTTTCTTGCACCCACATAACCCACGAAGAGTTGATCATCCACCCGGAACTCACAGGAAAAAAAAGGTTGAATGCCAACGCTCTTTTTGGGTCCAGACGGAGTCTCTCCTCTTCCTTAAAAGGATGTGGGGATGTGTAAAAGAGGCAGGGTGATGGCTTGGCCTAGCTGAGAGGGTGTGACCACTTTTGGCAGAAAACAAGCTCTTGTATGAAGCACCATTTCATCAGGATAGATAGAGAGGTATGGCAGCTTAGATGAGAAGGTCTGCACTCACACACTCTGCGGACAGAAGAAAGTTCCACAAGGAAGGCTGATTTCAAGGTGAGAAGCCCTAGGGGACATTTGTGGAGGGGTTCGAAAGGAGCGCACTGGGGTATAATGAATGAAGCAGGAGGGAACATATGAGTAAGGCCGTTGAGGAACCTATGTACAATAAGAGACTTTAACAATGATGGTTCATAAGGCAACCTCAGGAAAGCAGAAATAGCAGATAAATAGCCCTCAACAGTGCCCAAGGCAGAGCCCTGTTGGAGAAGGGAAAGAATGAAAAGTAAAACATCAAGGAGAGAAGCAGAAAGGGGATCAACTGATTTTTTTGCACGCCATGGCACAAATTGACACCTGGCTGCCAAGATAATGTTACAGACTTCAGAAGGAAAGTAAAAAGCTGTCAAATGCCGGCATTCAATCTCCACGCAAGAAGGCAGAGAGTGTACAGGTTTGGATAAAGAACCCTCCCCTGCTTCTGAGCCAGAAGATCCTCCCAAGAGGGCAGCCTGATCAACGGAAATGCCCAATAACTCAATACCAGACTTTCCTACCCAGTCCGGGGCCACAAGGATGACTTGGCCCCGGTAATTCCTGAACTTCTAGCGAACTCTAGGCAGAAGTGGTATGGGTGGAAAGGCTTACAGGAGGCCTGAGTTCCACTTCAGACAAAAAGAGTCTCCGAGTGAGAACCACCTTGGAAACTCCATAGCACAAAACTGCTGACATTGCGCATTCTTGGCAGGCAGAACTAACCAAGCCTCTCCCCACTACTGAAAGAGACCTTGTGCCACCTCTGGATGGAGATGCCATTCGTGATCGGCTAGGCATGTGCGGCTGAGTTTGTCTTCTCTGGTGTTCAGAGAGCCCGCCAGGTGTTGAACCACCAGGGATATGCCCTGCTGTTCCAGACATGTCCAGAGACGCAAAGCCTCTTGACAAAGGGTCCACAACCCTACCCCGACCTGTTTGTTGCAGAACCACATGGCGGTGGTGCTGTCAGTGAACACCTGCACTAGCTTTCCTTTGATGGAGTGTAGAAATGCTTTCAATGCCAGTCAGATTGCCTGGAGCTCCAACAGGTTGGTGTGGAGCCCGGACTCCACCGGAGACCAGACGCCTCCACCTCTCCCATGTGGCCGCTCCATCCCAGGAGTGATGCATCTACAGTCAGATCTGGTTGAGGAAGGGAGAGGGATCTGCCTCTGACCCAGCGGTTCAAAAGCCACTACTGCAGATCTTGTGCAATTCTGTCCAAGATCTGGACCATCTCGGAGAGACTTCCCTGATGCTGCGCCCACTGGAACTTCAGGTCTCACTGCAGAGCCCGCATATGCCATCTGGCATGTGCAGCCAGCAGGATGCAGGAGGCCATGAGGTCCAGAAGCCTCAGAGTCATTCTCACAGAAATCCAGAAACGTCGATAATATAGCCTGATTATGCTGGACTCGCTGCTCTGGAGGATAAGCCCGAAGGTGCACAGTGTCCAGAACAGCTCCAATTAAGGGGAGCGTCTCTGGGGGGAGTCAGGTGTGACTTTGGCATGTTTATAGTAAACCCCAGTGGTTGCAGGAGGTCTGCTGTAGTTTGGAGGTGGGAAACAACAGCCTGGGGCAAGCCTGCCTTCAACAGTCAGTCATCGAGGTAAGGGAATACTGAAACCCTGACCTGTGCAGATGAGCTGCGACCACAGCCATCACTTTGATGAACACCAAAGGGGCACTGGTAAGGCCAAAGGGGAGCACAATAAACAAACTGCTCCTGGCCTATCGTGAACCGCAAGTAATGTCTGTGGGCAGGCAGGACAGCAATAGGGAAATAGGCGTCCTGCAAGTCCAACTCTACCATCCACTCTCCTGGGTCCAGAGCAGATAGAACCTGAGCCAAAGTGAGCATTTTGAACTTCTCCTTCCTGCAGAAGAGATGGCGGGACCAGAGGTCTAGGATACAGCAGAATCCCTTGTCCTTTTTGGGCACCAGAAAGTAGCAGGAATGACCTACTTCTGGCATAGGGTTCCTCTCTATGGCTCCCTTGGCCAAGATAGCTGTAACCTCCTTGCGGAGAATTGAGAAGGGATCCTCCATCATCCGACTGTAGGATGGTGGCATGTATGGAAGAGTAGGCCCTTTGGACAGGTGCAAACTCACCTGTCAGACCTGATAGACTGCCAGCGGGGCACATGAAGGCGAATCCAGCCCGACTGGTCCCTAGTGGGAAAGCATTAGACTAGGATGGTTCGGCGGATGTGTGTGTGGGTGTGTGGCTGTGGGGGATGGGGGAGGGTTGTGGGGGCGTAGGGAGTGTTGTGGACTTTTTAGACCACTAGCTTCCTGATCCACGAGAACGTTGGATCCCACATCCCTGGCCATGCACAGGCTGGGCAGCATGGGCAGCACGGTGGCTGGAGGGGAACGGATGTGACAGGATGCCCCTTCCGTAGCCAAGAAAGGGGGTTGAGATGCAGCTGCGAGGCCCAAGAACCTGGCCATAGCCCGGGACGCCATAATGCGCTCGAGTGCAGAGTCTGCTTTGTCTCCGAAGAGATGGGTGCCATCAAAGGGCATGTCTTTAAAAGTGGATTGAACATCCCCCGAAAAAGCCAGATGTCCTCAACCCAGCTTGGCGTCTTAAGGCCACTGTCAATGTAACCAATCTGCCTAGTGAGTTGGTTGAATCCAGCCCACATCATATTGGGAACTTAGTTGCCTCTCTCCCATCAGCAACAGCTTGGGAGAGAATGGCCCGGGCCTCCTCCGGGACCTGTGGGAGCACTTGCGCAACCTTGTCCCATAAGGTATGGCACTAACGTCCAAAAAGGCATATACTGTGGTGTTCACTGACCGCATGCCAGGTTGGAGGAAGTAAACATCTTCCCAAGCTGATCCAGCCTCTTGGAATCCCTATCCAGGGGTGCGGGAGGGAATTCGCCTGGGGACGTGGAGGCTTGAACAACCAAACTCTCAGTGGTCAGGTGTTGCATCAGGAACACTGTGTCATTTGGAGCTGGTCTATGGCAGCGGGTGATTGTCCTGTTCACAGGAGCCTGTGTGCTGAGTTTGGACCAAGTCCCCAGCAGGACATCAGTGAGGGCTTTAATAAAGGGCAAAAGGGGTTCAGAAGAAGAAGCAGCCCCAGGCTGAAGCACATCTGTCAGAAGGTTAGTCCTGACTGCCACGGAAGGCAGTTTGAGGCCCAACACCTTGGCCTCTCTCTCCTTACTACCATGGAGTAGAACTCTCTCTCCTCCGTAGCTATGGTAGGGGGAGAAAGCATGCCAGTGTTAGGAGAAGTGTCCAGACCACTAGCCTCACCCAGGTCCATCTGCCAGTCCATAGGCTCTTCATGCAGGTATTCCAAAGGGTCCAATGACCCTTCTCAATCCTCACCATAACCCAACCCAAGGGAATAAGGGTCAGGATCTGACCTAAGGAGCAAGCCCCTGGAGAAGTTGGAAACATCGTTTCGTGACGCTGGTCTGGCTCTGTGTCAGCAATGAGGATAGAGTCGACACCGACCATGGGCAGCATCAGGAGCACTGATGTAGGAACCGTCGTCGGGGAAGGTTGAGATGAAACGACCGACCATCCATTAGTGCCCTCCGACGCTGAGGCCACAGCTGCCGGCACCAACTCGAGGGGGCCTCTGCCGACTCTGTTGGCCCCGAAGGCGCTCCTGTGGAGTTGGCCAGCCCAGATATTAGGTGCATGGCCTCATAGAACTTGCGGAGTTAGGGAGGGGTTGCTCCAATTCCAGGAAACTCAGGTAGGCGGAGTCGACCCAGACGCAGGCTCAGAGGATGGAGGCCTGAAACGACGACGCTCCCTTGTAGCTCCTTTTCCTTCATCGCATTGGCCTACGGATGGGGTGAAGTCGAAGAACGTTTGCTCTTCTTTGACTTCTTCTCGTGCCTCGACTTACCCGATTGTCTTGAGGTCTTGGAGTGGGACGACGAAGAATGTGGGCTCCGCAACCATTCTTGGGACCTTCCTCTTGGCCGAGATAGGGAGCAATGCAGAGCAGAGCACCGGGCCACAAGTAGCTTTAGGGACCACTCCCTTAAAGCTTTTGGATTCATGGCCCAGCACTCAGAACACAACTTCGGGTCGTGATCACGCTCCAAACACCACAATTACATGAGATGCGTATTAATCATGGACATCATCTGATGGCAGGATTTGCAAGGCTTGAACCCAGTCTTGCGTGACAAAATCTTGACACACCAGGAGTAAAAACACCCACAAATATTTGATAAAAGGTCGAAAAAGATCAATCAAAAAGTGACCAGGGATCAGATCTGCGCTTGGCTGGTGCGGAAAGAAAAGAACTGACATCAGCGTGCCACAGTGATGCCTATATAGGTCCCACAACATCATATCCGCTCCACATGATGCTGACGACGGACGCAAAGCCGACCAACACACCTAGTGGCGCACAGGGGTACTGCTCATGAAACGTCTACAGATCCAGACTGACACCTTGGGGAAATTCTATGGTAAGTAATCTGAAACTAGAAGTCTCTATCAGACAGAGAGATCTCATCACTAGAGTATGGTTCAAACATCACAATCCTCCATCATGTTCTGTGAGGAGCCAAATTAATGATGCGGAATTAGGCATCCTGGATTTCATCAGTGTAGAGCAAAAGTCCTAGTTTAACACAAAAAGATCTGTGCCAGTCACCATTTTGAAAGGCTACTTTATAACAAATTGGGTAAGTAGGGAGACCCAAAAGGGGTATGCAGACAGCCCAATACTGTTCTGTAAAAAATAGAAGAGCCACTAGTTGTTAGTCAAATCCCAACTGAAACTAGAAGCAGTGTGCGGAGTTTCCATTCTCCACTATTTATGTGCGAGGATGTGGCCATATTTGAGAACTCACCGAGCCTGGTGAGGGAAACTAATAGGGTAGCACTTATTGTGTAAGTTACAGATGAACAAGGTGTAATCAAATGTATATAGTTTATATAGAAATGGAGACCTGGCGTAAGTCTAGAATTCTTTTGTATTACTCTACTCTAACTGCATGGCAAGAGAGTAACACAGGTGAAAGTTGGGAACTTGGGAGTAAGATTTGCCATGTCAAGTTACACAACCATAACACTATGTTGCCTTAGTCTCTTACTAATAACACGTGCCTCATATTTTTTTACTCAGGAATGAAGACACACTACTCCAAGGGCGAGCCAACAACCATATCAGAGGACAATGAGGTCCATATACAATGAGGGCATGCAGAGTAGAGATTCTCAGGGAAAACGTTGCGATACCTTGAGATACCGATCAAACTTAAGTTCACTTATCAATTTACAAGTGACATGCTCTTCCTAATATGCCACACTTATCTTGGAAAAAATAATAGTAAAGATTATTTTCCACAAGCACATGCATTCTTTAGAATGGATTCCGCATCCTGGGGATGTCATTCGCTTTGGTAAAAAATCTTAGTAAAGAAGATCTTGGAGAAACATTTCTTCAAAATCACAGACACGCCTTACAGAAAGCTTGAAGGGTATACGATTAGAGTACAATGCAGATTATGTAAATGAGAAGAAGCCAAAAAAAACAACTGCAGTTGCGTGTCTGCCTGGCCTGGCTGGCCAAATGCAATGCAGATCTCATGTATGGAGTAGGATTTGCAGCCCATCAAAAAGACAATGAATGCCACCACAGCCATGTCTTACCATTTCACATTCTTTGAATTACTTCTTGTTGTCAAAATGTAATTCCCAGCCTAACAACAGGATACTATGAGAAATTGAAACAAGTTGCTTTGGGTGTAAAACGTAGCACACCTCTGGCAATTATAGAGACTGCATACCACACTTTCTGTGGGACAAGCATTATTACTGCTGGCCAGGCTATAACGCTTTTCTGTCTGGCGGGAGGGGAAAGACAAATAACACAATACAGATGGACATGGCAAGCAACACATAACAAAGGTCAAAGTAAATTGGCCATCAGGCCTACTTTTGTTTCACTATCCTAGCTGGGAGCTATCTGAGTCTCACACCTAGAGGCAAAGGAAGGCACACAGCTTGTTGCTATAATTTCACAAATACTTGAGAGGCTGCTTTTTAGGTTGTTCAATCCCTGTTTATGAGATTGGCGTGCACTGTTAGAATGTCAGATATGTTGGTTTAGTCCAGTCTTTACACAATTAATTTGAATACTACTACTCTGTTTTATTTCTTTTACAGAACTACTCATCCCAATGCAGGGTGTCAAAGTGCTTTACATCACACGCACATAAAATACATTGACATTAAATACTATAAATAAATGTGTAAATCAATGTACAAAACGTGTTACATAAGGCAGTGAGAGTTACAAGGTGTACAAGTCACATCTTTCATAGCTCACTGTGCTACATTAGAAGGATTACAATTTATGAACCGCAAGTTATAAAAGGATCACTGTGTTAAAAGCAGTAACCCACTTACGTAGCTACATAAAATAAAAAATCTGTCATCTGCATGATGTGCTTTACAGGAGAAACATTAACCCTCTACACTACTTTGATTCAAAACTGAGACAAGGTAAAGAACAGGTTTCTCCAGCAAATGTGTTACCCTCCAAAGTTATCTTACTATTATTATTGTTGTTCCCCGGGATTTACAGGACACACAAAATCCATGCAGCAGGTGCCTTAACCCCTATGCCTTATTTTAAAATGTAGACTTTGCAACCAATTTTGCAACATAGATTTAGTGCTATGCTTCACCTTGCTACCAACTTCTCTGTGACAGAGTTTGTAAAAAAATAAATATATAAATTGAGGCCCACGTGTCACATTTTTGCACAACCCAGACTAAAAATCTAATTTGTTAAATCTCATAATTCGCTCAAATGTACCCATGACAGACCTGCAAAACATGTGTGAAGTGTTAAAATGTGATGTCACTTCTTGTGATGTCAGTTCCCAAGAGGTCTTGCGTTGTGATGTCACTTCCCGTGATGCTGTAATTTCACGCTGTGATGTCATACACCACGATGTCACTTGTATACTGCCTAACTGGGTTAGTCCCACCATTTCATTTTTTTTTTTTTAGGATTTGTGACCTGCAGATTTGTGCTTTTTATAAAAGATAGAAGCATAATTTGGTTTAGATCCAAAAACAAAATGTTATCTAACTGTAAACTGAAGCATTTGTATCTTTCCTGGATTTAAATGCTCAGATTAATTCCCCAAATTAAGCCTAGGTTCTAGTCTAAAGAAGGGAAATAATTCAAGCATATGAATCTGACCGATCCAGTGCCAAACAACTCGAAGACCAGGACAGGTGAAGCTTTGCATGCACTGGGTTACAGCACCAGCTCCTGAAAGAGAAAACCTGAAAGGCTAGCTATACAGGGAGTGCAGAATTATTAGGCAAGTTGTATTTTTGAGGATTAATTTTATTATTGAACAACAACCATGTTCTCAATGAACCCAAAAAACTCATTAATATCAAAGCTGAATATTTTTGGAAGCAGTTTTTAGTTTGTTTTTAGTTTTAGCTATGTTAGGGGGATATCTGTGTGTGCAGGTGACTATTACTGTGCATAATTATTAGGCAACTCAACAAAAAAAAATATATACCCATTTCAATTATTTATTATTACCAGTGAAACCAATATAACATCTCAACATTCACAAATATTCATTTCTGACATTCAAAAACAAAACAAAAAAAAATCAGTGACCAATATAGCCACCTTTCTTTGCAAGGACACTCAAAAGCCTGCCATCCATGGATTCTGTCAGTGTTTTGATCTGTTCACCATCAACATTGCGTGCAGCAGCAACCACAGCCTCCCAGACACTGTTCAGAGAGGTGTACTGTTTTCCCTCCTTGTAAATCTCACATTTGATGATGGACCACAGGTTCTCAATGGGGTTCAGATCAGGTGAACAAGGAGGCCATGTCATTAGATTTCCTTCTTTTATACCCTTTCTTGCCAGCCACGCTGTGGAGTACTTGGACGCGTGTGATGGAGCATTGTCCTGCATGAAAATCATGTTTTTCTTGAAGGATGCAGACTTCTTCCTGTACCACTGCTTGAAGAAGGTGTCTTCCAGGAACTGGCAGTAGGACTGGGAGTTGAGCTTGACTCCATCCTCAACCCGAAAAGGCCCCACAAGCTCATCTTTGATGATACCAGCCCAAACCAGTACTCCACCTCCACCTTGCTGGCGTCTGAGTCGGACTGGAGCTCTCTGCCCTTTACCAATCCAGCCACGGGCCCATCCATCTGGCCCATCAAGACTCACTCTCATTTCATCAGTCCATAAAACCTTAGAATAATCAGTCTTGAGATATTTCTTGGCCCAGTCTTGACGTTTCAGCTTGTGTGTCTTGTTCAGTGGTGGTCGTCTTTCAGCCTTTCTTACCTTGGCCATGTCTCTGAGTATTGCACACCTTGTGCTTTTGGGCACTCCAGTGATGTTGCAGCTCTGAAATATGGCCAAACTGGTGGCAAGTGGCATCGTGGCAGCTGCACGCTTGACTTTTCTCAGTTCATGGGCAGTTATTTTTCGCCTTGGTTTTTCCACACGCTTCTTGCGACCCTGTTGACTATTTTGAATGAAACGCTTGATTGTTCGATGATCACGCTTCAGAAGCTTTGCAATTTTAAGAGTGCTGCATCCCTCTGCAAGATATCTCACTATTTTTGACTTTTCTGAGCCTGTCAAGTCCTTCTTTTGACCCATTTTGCCAAAGGAAAGGAAGTTGCCTAATAATTATGCACACCTGATATAGGGTGTTGATGTCATTAGACCACACCCCTTCTCATTACAGAGATGCACATCACCTAATATGCTTAATTGGTAGTAGGCTTTCGAGCCTATACAGCTTGGAGTAAGACAACATGCACAAAGAGGATGATGTGGTCAAAATACTCATTTGCCTAATAATTCTGCACTCCCTGTAGAATGAAATATATGTGAAAATATTTATGCTGGAAGGCCATTACATTGGCAATGATTTCCACGGCAAGGGTTGATAAAAAACATCCTGTAACTAGTGCGCAAAGCCAATCTACCTCCTGGATTGGGACAAGGAACTTGACCTATTTAACAACGAAATGGTTACCTACTGGTATGGGTAAGTTTTGCAGCCTGAATATTTTTCTGGATTCACATGCTGTGCATTTTTCCGCTATCTAGTGGTTGAGTATAAAATTCTCATCTTGTGGTCCTCTTTTTTTTTTGGTTAGGCATTGTCTGTTGTTAGTATTTAGTGCCTCGTTTATCGCTCTCCTGACGCCAGAAACCTGCCCCGGAATCACCAGTGCTTGGTCGCCATCTTCAGATTCTTTTTTCCCCAGCAACTTAGCTTTTCATTGTACCTCAAAATGGCCAAAAATTGTTGGCTTACATCTGTCCCTTATCCTTGTTTTCTTTGTTTATCCTCATTTCCTGAGAAGGCAGGGAAGTTGCATGTGAATCCAGAAAATTCTTCAAGCAGTCAAACTACTCCTACAGACTACAAATAGGTCACTATTTTGTTTTGCAGCGTGAATCATTTCTGGATTCACCTGCTGTGCATTGACTTTGTAGCAATATATTTGTTCACTGTGGGGTTGGGTTAGAAAAAATGAGCTTAAAAACTTACAAACAAATGCTTCAGCATTCTTTATCACACTTGTGATTCTCTATTTACCTGGATAACTAGATAGTAGTGTTTTGTGAGTGTTTGGACTGATGACCAGGTACCTGCCATGCATATGACATTTAATGCTATGACATTTAATGGGACGTTTACTAGGAAAGCAAAGGTTGCTCCCTTCTTCCTTGTGGTGTGCACTCTGAGCTTTGTTTCCAGATGTTTGCCAGCATGTTTGTGACACATTTGTATTGTTTGGGCAATCCATCTAGCAATAGTCCTATTGGCTACTAGTACTGCCATGATTTGGTCTGCAATGGATAAAATAAATGTTTCCCTTTTCTGATTAATATAGCACTTTATCGATCTACACATATCCAGAATATGCAAGGCACTTTCAGCTCGAGTCTTTGGCTCCTGGAAGAAACTTGATATTTGGATAGCTTGGTTTATGTGTAACTATGATGTGGCCTTTGGTAGAACACTCGGGCTGGTTCTCATGACTGCCTTATCCTTATTTATTTGCCAGTATGGGTCCTATGTGGGAAGTTCTTGGAACTCGCTTACCCTGCTTATTGATCGTTGCAATTAGAAAGGCTCTTGTTAGCATAACAAAATGTTGCCCTTTGGAATGGTTCAAAAGTGTCTCATCAGTTGCTTTAACACCAATGTAGGAAGCTGGCTCTCTATATAGTGCACTAAAATGAAGTACCCTGTGCAGAGAGTCCAGTGGATCCCCAATTGGTATTGCAGAGGCAAAAGTAGGTATGACTAATGCTCTATTTGTCATAGCGTGGGTGAGCAGTTGGTCTTATCAGAGGGTAGTGTTAAACATATGTTGTACTCACAGAGGCAATAAATGAGAGAGACAATCGAAGAATAAATTTGAGACCAATTCAGAAAAATAACATTTCTTTTTATATATGTTTCAAACCGAAGAACTTCGTAATCAAATAAATAGACTTCCACACATAAATACTTTGCGGTTTCAAAAATCAACAGGGCAATTTTCAGTTCAGCAATGTTAACCTATGGGAAGAAAGTAAGAATGCGGTTTTGCAGGTTAGAGCACGACTTACAAATCCAGTCTTCGTGGTTTTAGGTCAACACCAGGCAAAGTTCAAATCAGTACTTAGCGTGTACCCCATAGGTACAGGGGCGTCCGGGTGCAAAGGTCAAATTCGGAGTCAGGTGCCCAGTGTTAACCAATGAAGGCTGGGGGCGAACGAAGATGTGCTGCTCACCGGTGAGCAAAGTGGTGTCAGGGTTCGATCTCCTGGGGTTGAGGTAAGCACAAGGGGAGGGGGAGGCCACAAAGCAGCACCAAACGTATACCCTCTGTGACACAGGGGCGACCGGGTGCAGAGTGGCAACACAGCATTGGGCACCCAATGTTAACCAATGGGACTGGGGGTAACCGAAGATGCGCTGCTCACAGGTGTGTAAAGCGGTATCAGGGGGTTGATCTTCTGGGGTTGAGGTAAGCATTGGGGTGAGGGGATACAAGGTACCATCAAACTTACACCCTCAGTGGCGGCCGGGTGCAGAGTGCCAACACAGTGTCGGGTGCCCAATGCAAATCAATGGGGGAGATCAGCTTTGGAAAAAGGCTGCAGGCTCAGGCCAGGAGGCTGAATGTAGAAAACCCACAGCTGCCCAGTTAAGTGCTGATGCTAGGGGACATAGGCACACTGACAGTCCAGCTCCCCAAGGCCCAGGGGCTCCGGGTGCAGGGGTGTCCTTTGGCGCCGGGAACAGCTTACCGGGCAGTTCAGTTTGAGACTGCAGGCTTTGAGGGAGAGTTCAGCAGAGGTCAGCCCATGGTGGACTCTGACTCAGAATCGCTGGGGAATCTTTCCAGGACTGGTGGGCCACTTTGACTCAGGCCTTGGGCGTCGGGTGCAGAGGTTGGTCCGGAGGTGGTTTTGCAGTTCCTCAGGGCAAAGTTATTTTTCCTTTCAACTTGGTTTCTTTTTTAACAGGTCCGCTGTTCTCGAGATATCTTGATCTTTGTTGAAGACAAGCAGCCCTCCCAAAGCTTTGGAGGTTGCTGGGCTGCAGGACAGGTCGTCTTTTGGCGCAGAAACATCAAAGGCTGCAGTCAGGCCAGTAGGGCTGGGGCCAAGTCAGTTGGTGTCTGCAAACATCTCTGCTGATCCAACACTATAGTGTCTGGCTCTTTTTAGGTCATCAGGAATCTGAGTTCTAGGGTTCAGGGGTGCCACCTAAATACTGAATTTAGGGGTGTTGCAAGGAGTGCCAGGTGGTAGCCAATGGGCTACTCACCTTTAGGGTGACTTCACCCATTTTATGACCACTTTTGCTAGGAAATGGGTACAACCCTAACCCTAGTGGCCTAATTCCTTCCAAACAAGATGGTGGAATTTAAAAAACCTTCACTGGCATTAACTGGGCACTTCTCCTAATTTAACTATTTTTCCTGCCTGTGCTGCCACCAAAAGTGAGGTCAGGACAGGAGGTTGGTTATCTCCAGCATCTGGAGATACCTGGGTTGCATTAGAAAGGAGGCAAGGCCTTTGAATTTCCCCGTCCTGGAATGTCCATCCTCCCGGGGAGAGGAGGTAACACTTCTGCTCAGTTCAGGCCTTTGTCTCTAGGCCTCGACTAGCTTTCACAGGGGGGGGTTCCACAAATGCGTCTGTGGTGGCTGAACTGATCAGGACCAGTCAGTCAACACACTAGTAGCAGGTAGATTTTCAGGGGACTCCTTTAAGGTGCCCACTGTGTTCATTTGTTAATAAATCCATCACTGGAATCAGTGTGGATTTATTATTCCGAGATGTTTGATACCAACCATCCCAGGCTTCAGAGAAGCCATCATGTAGAAGGGGAACACGTAGTGACCAGTGTTCGGTACATGCATTTAAAATGGCTTCCCTGTACACTTACTATTTCTAGGAATCGACAAAGACATAGTAGGGGCATATTTGCAAGAGCATATATACCCTCACATGTAATATAATGCACACTGCTTTAGAGCTGGAGAGCCTGCTAGAGGGGTGACTTACATATTTTGCATGAATGTTAGGGGACAAAATGTTCCTGAAGGAATTATTCCCATATACAGTACTTCAACAATATGTAAACCAATTAATGTTGATCATCAATGAACCAAATTACATTCATGAATGTATCAACATATAGCATGTTTGTTAGGAAAATTGAGTACTTTTATGTAGTCACATATTGACATGCACCAATATTTTCTGATTATCCAAGCAACATATATTGTAACATAAATCGAAAGATATTTGAATGTAGATGCATTTGTAACCCTTTTGGTCCCCACTTCCTCTACAACTGGGAGACAATACAAGGGCACCTCTCACCAGACTCACAGATATATCTGAAAGTTATTTAGTTGACCATACTTTGTGATGCTTTTCCAAATAATTCAGATCAGACCAAAGCAGTTCAGACATTGTGGGTGTACATTAGACAATTCAGTCTCCCATGGGTAAATCAGTCCATGAGCCCATCCTCAGGACCAAGTGTTGAGATGGAGTAAATCAAGGAAATGTTGCTGTGTAACACAATAAATAACACAATTTACTAAAAACTCCTTCACAAATAAACGACCCCAAACACGAGACAAGCAAGTGTGTCGCCCACTCACAAGGCACCAAAGAATCCACCTAGAAGAACGTGTGATGCACAACAAAGTCACGTGCATCACCGATGAACTCCAAAGTGCTCCCTTACAAACTAAAAGGGACACAGTAATGTCACCATGTGAAATGAATCATAATATTTAGAACAAGCCCAATATAACCATATAAAGAAAAAATACTTGCTCTAAAAATCCAAAAATCCAGCATTCTATTCAATAAGCACCCCATGCCATAAAACAAAAGAGATCCCATTAGTCAATAAGAACTAATCACCCAATATACTCCTGCCAAAAGCCAAAATAGAGACAGTCTTACCACTGTTTCGACAACCTAGCACAATCAAATTGTAGTGTGGTCGGGTATATGTATCCTCTGCGTGTTTGCTTCAGGCGTTAGGCCTTTGTGCACTTTGCCCTGGGTGTATTTTATTCCTTTGCTTGCAGCATTGAGCTCTTGTGCACTTTGCTCTAAATGCATTTTATTCAGCTTCGTACTGTTATTTTTCAAGTAGCCAGTTCTACGGTCTTGTTTTATTTTTGGTATCACACTGTTTAGCCTATTCCTGCACTGGAGTTCTCGATAACACATTCTTGCTCACTCTGGGCTCCAGTCAAGGATACAGTCTGGTACATTGCCTAAAGAAGTGGTAGGAGTTTAGTCTTTGAATACATTCTTGCGTAGGGACATTTTGTGATCACACTGATATGTTAGTTATAAAAACACTTCCTTGTCCTAATACACGCAAGAGGGAGATTCCGACCAGGGAACCACAACTAGACGCTGACTGCCTCGTTGCAGATTCTGAACCAGATCACAGGCCTTTGCTCAGGTATGAGGGTTGATGGCTTCCAGGAGAATCTGAAAGGCAAGCTAATAGCTTAACATGCTGTGCTCGAAATATAACCTACCGAGAGAGAATAGAATCTACTAACACCATGATAGCTTTGTTTTTATGTTTCACTCTCATAGTGACTATTTCAATCCTACTGTGTTGTATGGTTCTGGTTATTGCGGCTCACGCCTTATTATCTAAAATGCAGTCGTTTTATTAAAAACAATCTATAAAACTTAAACTACCTTTGTCATTTGTATATGAGATCATACTGTAAATGAGAGAGCTGTTTTGGACCTGAGTGACCACGACTTCCCTGAGAAGTTCCCTAGATGTCATGCGCTCGGCTGCCCAATCATCCTCATGGGAGAGATGAGCCACTGCTAGTTAGCCGGAGCAAAACCGGATTTAAAGTGACAAAGGTCCTTCCAAGTGAGTCAGACTCAGTCCTCCACAACAGGAACGACTCTGCTACTTAGAAATCCAGTAGTCTCATTTAGGATAATGAGAGCCCACGCGACATGGCGCCGCCAACGATTGGTCTGGCTCTAATTTTCGGGTCCGGCTGACTCTCTCGGTCTCATATATATTTTGACTCCTCGGTTCCGTTAATGGAGACGTCCGTGGCGCTGAGGATTTCCGCCACCACAATATAGGTACATCCTATTATTTTGTGGTCGGTTGTTCAAGCTTGAACTCTGAAAGGAAAAACCCCGATATTGGTGTGCCTTCTCTGACCTAGTGCTGTTTTTATAATGGCGAATCCCCAGGTAGTGAACATTGCACTTAATATGCGACACCCGCTCACAGGACATCTGATAGCACATGGTCTGACGAACCAGGGGGGTCCGGTCACGTTTGTGGTGGACGCCCATGCAGCCTATAGAACAGAGCTTTTTTATTCTTGGGTCGTATTTCCGGCAGTTGATGGGGCATCACACACTTTTCATGAATACACTGTTGCAAATGCCCCTGGACAATACAGGGCGTATGCATACTTAGAGATACCTTTATCTTATCAAGAACACCATAATTGGCTTGATGGCGCCCTCCCACATACCATAGGACAAGTTAGGTTAGGTCCACTAAGTAATGATGGTCCTACCTGGACTTTATTGGCTATATATACACCACATCCTGCGGTTGCTCAATTGGCAGTGGCTGAAGTTCGTCGTTTATATACAGACTTAACGGCTATATATAGACGATTAGTTCAATATGTAATGCAGACACTAAATACAAACGCAGCGCGTGCTGCTCCGGAACCACCACATGCAGTGGTTCCGGGTATCAATCCGGCCACTGTACACTCAGTTATGGGTAAAGTACCGGCAAAATGAGAGGAAACTCAGTTTTGGCTGGCACAAAAAATGTATACGCTGGAAGCAGTATTTCCCCATACGGGACCTCAGGATAAACATAGGATATTGACGATGTGTTTGCCGTTTGGTATGGTTCCTACTGTGGACCATTGTAATACTTGGGGCACGGTGTTTGCCGCGCTCTACACTACAGCACACGGTACACCGACATTGGCAAATTTACCAGAAGTGCTTAAACAAATTCAAGATGAATATGGGCTGCCTCGGCCTTAGATTTAGGAATGCAACTGATGGGCAATTTTGCCGCGGTTTCTTCTATTATATTGAGTAATCTCAAAGGGGAGGCAGTGGCACCAGCGGTGCGTATGCGTCTTCGAGACGTCCTGCAACTTAATCAAGAGCGGGAGCTGCCGAGAATAATATCGGAAACATATTCGAGTATCGGTCGTGATAGCCTAGGGGCTCGACCGCAAAAACAACAGTTGCAGAGTAAGAGTAGTAAGGATTCTACTAAAGTACAGCAACTTGAGGATACTAAAAAGCACTGGGAGAAAAAACAACAAACACCTAAAAAAGAAAGGGGAGAATCTCCGCGACCGGAGACCCCGCAGGCAAGGTATAATCTCAGAAATAGGGATAATTTGAAGACGCCTGATAGATATCAATATACTGATACACGCCAATCTCGTTCCTTTCAGGCTCATCGGAAAAGAGAAATGAGAGAGGTGGGCGGTCAGAGTGGAGAACAGAGTACGTGAAACCGAGACAGGAATCACAACGCTCAACAGAGGTTTCTATCAAGAAAGAAGAGAAACCGACCCAACAAAAACAGCAGTTTAAAAAGAAAAAGGTGGTGGCAGTCTCAATTAGACATGCCACACAAGAAGAGTTAGAGTTAGACATCGCGGCAGAGGTCACAATAGTTCGCCGGAATCTTCTAGAGCATCTGGAGGTGAAAGCAACTGATGACTTCATACAAGTCGAAACAGCAGATATGCGTGTCTCTGATCCCGATAGAGTTTATACAGTAACTTTGCAATTAGAAGGGGACATTGAGCGCAGAATACACGCCATCTTTTGGGATTGTGTGGTCAAATTATATGACATTCTGCTGGGTGAACAGGATTGGCCCCCAGACTTTGTTCGCGACTGTCCAGTTGGGGAGGACGTTATTACGCCTTCATTCTCACCACTTGTTCCGGGAGAACTCGCAGAGTCCTATAGTGTCGAATGGGCTCTAGCACAAGCACCCGCCTTATATAGAAATCATGTGCGGTGGGATAGGGATTCACCTTATCATATAATTCCGATAAAGGGCGAACCTCAGCCGCAACCGCAATATCCTATAAAATATGAGGGCATCGGTAAGGAAAATACTTACACAATTGGAGTACCAGGGAGTTGTTGCGCCCTGTGTCTCGCCGATGAATAATCCCTTATTTCCTGTAGCTAAATAGGACCATTCTTATAGGATAGTGGTGGATTACAGACATTTAAATGGACATACACCACATATGCAATACAAAATTCACACAGCGAAGCGCTCATGAATAATATTGTGCGTAAGAAATACAAAACAACTTTAGATATCTCAAATGGTTTCTTCTGCCAAAATATAGCGCCCGAAAGTAGGGATTTTACAAGCTTTAGTGCGTTTGGCTGTCAGAATTTTTTTTTCCGTTTGCGTCAGGGGTATAAGAATAGCCCAGGACTGTTCTCGGCTCGTGTGACTGAAATTTTGCACGGGTTGGACCCTGAAGCTTTTTCATATGTCGATGATATATATCTGACAGATGACGAGTTACTACAACATTTAAGACGGGTAGCCCGCATTGTTGTGGGATTTGCCGAAATTGGATACAAATTAAATTTTAAAAAATCAAAAATTGCCTTCCTCAGCGTCATTTTCCTGGGATATGAGCTGTCGAATGAGGGCAAGAGCTTAGCGCCACACTTTTTGGAAAAATTTGCACAGTTGCAAACTCCTAATACGATTCGAAAAATCCAGTCGTTATTGGGATTTCTAAATTTTGGCAGAACTTACATTCCTGATTATGCTACACGTATAAAACCATTATACGAGTTGATTTGCCCAAATTTTTCGAGTAGATTATGGACGATTCAGCATACACATATTCTTCGAGATTTACAAACTGATCTCTTAGCAGTAAAGCATTTACACACACTGGACAATAAGACACATCTGGTCATCAGGGTTATAGCTGGGGCCATTGGTTTTACATATATCACCTTCAATGAGGGTGAGTCAGTCCCGATAGCATACAAGTCCCACTTGTATTCTGCTGCAGAACAACGTTTTGCACAGACTGAGAAAATTCTCACTGCTGTACAGATGGCTGTGATTAAAGAACGACCTCTTGCCCAGGGCCAACGCATCATTGTCGTTTCCCCGATTCCAGCCTTAGAGGCTGTTACAAAAGCGAGTGTTCCTAATTCAAAACCTTTACATCCACAATGGATACAATGGGCAACGTCTTTGACAGCCACTGATGTAGATTACATATTTGACCCTAAACTGCAGACTCAGGAATTTCTTCAATATGAAATGGAGTACCCAGTTCCCGCTGGCACATTGCCTATTGATCAATATCAGGTGGTCATGTACACCGATGGCTCTGCACAACCAGTGGTTGGGACTAAACAACAGTATTCTGCTGCATGTGCGGTGGTGAGCGGACATATGGAGGGGGAGAAGTTCTGCCCCCAACATACTTATACACAAACGTTGGGAGACTGTACAGCACAGTTGGCTGAGCTGAAAGCTCTGTTGTTAGCCTTGGAACATGCGGATCCAGCAGTACTTACTTTGCTGGTTTGTGATTGCTTTTACTGTGTTCAGTCTTTCAATGAATATTTACATTACTGGAGGTTGAATGGGTTCAGAGATTCTAAGGGTAACACCATAAACACAAATTGCTGTGGGGGAAGGTTGAGGATCTGAAGGAAACGCTTCCTAAAGTCCACGTTGTACATACACTTGGACACCAGCGCATTGGAATACACGTTGCTGGGAATACTTTGGCTGATGAAGCCGCGAAGTCCGCAGTGGCAGTTGTCACTGTAGCCGCAGTAACTTGTTCGAGTTCCAAACCAGACACAGAGATTTTGGCTGCCATTAAGGCTACGGCTGATGGCACGCCATATCCTAAAGGATTCCCTTCTAAATATGATTACTGCATGGGTGGTATGCTGAACGCTGTAGTTAAAATCCCAGGCGTTGGTGTACGTGAGATGCCCAATAAAGTTGAGCAATCTCGATTAATTGCTGCAGCACATGAGGGGGCGGCATCTGCACATGCAGGCGTGGCTGCCACGATTTCACTCTTACAGGCCCGTTATTGGTGGCCTGGTCTCTATAAAGAGACAAAGCAGTATGTCCTTTGTTGTGACATCTGTCAACAAATTAAAGTTTCCACGGCTAGACGCCCGCAGCAGACGCCCCTTCTGATATCGAATAAACCTTTACAGTGTGTGTACTTGGATCACTGTGGTCCGCTGACACCAGATAGTGCATACAAATATATATTGGTAGCTGTAGATTTGTGCTCTAGATTTGTGTGGGTCTGGCCACAGCGCTCGGCTGACGCTCGGATTGTTATTAAAGGTTTGCGTATCTATGTCGATACATATGCAGTTGCGGCTTTTCATTCGGACCAGGGCCCTGCTTTTGTCTCTAAGGCGTTCAGGGAAACCATGGCTTCGTTGGGGGTCCAGCTCCAGTTCTCGTCTCCATTTCATCCCGAGGGAAATTCTGTTGTGGAGCATTTAAATCGCGATTTAAAGCAATTCTTTAATGGCCAGATTTATAGGTACGGGTCGTAGCTGGCTAGCCCACCTGTATGGAGTACAGAGAGCACTGAATAACTTGCCTAGAAGGTCCCTGGGGGGTCGTACTTCATATGAGTGCCTGTTTGGAACACAAATGTTTGTTCCAGATCTAGATGGTCCTGGTGTGGAGGCGGCGGAAACGCCCTTTGACATAAATGATTGTGTCACTGTTTTACAGGATTTACAACAATTCCGTGAAGATAACTCTTCTGCCAGTGCTGCCTCCACAGGAATTAAGGATGAACCAGTAACGCCTACTGGTTGGATTCCCAGAGTTTACAGGATTTACAACAATTCCGTGAAGATAACTCTTCTGCCAGTGCTGCCTCCACAGGAATTAAGGATGAACCAGTAACGCCTACTGGTTGGATTCCCAGAGTTGGGGATCTTGTGCGTGAAAAGGTCGCAGTGAAGAAAGAATTTGGCCCTTCGTATCGAGCGCCAGTCCCTGTACTAGGGATCCACGGCACAAGAACTGTGATTTTGCCACAGTTGCAAGGGGCCAAAGGTAATAGCTTTGTTTCCATCGACAATGTCAAGTTACAACATGTGGCCGATTCTGCACAGCAGACCAAGAGGAACGCCCAGTAGTTCCCGAATCCCTCTCACTACTGGGGAAGATGTTCCGCTGCAGGTGATTTGCACCGACACTGTTTCCTCTCCGAGCTTGGGGAGGATGGAAGATGATCTTGCGATTGTTCCACTAACGGCGAATAATTTGGATTCTTTTGATCAAGTTGCTGTGACTACTGATGTTGCTGATGGTGTTATCTACAGTGTACCACGGCGAGAGACACAACCTGCTCCTTTGTTTACGGTTGCACCTTTTGCGAGAACTGCCTCTGGTTGCTTTCATAACAATGATGATACCGTGTCGGATTCTTCGTCCTCTTCAACACCAGCCCTGGGTCCACGTAAGCTGATGTATTGGCTCAAAAATACCTATTTTGTTTTTCCTTGGAACTATCTGTGGCTTTTCATGACTGTGATGGCTTTTTTCCTATGGCTGGGGTTTGTTGTTACCTTTTTTCTGGTAATACATGGTCATTTTCTTCCTGAACGATCTGAGACTGAGCAAGTGGAGAAGGTGTTGAAACCACATTTTTCATCACACATGGTTCGAAGAGACTTGTCCTTTGTGAACATTTCTGCCACACCGATTCCGGATGGGATTGTGTGGGATAGAGTAATGTTTGATATATATGGTCCCACTGAAATAATTCAAATACCGTATGTTCTCAAATTATCAATGAATGATATAGTTATACCAGGCATTGTATCTGATGATTGGGATGTGAAGACAGTTGATTCGATGTTGACAGAATTGCAGTATTATACTGTCTATGAAAATGAAGATGCTTACCAGTTTAGAGATAATTATGGTGACATGTTTTGTTACAATTATTATGGACACCACTTTATTCATAAAGCCAGTAGTCTTAAATCAAATTTTGAGTATATGCAATGGGAACATTGCCCGATTCCTCCACAGGGGAGTTCTAAAACTTATTCTGACAAGTTTACATATTTTTCTGGGCATCATCAACAAAATGCTAAGTCATATTATTTTAGAGTAACTCCACATGTTAATAAGCAGATGTTGTTGACTGATACTAAATTGCTGTATTCAAATTTGTTTGTATCCAAGCTATCGGTTGAAGGGTATGAATATTGGTCCAAAACCATTGATTTGAAAAGTGTTTGGGGAACAAAAAATTGGCAAATGCGGGGTAGGGACACATTGTTTAGGGCATGTATTATTCCTGTCCAGATGATTTTCTTAAATTACACTGTACAACAGACTAGCTGTTTAGGCTTAGCGACGATTAGGGAGTTAAATATGCCTGGCATACCTGTCCCTTCCAAATTGAAAGATTGGCAACATAATATATATGCCACGTTTAGTCAGCTTACAGACTGGGTCCAGAATGGTACGCTTAACACTTCATTGACACGTCCAGGAAGGTGGTTATTGTGGCCCATAGACACTAATGGGTGTCATCAACGTTTTGTCTCCTCTTCGGGGGGTTTCAGGACTAGTAGGGCAGACCCTCGCTACATATCACCAGAACATGCTGATATCATTACTACATATCGCGTGGGGAAACTTTGTCAACAATGGTTAAAGTCATCCACGCTAGATGCGGTTAAGACACATCTCACTTTACTGTCTAATTATACTGACTTGCAAGATTTTTTGTCAGGTCCGAGAGTGCCCCGGAAGAAACGTTTTTTGTATGAAGTGTACAATGAGATATGGAAACTTTCACAACAGGAGGCAGCGGCCCGATTGAGGCAGATAGATCAAGACAATTTGAAACAGGCATTGTCTGTTGTGGATAATGGAATGCATACCCTGTCCGACCGTGTATATACGATTGATAATATTGTTTCCTCTGCTATAGACATTATTAGATCAGATATGTCTTCTTTATATCCTGGGCAGAGTCAAACGCGGTCCATTATGCAGTTGGGTTGGATTCTACAGACATTGAAGGCGGGTCGCGTTCCGTGGCAGCACATCAGAGCAAGGGAGATATTTTTTTCCTTTAATTTGACACGTCAGCAGCAGCTGATGGCTAAAAAGGAGGCGATATATGTCATGTTGAATATTGAAAAGTTGGAGAAGTTGCCTTTTACTGTGGCTGAGATTCCGTCGGCTGAATGGTTAATACACAGGGTTATCAATTTGCCTATTTCTACTCTGCAATTCACTTCTTGTTTGAAGCATATTCCGGTGGGCAGATATGAGAAATTGGGAGACAGTTATATACATGAGGTGTGGGAGCTTCCCTTTTTATACAGATGTCTTAATGGGATGAGGGAGGTTTTTCTTAGCGGTAGCGAGTGTGAAACTTCTGTCAGCCATTCGATGGTTTGTAAGCAGCTGTCCTTGCATGGGGCGTATAATGCCTCGGTTGCGAATTTAGCTTGCTATCTAAAGGGAGTTCCAGTCCCCGTGATTAAAAACACGTTCCAGGTGCTTTCAAACGGAAGCTACGTCCTTCTCAACAGTGAAGTCTGTTGTGGCATGCGTGCCGGAATAGTTTACGTAGTCGTTGTCACCAAGGCCGTTACGTGCTGCGGGAATGTGTTGTTTCCCCCCACTCAATTTAAGGAGGTAGCAGACATCTGGCCTCACATTGCTACTCCCAAGGTGAATTTCGACAAGTTGAGTCGACTAAAGGCTCTATTGTTTCAAAAGCATGTGGCCCTTACATCTGCACGCGAGACCTACGCACTTCAGGTGGCGAGGTCATCGGCGGAAATACAGTCCCTTTTAGATTCTAACTTTCCGAGCCACTTTGGTGAACTCGTGGGACGTATATTTAATGCGTCCAGCACTGCTTGAATTGCACATTTTTTCAAAGCCGTTGGTGTTGGGTTTGCACATGCCTTCTCTTCCATATTCGGTTTAATACCTTCGGCTATTCATTCTATTTTCGGAAGCATCTTTGGGAGATTTCCGATCACTTTGGCTTTATTGGCTGGTGTTTTGCTGTTGCTGTTCTTCCGCAATGGCTGTCCCGCCGCGACAAGATCCAATATGGGCGCTCCCGTCAGCGCAGCTGTGTCGTAAGCGCATGATGCAGCATTTTGGAGCAACACTCCTGGGACATTTGGAGTGTGACTGGTCTCTGTCATTCCGACCGGTTTTGGATTGTGTGAAACCCGTGTTTCGATGCCTCTGGTGCTCGTTTGAACATGCAATGGCTCTCTGTCTCTCACTGCAGCGCCCCCCAGTGGTTGATGCTAATCTGTTGATGTTCCCGATTAGGGCTCATTCCCAGACATGTAAACTACGGTTGCGTTTGCTTCGTGAGGCAGTTTACGAGATTCCCTTCCTAGAGGAAGATGGTATTGTCTCGTTCATAGGCCCTACACGGGATGCCGCCTTGGATGGTTCTGGGGCTTCGGAACACACCTGCTCCATGATAGTATTTGGTGTGGATTTTCTGATGTTGACATCTGCCGAAGTGGAGGATATCCTGCTTTCCGTGGCTTCTTTTTGAAATTGGGTTTTCTTCTAAATTGACATTATAGTGATTCGGCTTTACCGTCACATGCTTAAAAATTCTGTCTTCTGGACTTGTCGAAATATATATTATGTGTATTTTTATATCTGGGGCATATTATTAATGTTTGATTAGAACCACTTTCTACTGACAAGGGGAGGGTGTAGTGTGGTTGGGTATATGTATCCTCTGCGCGTTTGCTTCAGGCGTTAGGCCTTTGTGCACTTTGCCCTGGGTGTATTTTATTCCTTTGCTTGCAGCATTGAGCTCTTGTGCACTTTGCTCTAAATGCATTTTATTCAGCTTCGTACTGTTATTTTTCAAATAGCCAGTTCTACGGTCTTGTTTTATTTTTGGTATCACACTGTTTAGCCTATTCCTGCGCTGGAGTTCTCGATAACACATTCTTGCTCACTCTGGGCTCCAGTCAAGGATACAGTCTGGTACATTGCCGATAGAAGTGGTAGGAGTTTAGTCTTTGAATACATTCTTGCGTAGGGACATTTTGTGATCACACTGACATGTTAGTTATAAAAACACTTCCTTGTGCTAATACATGCAAGAGGGAGATTCCGACCAGGGAACCACAACTAGACGCTGACTGCCTCGTTGCAGATTCTGAACCAGATCACAGGCCTTTGCTCAGGTATGAGGGTTGATGGCTTCCAGGGGAATTTGAAAGGCAAGCTAATAACTTAACATGCTGTCCTCGAAATATAACCTACTGAGAGATAATAGAATCTACTAACACCATGATAGCTTTGTTTTTATGTTTCACTCTCATAGTGACTATTTCAATCCTTCTGTGTTGTATGGTTCTGGTCATTGCGGCTCACGCCTTATTATCTAAAATGCAGTCGTTTTATTAAAAACAATCCATAAAACTTAAACTGCCTTTGTCGTTTGTATATGAGATCATACTGTAAACGAGAGAGCTGTTTTGGACCTGAGTGACCACGACTTCCCTGAGAAGTTCCCTAGATGTCATGCGCTCGGCTGCCCAATCATCCCTTCCTCATGGGAGAGATGAGGCACTGCTATTTAGCCGGAACAAAACCGGATTTAGAGTCACAGAGGTCCTTCCAAGTGGGTCAGACTGAGTTCCCCACAACAGGAACGACTCTGCTACTTAGAAATCCAGTAGTCTCATTTAGGATAATGAGAGCCCACGCGACAAAATGGTGTGGCGGTATAATCTATGTAGATAAGTCACACAGAAATTAGATAAATCTTAAACCGTAACTTTCCACATGTAATCATTGCATAGCATAAATCAATGAAACATCGCCTGAAACTTACATCGCTACTGCACAAACAAATCAATCAGTTGCCTGGAATTAATCTAACAGCCGTCTCAGTGCCACGATCCGCCATCACAAGGTGATATTTAACCACCATGCTGACTCAAAAACCCAACCACCACGTCATGTGAAAAGACCAATGAAAATGTGGTGGCCATCTTGGAATAGTGTGAAACTCTAAAAGATTTATATACTAATAACCAACAAGTCTAGGTTCACATACCTATTCAACCAAGAAGTATCCTGCAATCAACTTATTCACAGAAATAACCACATGCTCCTATTAAAGCCGTATCCCTTCTTCAATGTAGCAGTGTAAAATACTTAGATATCGTACAGCAGTTTGCCATGAATATGGCGGTCATCTTGGCAAGTAAAAGCAATCTGTAAAAATATCACCCACCACAAAGAAACTGAAAGTCATTAAATCTGAGAACTAATTCAAAACACCTATCTTATAGACCACTAGTCAGAGAAGGATACGTGAAAATTAGTCCTCAACAAAATATCTGTAATAAATCAATTCTAGGTAAAACATCCAACCATCTCACAGCTCCCTCAAATCTTCCCCGTAAGGAAATGCCCACCTTTTTGGCTAACCTTTACAAAGTAGCACATACCTGCCATTCTACCTGTTGATTTAATCCTTTCTTAACTGTATTGGCCATCCAAGTCCATTTGTTTACACTCATTGTTAGCAGGCGATCTACATCATATCTACGTTTAGGGCATTTCACAACTTCTAACACAAACCATTTCATGGCACTCTGTGCATGTGACATTTTCAAATAATGTTCAAACAAAGGAGCATTTTGTACTTCACATCGGATACAAGAATGATGTTGTGTAATCCGTTTCTGTACCTCCTACATAGTTTTTCCAATATAAATCAGAGAACATGGACACTGAATGCAGTATATAACATTTTCGAGCAACAGTTAGAATGATGTTTCAAAGTCCAACTAATCTTATTAATCATACACACTCTTACCACATAAGTCGTGGCACATGCATTACAATTCCCACAGGGGGTAATGTCCAGTAACTGGTTCAAGGCCCCATAATTGCTGTAAAGAAACTGGTTCAGGGTCATTGTAGGCTCGGACCAAACAAAAGCAAATATGGGTTTGTCTTGAAAGAGCTGAGCTTCACTTAACAAGTGCCAATTCTTAAGGATAATATGTTTGATCCTATTAGGTTCTGTGCCAAAAGTCGATACAGGTTAGTTTTGTATGACCTTTTTTCACCTTCACTTGTAATAAAGCAACACGCTCAAAGTATCACGCCCTTTTCAATGATCACTTCACAAGTCGATAAGGATAACCCCTATTAACAAGCTCAGAGCTGAAAAAAATTGGCTTCATTAAAAGTAATCCTCTTTTTGTTACAATTGCACTTAATGCATAAGAATTGTCCAAAAGGAAGATTATCTCTCAAATTACGGGGATGATAACTGGTGTATTTGGCATGGCTACTTCCACTTTTTGCCTGTTGTCAGTATGTTTTGACTTTGTGCACTGGGATCCTACTAACCAGGACCACAGTGACTGTGCTCTCTCCCTTTAAATTTGGTTGCTTGGACCACAAACACCCCACATTTGACACAGTGGTGCCCCCTTGTAAGTCCCTTGTATATTTTACCCAGGACACTGGGGCACCAGGGGTTCCCTATGGGCTACAGCATGTATTATGTCACCCATGGGAGCCCATGTAAAATGTGTCTGCAGGCCTGCCATTGCAGCCTGCATCAAAAGGTGCATGCACCCTTTCACTACAGGTCAATGTAAGTCACCCCTATGATAGGCCCTTCTAGGCCAGAGGGCAGGGTGCAGGTACCTGTGTGTGAGGGCACCCCTGCATGGGCAGAAGTGCCCCCACGAACTCCAACTCCATTTCCCTGAACTTCGTGAGTGCAGGGACGCCATTATACGCGTGTACAGGACATAGGTAACTACCTATGTCCAGCTACATAATGGTAACTCCAAACATGGGCACGTTTGGAATCAAACATGTCGGAATCATACCCCAATACTGTTGCCAGTACTGGTTGTATAGTTCAATGCACCCTGGGGGCTCCTTAGAGGACCCCCAGCATTGGTCCTACCAACTTTCTGGGGTTTTCCAGGCAGCCCACCCTGCTGCCACCCCTCAGACAGGTTTCTGCCCTCCTGCTGCTTGACCTACTCAAGCCCAGGAAGGCAGAACGGAAAATGTCACTTACCCAGTGTACATCTGTTCATGGCATGTAGTGCTGAAGATTCACATGCTATGCATGGCTCCTCCGACATCTAGTGTTGGGCTTGGAGTGTTACAAGTTGTTTTTCTTCGAAGAAGTCTTTTCAGAGTCACAGGATCGAGTTACTCCTCCTCTTGGTTACAGTGTGCATGTGCATCGACTCCATTGTTAGATTGTTTCAATCCACTGGTATGCTTTGAAGGGCACTCCTTGCATAAACCAGTCTGCACCAGTTCAGGGACCTCCAGTCCCTGCTCTCATGCGAAACTGGACAATGGAAAGGGAAGTAACCACTCCCCTGTTCATCACCACCCTAGTGGTGGTGCCCAGAGCTCCTCCAGGTGGCCACTTGGTTCTACCATCTTGAAACCAAGGTGGGCTGAGGCCTCTGGGAGCATCTGAGTGGCCAGGTCTGGCAGGTGACGTCAAAGTCCCCTCCAATCCCCCTTCCAGGGCTATTTAGAGTCTCCCTTTTGGGTGGGTCCTCAGATTCGACGTGCAAGATTCCAGCAGGACTCCTCTGCAATGTTTACTTTGACTTCTGGCTACTGGAACCGCAACTGGACTCCACCGGAACCAACAATCTGCAGCTATAGTGACGATTGTGCTCTGCAAACATTGTTTCTCCAGCTTCTTTCAGCAACTGCAACATTTTGCCAGGTGTGCATCCTCTGAGGGCGACAAGTCTTCAGCCTTCACAAGAAGCAAGAAGGAATCTCCCTTGGAGTGAAGGAGTCACTCCCATGCATCTTCAGGCACCAACTGCAACGACGACCGGCTGCGTAGAACCCCTCTCATTCTGAGATGCGTGGATCCTGCATCATGGGTGGTGGTCTGGAGTGGTACCCTCGGTCTTGTCTACCAGCTATCCAACTTGGGAAATGGTAAACCCTTGCCTCTCTATGCAGGACAGTACTCCCATGCATCACGTCTCCTGCAGCTACCAAGCCTTGTTGGCATCTCTTCCAAGAGATCTTCAGGCTCCCTGTAGCCCCAGCACTCTTTCCTGTGACGCACAGCCCTCTGCGTGCTTCTCCTGAGATGTGGACCATCTTACAAGGTGTGCTGCGTGGGCCTCACCGCGACTCCTGTGCTTGCTGCCTGTGGGTCGCCTGTGGGGGCTGCCTCATCTTCTTCTGACTCTCCTTGCCTCTAAGGGTCACCCAGGTCTCCCCTCCATGGGTTGAGCCCCACTGGACCTTGCTGGTCCCCGGCAGCTCCACTTTTTCTTCATTTACCAAGGCTTGTTGGTACTTCCACACCACAAACCAACTGCAATTCTTCAAACGGCATGGGATGTCAACTGCATCCCTCAGGAACTCTTCAGCTGCTCAGGAGCTGCATTGCTGACCGTCTTTGTTTCACAGTCGACCAGATCCTGAATTCACAGACTGGTGGGTAGTGGCTTCTTCCACGACCGGACATTCCAACATGAACTGGACTTGGTCCCCCTTCTTTTTCAGGTCTTTTTCTTCCAGGATCCACCTCTGGTTTTCTGCAGTCCTGTATGGGTCTTGCAATACCCTTCTCTGAAATCCTTTTGGTGGGTTGGGGAAAAAACAGTAACTTACCTCTTTTCTCCTGGTTGCTGGGGGCACTCTGGTACTTACCTTTGGGGTTTCGTAGTTCCTCCAGCTCCCCTTTACCAATTCCAATTCCTTGGGAGAGGACCCAACTTTCATATTCCACTTTCTTAGCATATGGTTCGGTCCCCCCTCCCAGGCCTTTAGTATTGTCTATTGCTTTCACTTTTTGCTATTGCATCCTATGCTAATTTGAGACTGCTACTGTACATAAAATAGTGTGTTGTCTTACCTCCAAGTAGGATATTGCCTATATAGTTAATTAGTATTTGTGTCACTAAAATAAAGTACTTTTAATTTTTGTAAAACTGTGTATTTATTTCATGTGTCTAAGGGCTATGTGACTACAGTGGTATTGCACAAGCTTTGCATGTCTCCTAGATAAGTCTTGCCTCCGCATCCACCGCTACCCTCAAGAGAGCCTGGCTTCCTAGACACTGACTACACCTCACTATTAGAGGATACCTGGACCTGGTATAAGGTGATAATCCCATAGGTACTTACCACACACCAGGCCAGCTTCCTACACTTGTAATAAAGCATCACGCTCAAAGTAACATGCCCTTTTCAATGGTCACTTCACAAGTTGATGAGGATAACCTCTATTAACAAGCTTAGAGCTGAAAAAATTGGGTTCATTAAAGTAATCCTCTTTTTTGATATAATTGTGCTTAATGCGTAAGAATTGTCTTAAAGGAAGATTATCTCTCAAATTACGGAGCTAATGGCTGATGTATTTAAGGAAAGTGTTCCCTGAAGTAGGTTTTGTAAAGAAAGGCACCAATAAATGACCATTCTCTTGGAAAACGTTTAGGTCTAAAAGTACAAGTTACTTACCTTCGGTAATGAAATATCTGGTAGAGACATATTCTAGTTGCAGATTCCTTACCTTAGTATTTTCCCCCAGGCGTCAGACTGGATCCGGAGAATTTTTCTTCAAGCAATACCCTTGCGCGTCCGTAGGTGGCGTTGGTCGACTCCGCAGGCATCATAGGCGTCGTGGTCACTGTGATGACGTCGGGAGTAGTACATATACGCAGCCCTTGGTCAGTGACGTCAGTTTCTTTTAACGACTTTCCACGCCAGAGCGCAGAGCCGCTAAGAACACTGATATTGGTGCGCCAGAGCTAAGGACCTGAAAGGGGGAATCCTTGTCCCTAGAAATCAGTTCGCAAGTGGGGAGGATGGGTGGGCGGTAAGGAATCTGCAACTAGAATATGTCTCTACCAGATATTTTGTTACCGAAGGTAAGTAACTTGTACAGTTGCAGATTCCTTACCTTAGAATAGATACTCAAGCAATGCCATCCTCGGTGGTGAGCTGCGAACTAAGATCATACTAGAAAGTCCTGCAGGACCGAACAACCAAAGTAGCCGTCCCAACGGACCTGACTGTCCAGGCAGTAATATTTAGCAAACGTGTGCAGGGATGCCCACGTAGCTGCCTGACAGATGTCCAGGACAGGAACTCTGCGTGGTAACGCAGTGGATGCAGCAGTGGCCCTGGTAGAATGAGCCCGCAAGCCTTCAGGAGGTTGCTTTTTCGCCAAGCGTAGCATATTTTGATGCAAAGAAGCACCCATCGAGAGATGGTACGTTTCTGCACCGCCTTCCCTTTCAAAGAGTTTATCGTCCACCCGGAAGTTTTTAGTACAATTGAGGTAGAACGCCAACGCTCTTTTTGGGTCCAGACGGTGAAGTCTCTCCTCCTCATGGGAAGGATGTGGGGGTGCGTAGAAGGTAGGCAAAGTGATGGACTGGCCTACATGAAACGGTGTAACCACCTTAGGAAGGAAGGAAGCTCTAGTGCGTAACACCACTTTGTCAGGGTGTACGGACAAGTACGGAGGCTTTGAAGAAAGGGCCTGAAGCTCACTCACCCTGCGAGCAGAGGTGATGGCGATAAGAAAGACAGTTTTGAACATGAGGAGCCGTAAGGGACAATTATGCATAGGCTCAAAGGGAGTACACATCAAGAAAGTAAGCACAAGATTAAGATCCCACTAAGGCATGATGAAGGGAGTGGGATAAAATAAGTGGGTGAGCCCCTTTAAGAACTTACTCACAAGAGGAGATTTAAAGAGTGAGGGCAGATCAGGAAGTCTAAGAAAGGCAGAAATGGCAGACAGATACCCCTTAAGGGTGGCCAATGCAGAGCCCTGCAGGGCTAAAGAAAGAATGAACAGAAGAACCTCTGAAAGAGAGGCAGATAGGGGGTCAACAGATTTGTTGGTGCACCATGCCACAAATGTATTCCAACGACAGGCGTATACAGTTTTAGTCGAGGGACGCCTGGCTGCCAAGATAACATTGCAGACTTCGGGTGGAAGGGCAAATGCCGTCAACTGTTGCCGCTCAATCTCCACGCATGAAGGCGGAGGTTGGACAGGTTCGGGTGGAGGACCGTCCCCTGCTGCTGCGACAGAAGATCGTCCCAAAGAGGCAGTCTGCGTGGAGGATCGATGGACATGCTCAGTAGTTCGGGATACCACACTCTTCGAGCCCAGTTCGGAGCCACCAAGATAACTTGGGCCCGGTCGCTCTTGATCTTCTTGAGAACTCTGGGCAGAAGAGGGATAGGCGGGAAGGCGTAAAGGAGACCGGAGTTCCACTCGAGACAAAAAGCGTCTCCGAGCGAGTGCCGCCTTGGAAACTCCAATGTGCAAAATAGCTGACATTGCGCATTCTCTGCGGAGGCGAACTGATCTAACCAAGGCTCTCCCCACATGAGAAAGAGACCACGCACCACCTCCGGATGGAGAAGCCATTCGTGATCGACAGTGCGCCGGTGGCTCAGTTCGTCTGCTGTGGCGTTGAGAGAGCCCGCCAGATGTTGAACCATCAGGGTAATGCCCTGATGTTCCAGCCATGACCAGAGGTGTAGTGCCTCTTGACATAGGGTCCAGGACCCTACCCCGCCTTGTTTGTTGGAGTACCACATGGCGATAGTGTTGTCCGTGAGCACCTGCACCACTTTCCCTTTGAGAGAGGGAAGGAATGCTTTATACGCAAGTCTGATCGCTCGGAGCTCCAGCATGTTTATGTGGAGTCCCGACTCCGCCGGAGACCAGAGGCCTCTGATCTCCGCCTCTCCCATGTGGCCACCCCAACCCAGAAGCGACGCATCTGTCACTATTGAGAGATCCGGTTGGGGAAGGGAGAGGGATCTGCCATTGACCCAATTGGGATTCGAAAGCCACCACTGCAGGTCTTTCTCGGTCACCTCTGAGATCTGGACCATGTTGGAGAGATTCTCCTGATGCTGCGCCCATTGGAACTTCAAGTTCCACTGCAGAGCCCGCATATGCCACCTGGCATGTGTTACTAGAGGATGCAGGAGGCCAAGAGGCCCAGCAGCCTCAGAGTCTGTCTCACCGAAACCCAAGACCAAGGCTGAAAGATCGGAATCATAGCCTGAATGTCTTGGACTTGCTTTTGGGGAGGATAAGCCCATGTCCAGAACTGCTCCGATGAAAGGGAGCGTCTGAGAGGGAGTCAGGTGTGACTTCAGCACGTTGATAGTGAACCCCAGCTGGTGCAGGAGATTCGCCGTAGTCTGGAGGTGTGAGACCACTGTCTGGTGCGAAGGCACCTTCAACAGCCAGTCGTCGATGTAGGGGAAGACTGAGACCCCTAACCTGCGCAGATGAGCTGCAACCACCGCCATCACTTTCGTGAACACCCGAGGGGCACTGGTAAGGCCGAAAGGGAACACGGTAAACTGAAAGTGCTCGTGACCTACCACGAATCGTAGGTAACGTCTGTGGGCAGGCCGGATGGGGATACGGAAATAAGCGTCCTGCAAGTCCAACGCTACCATCCAGTCTTCCGGGTCCAAGGCAGACAGAACCTGAGCCAGGGTGAGCATTTTGAACTTCTCCTTCTTGAGGAAGTAGTTCAGGTCCCAAAGATCTAGGATAGGGCGCAAACCTTTGTCCTTCTTTGGTATCAGAAAGTAGTGGGAATAACAACCACGACCTACTTCTGGCACAGGGACCTTTTCTATAGCTCCCTTGGCCAAGAGAGCAGCGACTTCCTGGCGGAGAAGCCCCAAATGATCCTCCGAAAGGGGATGGAAGGATGGTGGCATGTGCAGTGGTGCAGATTCGAAAGGGAGGGAGTAGCCCTTCCGAATTATTTGCAAAACCCACCCGTCGGTGGTGATATGTTCCCAGTGGGGCAGATGATGGCGGATTCTGCCTCCCACTGGGTGGGAGTGAGGGGATGGACTAGGAAGGTTTGGAGGCTGCTGCGGGGGCAGGGGTGGACTGGACAGACCTCTGGTTCCCTGTCCCACGACCTAGTGGGATTCCGCGCCCCCGGCCACGCATAGGCTGTCCAGCGTGCATGGCCCGGTGGCTGGGTTGAGGATGCAACAGGGTGCCCCTTCCATGGCCACGAAAGGGACGAAAAAGCAGACTGTTGGGGGGCGTGTGGCGGCAGAAAGGCCAAGGGACCGAGCCTTAGCCCAGGACTCCATGAACCTCTCTAAGGCCGAGTCCGCTTTGTCTCCGAAGAGACGGGTGCCATCAAAGGGCATGTCCATGAGTGACTGTTGGACATCCCCCGAAAAACCAGAAGTACGTAACCAGGCCTGGCGCCTCAAGGCCACTGTCGTAGCAACCAATCTGCCTAGAGAGTCGGTCGTATCCAGCCCACAACGGATGATGAACTTTGCTGCGTCTCTCCAGTCTTTGACTACTTGGGAGACAATAGCACAGGCCTCCTCCGGTATCTGAGGCAGGACTTGCGCAACCATATCCCACAGGAAGTGGGAATAATGGCCCAAAAGGCATGCGGTGTTCACGGACCGCAGCGCGAGGCTGGAGGAAGAAAACAACTTCTTACCAAACTGTTCCAGCCTTTTGGATTCCCTATCTGGGGGTGCGGAAAGGAACGCGCCAGAAGAAGAGGACGCCTGGATAACAAGACTCTCAGGCGTAGGATGTTGAGACAGGAACTTCGGGTCATTCGGCGCAGGCCGATGGCGGCGAGCGATGTGTTGGGTTTGGACCACGTACCCAAAAGGACGTCAGTGAAGGCTTCATTAAATGGAAGAAGGGGTTCAGAAGTAGAAGCCCCAGGCTGAAGCACCTCCGTCAGGAGGTTAGACCTGACTTCGACAGTAGGTAGCTCAATGACAAGGACCTCTGCCGCCCTACTAACCACCATACCATAGGTAGCTCCCTCCGCTGTAGCCACGGTAGGAGGAGACAGCATGCCAGAGTCAGGAGAGGTATCAAGACCACTGGCTTCGCCCAAGTCCTGTGCCCAGTCCATAGTAGGGTCTTCCTGGTATTCATAAGGGTCCAGGGACCCTTCCAATTCCTCCCCAAATTCGTACCCATAGGAAAATGGGTCAGAATCCGACCTCGGGCGAATAGGACCCACCGAAGCCGAAGGCGGCGGCGGCCGGCCTGACTCCGAGTCGTCGGGGATGAGAATGGGGTCGACTTCGATAGTGGGCACCACCGACGTCGAGAGCGTCGCTGAACGACCCGGTGCCGGGGAAGGTCTCGACTGTGCGACTGGAGTTGGGGCGGATCCGCGCACGGATCCGTAGGCGACCTCGGTGGCCGGGGCCGAAGCCGTCAGCGCGGAACCCGAAGGCCCCTCGGCCAAGCCCCTTGGGCCCGAAGGCGCCGTATCCGGGTTGGCAAGCCCAAAGATGAGGCGCATGGCCTCATAAAACTCTGAGTTGGGCGGGGGTCGCTCCGGCTCCGGGAAACTCGGGGAAGCGCGGAGCCAACCCAGGCGTAGGCTTCGAAGACAGAAGCCTACTTCGATGACCCTCGTCCTGCATCGCGTTGGCCGAGCGATGGGGTGAAGTCGGAGAGCGATGGGACTTCTTCGAATTCTTCTTTTTATTACCGTGACCCGACGATTTTGATGACGACAAGTGGTGGTGGCTCCGCAACCGATCCCGAGACCTTCCTCTCGAACGAGATCGGGACTTACGCAAAGTCGAGTGCTGGGCCGCCATCAGCTTTAGGGACTGCTCCCTCAAGGCCTTTGGATGCATCGCCCGGCACTCGGAGCACAACTTCGGGTTGTGGTCGCGCTTGAGGCACCACAAACAGACACAATGGGGGTCCATCACCGACATCATGTGGTGACAGTCCTCACAGGGCTTGAACCAGGTCTTCGGGGACATCCTCGATGCACCAAGTTCGCACCAAAAAAGTTGACAAAACGGTCTAATTCGCCCCAAAAATAGCCAAGGGTAGCTCTCTGTCGGATTAGCGCGTGGCGCGGAAAGAAAAGAACTGACGTCACTGCGCGAGGGCGGCGTCTATGTACTACTCCCGACGTCATCATGGCGACCACAACGCCTACGAAGTCGACCAACGCCACCTACCGACGCCCAAGGGTATTGCTCGAAGAAAAAAACTCCGGATCCAATCTGACGCCTGGGGGAAAATTCTAAGGTAAGGAATCTGCAACTAGAAGTCTCTATCAGATATGATAGAATGGTTGTCATATTCTACACTGAAATGCAAATTGATGTCCTGTGTATTAGGCCAATCATGAAATTCCAAAAGATGGCTACTCGATCCATGCCATATCAATAAAACATCATCAATTTATCTTAGGCATGACTCATGCGTTAGAAAAAAGATTTGTTTAATTGTATATGACCATTTCTTCAAATTCAGCTATATAGAGGTTTGCAATACCTGGGGCACAAATTGCCCCTATAGCTTCACCATTGATCTGAACAAAAAACTCCCCATTAAACATGAATAAATTATTTTCTACTGCAATCTTAGCACAATTTTTATTAAAGTCAGTTGATACATTATGAGGTCGTGGTCTCAAATCTAAAGCTTATGTAATAACTTCTAAGGCTTCTAAATGTAGGATGTTAGTATATAGAATCTAAACATCCATTGTGACCAAGTTATCATATTGGGGGATCAAATTCTAACCCCTCAATTTTAGAAATGACTGCTAAACTATCTTGTGTGTACGATCTTGTTACTGCAACAAAAGGTTTGATGAAAAAAGCCACGTATTCAGCAAGAGGTTGTAAAACAGATTGAGAACCCGTCTCAATAGGTTTCCAGGTGTTTTAAAAAAATCATTTTTATGAATCTTGGGGAGGGTGTAAAAAGCCGGTGCTGTGTAATCATCTCTGTACAAGTAGTCAAATTCTTCTGACTTAACCACCGACCATGTAACTCCGTTAGGGTCAATGTTGATATTTCTTTCCTGATTGATGCAGTGGGATTCCTAGATAGTCTCTGGTAAGGAAAAGGGTTATGTAGTTGTCTCAGTATTTCAGAATCATAATCCTCTTTACCTTGCACAACAATACGGCCCCCTTTATCCGCTGGCGTCACTAGGATGTCTTAACGAGAAGCCAAAAAATTCAAAGCTGCTTGCTGTGTTTTCATAAAATTATATTTGACATATCTATTTTGTTTCAAAACCTGCTAGGACCACATTTTCAAAAGTTGTAAGTTCCTTAGGCATAAGATTAGTAGGGGGGAAAAAGCCAAAGGATGTTGTGCTTTTCATTCACAGGTGTAGTATGGAAAAAATATTGCAATCTCAATGATCTAAAGAATTTATAAAGTTTAATTTGAGTATTAAACGGATCATTTCTACTGGTAGGAACAAAAGACAAACCTAAACTTAAGATTTCAATTGCCACACAACTAAGTTTATATGATGATAAATTAAAAATAGGTACTGCCTCAGAGTTTGTTACAGGTAACTAAGCATCTACCATTCGTAATACTGATTCAGTGTTTGGCAGAATCCAGGGGTGTACTGATTCCTGTATCACCCTTGTCTGATATTCCTTACTTTGCCCCATTGCGGCCTCTGGCCCTGGGGCAAATAAGTCTGATTAGATGTGGAAGGACCAGGGCCAAATCCTAAAGTAACTGCTTCTCCAGAAGCACTATCACTTGCCAGAAACTTAACAACTCCTCTCGGAGAACGTAAGCATTTTTTGTGGAAGGCCTTCAGTATTTGAGCCTTGTTGGTAAAAATGTTTTCTTAAGTATGGATTTCTACGTTCTTTATTATATTTTGTAATATCTTGTTGCAGCTTGTCCTTTTTCAATATATTTGTTCTATGGATTTCTGCTGCTGAGGCTTCCAGGTTTTTTAAAGAACTCCCTAGCATCTGTTATTGTTTGATCCTCTAATAATTTCTTTTCAAATTCAGCAATCTCTTTTTTAATTTGCTCAATGTGTTTAAGTACAGTTTCAATACTTAAAACCATCCAACTACCAGTGCGCCTACATTAAAATATCCTCAGATTTATGTTACGATATATGTGGCTTGGATAACCAGAAAATACTGGTGTATGTCAATATATGTGACTATTTAAAAGTACTCAATTTTCTTAAAAAACATGCTATATGCTGATTTATTCATGAATGTAATTTGGTTCATTGATGATCATGACATTGTGTTACATATTGTTGAAGGATTGCATATGGGAATAATTTCTCCAGGATCATTTTGTGCTTAATGAATTAGAATACCCAGTTCTGTGGGGGAATATTGGGTTGCCCCGTCATTCATAAGTGTTAGGGGAGATGGCACACAGGCTGTGTGCCATCATGTCATGTTTTCAATTTTGGGAGCACATTGTCACACAGTCTGCAATGGCAGTCTGCATAAGGTTGGTGCTGGGTCCCTCAGAGTGGCATAAGTTGTGCTGCAGCTCTGAGGGGCCCGCTTCAGTACCCATGCCCTTGGTACCAGGGATGCCATTTAATAGGGACTTGTATTGGGCTGAAGGCTGGGTCACTTGGGGATCAAGTGACAGGTGTCTTGTTTTAGGGAAGGAACACTGGCCCTGGGGACCTGGTTAGCAGGAACCCAGTACACTTCAGCCAAATTTGCATCTAAAAATGAGGCAAAAAGTGGGGGTGGGAGGGGTACTGCAACTCAAACCCAGCACCCTACAATCACATTTAGGTTTCATGTAGGTGCTAGTGAGCATCTTGTTGGGGCTATTCACTTAGCACCTTTTAGGAACCTTTTGACCACCTGTTTAGTGAAGAAACCTCTGCCTATGTGACTTGCATGTGAGTTAGGTATCTGATGACTGCGGTATCATGCATCCTGTTTTTGAACAGGCCAGACCTTTGGCGCCACCTCATGTATCTCTCCCATTTGGTTGTGTAGCATTTGTTTGTAGATGGCCTTCTCACTTCCCTTAGGACTTCCACTGCTCTCTCCGGAAGGCCAAAGTGCCTCATTTCTATGTCCTCAGGAGCCATGTGACTAAGGTCAGGCCTTTGGGTTCTGGGTGAAGAACTTTCAGCTCCTGAATGGATGACAGGTCATGCGACGCTGGCAGTCTCTCAAAGCTGCTCTGTGCCATCTCTACTAGTTTGGAAAACCATGTTTGTCTTGCCCATTGGTGGCACTCAGGATTAGCGCAAATGCAACCGTTTACACTTGTTTATCACTAGTGGTATTGGCAGGATTGGAGGAAAATCATATGCAAATTTCCCTAACTAGTCTATTGACAGGGCATTTCACAGGGAGTGCTGTGTGGGTGCTTGGATGCAAATCTTTGGCATTTTGTGTTCTGCAGTGTTACAAACGTCCACATCTGGTGTCCCCCACATCCAGAACATTCTTTTAACCACTCTCTGATTTAGTTCCCCTTAGTGGGAGATAGCTGCTTGTCTGCTGAGTGTCTTGTTTCCAAGTTGTCTGCTCCTAGTAGGTGAATTGCTGTTAATGTTATCTTTCTCTGGATGGCTCCTCTCAAGGTTTCCTGAGCCTGTTTTGGTAGGGTGAAGGACTTTGTACTTCATGCCACCCTGTTTGATGAGATAAAACGTTGTGTTGGCCATCTAAATTTGTATCGATTTCACCCATACTTGCGCATGGAACACTTTTAGGGCTAGACAGACTGTCTTTAGTTCCAGTATATTTATGTGTTGAGTGGCTTCCACTGGTTTCTAGACCCCTCTGATGTTCATACTCTTCATGTGTGATCCCCATCCCATGTGCAAGGCGTCTGTATTGATGATCACTATCGAAGTTGGTAGTGTAAAAGGTCTGACACTGTTAAGTTCTCTTTGTGCCACCATGCTATTTCTTCTTGCACTTTCTCCATAACCACTAGATCCTCCCAACACCCATTGCTTGTGATCACTGGCTCTGAATCCATTCCTGGACTGGTACCATGTGTAGCCTTGCATATGGAATGAGTGTGATGCAGGAAGCCATTATGGCAAGCATCTTCCTCACTGTCAGAGACTGACCATTGTGGTAGCAGTGAGTGTTATTGCTTAGATTTTCCGATCGCAGGGGAATGCTTTGGCTTCCACTGCATTGATTCTAGCTCCTAGGAAGGTTTTCTTCTTATCTGTTGTAGGTGATGATTTTCCTATGTTTATTGTCAAACCTAGGCTGTGGAGTGTTTCTATCACTGTTTTGATGCTGCTTGCACACCAGGAGAATCAGCTTGCCTTTACCAACCAGTCTACGTAGGGGTACAAATGTATTCCCTTTCTTCTCAAGTGTGCCGCTAAGGTGGCTAAGCATCTTGTGAACACCCTGGGTGTTTTATTTTATTTCAAATGGGAGTACTCTAAATTGGTAGTGTATTCTGTCTACTACAAAGCGTAGGAACTTCCTCTGTGTGCGGTTCATGTGGACGTGGTAGGAAGTCTCTTTTCGGTTTATAGTTGCCATGTAATCTACCTCTTTGAGTTGAGGGATGACCTCTTACAACATTGCCATTTTTAATTTTTGTGTCTTTATGAATTTGTTTACGAAGTGAAGATCTAGTACTGACTGCAACGAGGTGCCCAGTCTCTAACCAGGAAGAATGTTGAATAGTTTCCCTGAGTGACCTTTTGTGTAGTACTTTTGGCATGAACTGTTACTGCAAC
The DNA here is from genome assembly GCF_031143425.1 of Pleurodeles waltl. Taxonomy (NCBI): domain Eukaryota; kingdom Metazoa; phylum Chordata; class Amphibia; order Caudata; family Salamandridae; genus Pleurodeles; species Pleurodeles waltl. The sequence goes on from NC_090442.1 coordinate 709,271,666, forward strand.
ATCTTTCACCTCCCATCGTAGGTATGATCTTTACTCTTCCATATGTGGTCTTTCCTTTCGTCCCCATCTTGGGGGTGTCTTAGGTGTTCTGTGCAATATTCATGTTGTGTGATGCTGAGAATGAATTTGTCGGACGTGACCTATCCCCACTCCTGGAGAAAGGTCCCTAATTCTTCCCCCCACAGGTGTTATAAGGAGGGGGCTCAGTTTTGGGGAGCTACTTGTTTGCGGAGCCCATTCCTCTGGACGGTTGTCCCCTACCTCTCACTCGCCTGTGAAATGACTGTCTTTGAGGTGCTTGGTATTACCACTGCTGTATTGCTCCCAGCAGTTTTCTTGCTTTTTTGGAAAGGCTGGTGTGAATTGATGAACTGAAAGATTCCTCTTCCAGTTGGTCTTCTATGATGGGGAGGGGCAGTAGCCCCCTCTCCTCTGGTGGCACCTAAAATGAAAAGCCTCAATATGGACTTAGCTGTCTCACAGTCCTTTTTTTAGTTGCTGCAGTGTGTTGTCCACTGCAATGCCAAATAGCTGCTCCCCGTGGAACGGGGTGCTAATTATGTTCACCTAGACCTCACTTTGAAAACATGACATTCGCAGTAAGGCATGCCTCCTTAGTGTTCGTTTCATCACCAGCTGCCTGACTGCTATTTCCGTGGCGCCCAGTGCGGATTTTAAGCAGGCATTGGTTATAGTCTTGCCCTCTTCTACGAGCAAGCTTGCCCTTTTCTGGCAGGTGTTTTAGCAGCTCTCCCAATTCTTCCCAGTGTTAGTGGATGTACCTATCCAGTAGAGCCTAGAGCTGGTGATGCACTATTTATTCACGGCTCCACTTTCACCCATCTCAATCCTTTTCGTCTTCTTCTCAGAAGGTGGCCCTGATGATGCTGGTGCATCTGCTCCTTTCCTTTCAATGGAAACAATGATAGAGTCAGTTGTTGTGTTGCCTCATATGTAGGCAGGGCCCCTTGAAGAAAATTTATATTTGTTCTGCACTCAGTGTTACTGGTTTGCAGGTCATCAGTTCCTCAAACGAATTTCTTCGCTTGTCCAAAATACTGGGTAACAGTGGCAGGTATTGGTACTTGCCTTGTGAGGGAAGATTTTTGAGCAGGAAGCATGTTTGTGTCTTTTCCTCCACTAGCTGCGCCCCATATTTGTATGCTGCTCTCTTCACCATGTGTTATACATGGCAATACCATCGGGAGGTGAGGGCCTCGGTGGATATGTGGAAAATCCCTCTTTCGGAGAGTTGGTGTTCACATCCTGCCACTGAACTTCCATGTCCTCAGAATTATTGAACAGTCCCTGAGACTCAGGCTCCTCTTCCCCATAGAATATTTCACGTTGTTCTTCCTCCTGGGGCTCAGGTGTTACTGGTGGCTCCAGGTCAAACGTCTCCAGGTCCTCCGCGTTCTTTTCCATCAAGGATTTCTATGAAATATGGAATTTCCAAAGGAAGGCACTTAAATCTTTCTTCTTATGGATGATCATCACCATCTCTACCTTGAGCCACCTCTTTCTGCTCGGCCTTGAACGCTTGTTATTCAGAGTCAAGCTCACTGGACAGACTTTTCTTCTATGCCCATGTTTCGGCTACTGGCTGTTTTGTCCTCTCATGTTCTCAGTCGTCTGCCCATGCCAATAATTTTTCAGAGGCGTGTCCACCTATGGTGTGGTGTTCTTGGTGTGGGACACAAGGTTTTTGTTTTTGCCTTACCTTTGGTCGATGAGAGTTTCGACACTGAGACCATCTTCAAGGGTTTCGAGTCTAAAGGCCTCAGCTCGATTAACTCACGTTTTCTATGTGTTACCTGTCTGCGTTTTTCTTTGTGAGTTTGGGTTTTGACTGCACCTGTTCTTGGATGACATCAATGGTTTCCACGTTGGTGCAGGAGCCTGTTCTTTTGGCTCCTTAGGTGACATAATCCTTTTTATCTTCGGTTTGAATTAGGCGCATTCTTCGCAGCCTTTGGTGTTGTGGTTCTTCGGCAAACAAAGGTTGCAAACTTGGTGGTTGTCTTTATGGATAAACTTGCAGTGGTGCTCTGGGCAAAAACTAAAGGGCATATTCTCAATATTCCTCAGTGAAGGCAGCCCATTGGTTGCACATTATGACCTCTCTGTCGGTTGCCCACATTCCCCACCTACTTCTTCAGTATTTTCTCAGTGGATACCTGGGCTGATATCGGTTACCCTCTTTCTCCTTGCTTTACAATGTTGATCGTAGGTTGAAAGTTTGGAATTATTCGATGAACCATTGCGTTTCCTCTTACATAACCCAACTCCCCAATCTGACGTTGCCAAAGCATTCTCTCTTATATCTTTCTAAAACACATTGCAATACAAGCTAAAACACTTCTACTGAACACAATATATCGTTTACAGCTCCTGACAAAAATGCACAAGACTAGAAAATATCCCAAGAAGAAAGGTAATACTAATCATGGCAAATCATGGCACAGGAGGAATAAATGAACAGGGAAGCACAGACAGGTCAAATGGAAAGTCAGGATGCTCAAGAGAAGTTGATCAGAAATTATTTATTTTCAGGGTTACATAAAACTACATTGCATTTTACTCTCAGCTGATCAGACTAAAGTATAAATTTAAAAAAAACTTACAGTGGTCATAGGTAATTTCCTAAGAGTTAAAACTGTGTTGTCTGGTACAGTGTTTGTACATTTCGACACAGAACACTTTGGTGTTCCTTCTTTCACTACATCTGTAGTCAGCTCTGCTCGTAGGAAGTATTCCTGAATAGAACAAGATATAAAATTAATGGAAGAGAAGAGGAGCATGCAACAACCACCAATATCTCTCCAGTACCTTTGCCAACATATACTGCAATTTTTTTTGCCAAAGTGATAATTAAATGACAATTTGGCACGTGCCTGATTCAGAAATTGCTTACATCTTTTGTGATTTAATAACACATGCAATGTACTAAGTTAATGCATGTACAAGAAAGGATTTTTTTTTTTTAAAAGCAACACTTATAAACTGAAGCAATTTACCGACAGCTGACAATACTAATATAAAGAAAGGTGTAAGCATTAAAACAAGAGACAAAGGCAGGAAAACAAAATAATACACATATTCACTACGCCTTGCATTTCCTGCCGTGGTACTACTCAAAATATTATTATTATGACACGTTTGAGTAGTGCTATTTGAATGGTGGTCGTTCCTAGTGTGGTCTGATGTGAACTGAAGATGTGCTCATCCATGAACTCCTTCTTGCATTCCCCGTCCCCTCCGCCACATGAATTCGTCAACAACTGAGTGGAGTGAGAATATAAGGAGCTGATTGGCTGCAGAGCCAGTCAAGGTAACCGAGATTCAAGAATTGTGCATTTACTGTGTTGCACAGAGCAATTTTCAAGACAGGCTTGTGTGATTGATCTTCTTCTAGTGTGATTTCAGCCTTGTCTGACTAAAATTGTTACCCGTTATACTAATTCCTGACTCACTTACTGTGTTGCAGGAAGCTGGCTCTTTATATGGTGGACCAAAAAGAGGTACACCATGCAAAGAGTACAGACAAACCCCAGAGGTATCACAGAGGCGCAAATGACACCCCATATGGTTTCTTTTTGTGGAAGTGTGGCCGAGCAGTTAGACCTATCAGATCCTAGTGCTACGCATGTAAAGTACACACACATACAGTAAGTGAGACATACTCAATAAAGAAATCAGACACCAATTTATAAAAAATAACACATACTTTAATATCATCATCGTCATCATACAAACTTTATTTCGGCACAAGTATCATAAAAGCAAGAAGTACAAGAATAAGACCAAGTTCACAAGAACGTATGTAAAAACAGGATAATAGATAATTACAGGAGAATGGTGGGAACTTCAAGCTAAAAAATATTTCACGTTTTCAGCATCCAGAGTGTAGAAATCCCAAGCCAAGAAACTCTATTGAAAATAAATATGGCTTAATCACTTATCATTTTGAAAGTCCATGCTAGGTGATTAACCAAAATTAGATTTTCAAACAAATGACACAAGATAAAACTTGAGCAAATACATCTAAAAATTCTCAAAACCTAAAGGGTCTCCTCCCAATGTTAAAAGTTTAATATAATAAAAACATGTATTCTAAATCTAAAAATTAAAGTAATAAGCAATCAAAAGTCATTCACTACCCTTAAAGAGTGCTATTATATCAATTTATAAAACCTGCTCTATGCCGCCAAATAGCTGCTAAATACTTTGCCACAGCACACGCCACCAGCCCATGGGTATTTGTGCTACAAATCCTAAGGGCCAAATGACGGTCTCTAATGCCCATTGAGTTACAAAGGGGCCTTATCCAACGGGCCCTTTGCGTTTTAAATGCTGGACAGTGAAATAGAAGGTGAATTATAGTTTCTCTAGTATTACATCCCATCGGGCAAGAATTTGACAAACTAATGGATTGCTTCCATCTAGCGGTAAGATCGCGCACTGGTAGAGATCCCAGTCTAAATCTTAAATAAAGTGCATGCGCCACTGGGTGTGTAATAGTGTCTAAAAAGTGCTTGAACTCATAGTGACACTTAAAAGATAAGAAGCTGTCTCTCATACTACCCGACGGGACAGCTGCTAGAGTTGACCTACGTACATTTTCCCAATATGCATCCTGTAACATTTGGGGATCATTTTTTGGCAGGTGCAAGGGCTCCGCCCAGTAAGACCCCAACCCAAGTTTTAAGAAGCCCCTTTTTACATACTTGCACCGTGGAATTTTATCAACCTGAGGATCTCGTAAAAGCGCTATTAGCCATGTCCTATATGGATCTAATGCTACTGTGGACCAAATCCGAATCCAATATTGGAGCGGTCGCAAAGCTGCAAGATCCATAATTGAGTACAAGTTAAGGTCCATTCGGATGGGCAAGGTGGCAGAAGTAGATGGAACTTTTAGCAGGGCTTTGATAAAGAGATTTTCTGCTCATCCTATATCATAGGGCTTGACAAGCCCCCAAAGCTCTGAGCCATATAAAATTCCTGCTCTAGCTTGCACTTTGTAAATATCCATTACGGGTGTAATGGAAAAGGAGGGCGTTTTAGCAGCAAATCTCAAAATGCCTCCTGTCTTTTGTTTCAGAGACATAAAGGACTTTGACAGGTGTGATGTCCAGTTATGGGAGTTGTCTAACCTGATTCCCAAATAATCAAAATCACTGACAAGTTCAAGCACCTCACCACTGAGGACTATTTTTTTCTTTAGCCTAAATTTTGGGTCAACAAATACCATACATTTGGTTTTGGTGCAGTTTATTTGTAGGCCGAAATCCTTGCAAAAATCCGATTTTTTTTCCAAAAGCCTCAATAATCCAGAGGCGGTTTGGGATAAGAGCAAGGTGTCATCAGCAAACAGCAGGCATGGTGTCAATTTCGGTGCTTCATTTTGGGTATCAATCAAGTATGGAATGCAAGCATTTATAAAAACCAAGAAAAGGGTAAGAGCTAACACACATCCCTGTCTAACACCTCTCTGCAGTGGAAACTCATCAGATAGCTCTCCATCCCTACCCCACCCTACTCTAGCAAAGCTATCTGCATACAGTTCCCTGATCAAATGAAGCAATGGGCCCGGGAATCCAATTTTGGCCAAAGTCTCCCATAACTTAGGACGGGAGACCAGATCACAAACAGATCTAAAATCAACAAAGAGCCTGCCACCATCCAGGTCCTCCACCTTCCATTTTATTGTGAGAAAGTGAAAGACCTGGTCCATCGTGGCCGTCCCCTG